>NC_091478.1:108139373-108444732 GCF_036971445.1 Narcine bancroftii
CTTAAAGCCATTCTGTTTTTGATGAAAACAATTTTGCAAATATTTATTATAGAAATAACTGCTGAATGCTACGTGGAGGGACACTCGCAACATTTTTAAAGAACCTATGTTTTTTTTAATGTATTCAAGGGATGCTGGTTTTGCAGGCTGAGCCAGCATTTGTTGCCCATCCTTAATTGCCACTGAGAAGAGGTGTGGTGCCTCAGGAAAGCAGCCTCTATCATCAACGACCCCCAACACCAGGACCATGGCCTTTTTCTCACTGCAACCATCAGGAAGGGGGTACAGGAACCAGAAGAGAGACACATCATGACAAAAAACAGCTTCTTCCCCACCACCATCAGATTTACGAATGGACAATGAACCACAGACACTACCTCACTTTTTTCTCCTTTTTGCACCAGCTATTTATTTTTAAAAGATCTTTTATAGACAATTGTAATTTATAGTGATTTTGCACCTTGTTCTGCAGAATCCTGATGCTGCAAAACAGCAAATTTCATGACACATGTTCATGGCAATAAACCCGATTCTACTTCCTGCAGAAGGTGGTGCAAATGGACTACAGAGAGAGTACAGAATTTTTTTTCTGGAATGAAATTCAGATTTTTGGTAAATCATTTCACTTTTTGTGACTTATGGTTCTACTAAAGATAGGAATCCAGTTTTCTTAAATGCCTGCACTGTAGATTTTCTTTGACAAGCTGTCTCAAATACTATTTGCATTGAGCAAATGAGGTTTGTAAAATTGCAAATAAAATGATTTTTGTGAGCTAGGGGGAGGTAAGGCAGTGCTTCATCAGCCACAAACTGGTGGTATTGAAATGAGTTTTTCTTTGTTTCTCATGCTATCCGTTTTAGGATGGCGAGGTTGATTCCAAAACAGACTTACTACCTGTGAGAAATAAACATTTTTCAGAAAATAATTGACGAGCCACAAACAAGGTACAGGTACTCTCCATATTAAGTTAATAGACTACATATCAGCAACAAGCATAAAAAAGCAGCTTAAGTTGAATAAATTAAGTAAAAACCCTCAATGTGGATAACCGATGTCAAAGATCAAATGCATGTAATTAACCAACTCCAAGACGTTTTTTATATTAGAGATTCATGTTTTCTGCAAAGGAGAAGGGATAGGGGAATACTACAGTTTTGAAAGCCTGCACAAGATAAGACATTAAAAAAAACTTTCATTATTAAATGACTCCTGCTTTAACACAATGCTATAAATTAAAATGTACTCAGACATAAATACAAAAAAAGCTCTTTGTTTTGAACTCCATTTACTTGAACCATTGAACATTCTGATGTGGCTCGTACAAGCGAAATATACCATCGTAATACCCTGAATTCTCATCTCATCCTATGATTCCACGTGTTTAATTTTTTAAATCTGTTATATGATGCAATTGTTTCCATTAACTGAATGCCAGCCCTAATCTTGGGATTAATCTTGGGAGATTGGTAATATGACATACTCAATTCTGAGTACTTTCCTATTTGATATGATTAAATTAATCCCCCCCCATCTTTCATAAATTAAAACTAAAATATGGGATAAACAAAACGGAGTGAAACATAGAGGTTATTGACCTTGTATCAGAATTCAAGTGATAACAAAATTTTATCGACTTTAAATGTTAATTCTATTTTTTCCTCTATAGATACTGCTCAACCTGCTGAATGTTTCTAGTATTTTCATGTTTCATTTCAGCTTTCCAACATCTGCAGTATTTTGCTTCCTATTTATTATTTACCCATTGCTTCAGTATTCAAATTGTCTGGTTCTGTCTCATTTATTTTTGCTCATTCGAACTTGATAAATCAATTAAACTTCACCTGAAGATCACTTCATGAGACCACAGATTTTTACTATTGTTTAATGTGATACCTTTCAATAAATTAACATTCGTAGAATAGATTATTTTGACAGTTTTTGGAGTCAACAAGCTATTTAAATAAAAGGTGTTTTGTTAAAATGGAAAAGTAGTAAATTAATGATTCTAATCACCTGACAAAAATAATAGCTGGGTATAGTGCAATAAATTCACAAAATATATTGATCTCTTGCCTACCAATTTCCTAAAAGCGATTTTGAAATTTAGAGTAATTGAATTTTTTTCTATACAATGCAATGGCACCATGGATGGATGAAAAAGGCAGTCTCAAAACTTGTTGTGAGCAGTTCTCTTTTCCTTATCTTTCCATCTGAAAAGCAAAAATAGTACATAATGCACTTTAATATTTAACCAGGACTCTTAAAGCTCATTCCTGTTAAATTTCAACAACCAATCAAACATGACCTGATTTCACAATTCTCACTGGCAGTTTAGAATTGCAAACATAATGCTAGCCCCCTTCAACTCCACTTACCTTTGAGAACCTGGTATAGTTCTCCATAGAGCAGACACACTTTAACAGGTTTATACCAAGATTAAATATTTGTATGTTCATACTTACTCTACAAAATATCATTCGAAGATGTTGGTCACAGGCAAGAATATTTTACCCAATTCTAATCAGCTATTAATTTTTAAACTAACTTTGGATGACCAAGGAATACTCATGTTCAAAGCCTATTTCTTAAAAGTACAGTTTGTGTTGTTCTGTTCAGACATTTTAATTAGAATAACTAATTTTTTTGAAAAAATCAGACATACAGCACCGTAACAGGTCAAGTCCGTGCCACCCATTTTATACCCCATTAACCCACATCCCAGTATGTTTCTGAAGGGTGGGAGGAAACTGGAGCCCCCAGAAAAAACCCACACAGACATGGGGAGAATGTACAAACTCCTTACCGACAGCACGGGATTCGAACCCCAGTCCTGATTGCTTGTGCTGTCAAGGCATTGCGCTAACCACTACACCAGGGGTCACCAACACAGTGTCCGCTAGCACCAGGTCGCCCGCAGGGACCACATGAGTCACCTGTGGGCCTGTTCAAAACATAGCACTAGTCACCAATGAGCTCCGTCTAAAATTTTATTAAATCGTGTAACTATTCTTTTTGAATTGACGTAGATTTGAAAACGAAAATACTGGTCCCGGCAGCGCGAGTCGGGCCGGCGAGGGGGAGAGACTGGCAGCGCGAGTCGGGCCAGCCAAGGGAGAGAGGAGAGCCCGGCAACGTGAGTCGAGTGGGCGGGAGACCAGCAGTGCGAGTCGGTCCGCAAGGGGGGGGGAGACCGGCAGTACGAGTCGGGCCGCGAGGGGGTGGGGGGAGATGGCAGCGTGACTGGAAAGGGGTGTGGGTGGATAATGCAAGACTCTCAGAGTTGCAGTGTCAAGTTACACATTACAGTCCACTGGTGAGCCAGGCCTGCAATGCCAGGCTTCCCACTAACAGACAAAAAAACATACCACGTTGTCAGTGGCAGTGCCATAGCAAGGTTAAATTCTGTTGGAGTTGATAAGTTTTTATATTAAATTACCCATCTTTTAATGCTTATTTTTACTGACTCCAACAAATTCAAATATTGAAAAATTGTGACAAGTGTGTACATAAAGCATGGCAGATAGGATGATTTTGTTAAAAATGCTGCAGATTTGGCAAAATGTGAAAAGATTTATTTAAGGATCTGAAAGAGTTGATTTTTGTTAAATCTTACATCATTGATAACTTGTACAAACATGATTTGTTAAAAATGGTCAGAGTTAGTGGCGAGTAAAACTGGGACATGAGGATTTCCTATGAAATGTTGCAAAAATGATCATTTGAAAATGAAACAGTTGCAGAGATTGTTATGTTGAAACGTATCTCTTTCCTCCCTTGTTAAATCATTGCTAATAATTATTGTGATGAATCATTAACGTGATCAGTGTCTTCTCATATCATTAATTATAATATATAATTAAAGGTAGACCATGCAACTTGGTATTTCAGAAGTGTGTATTAAACTGGTAGCCCTTCATATTACTCAGTACCCTTGAAGTAGATCACCGTTTCAAAAAGGTTGGGGACCCCTGCACTACACCAACTATGCTGCCCCTTACAGTTAATCTGTAAAGTATTGTTAATCTATGTGGGGTGGAAATTTTGCACTGACATGTTTGCATTTCTGAACCTGCCCAATGAACATCTCTCTTCCTACTTTATTGAAATCTAATTAACTGCTTTGGATAAAAATGACAAACTACGTGCCATTATTAGGTCAATTAAAAGTTTTGTGTTGGCTGGCTTTGAAGTAGACATTGCATGTAGTAATGGGTTTGATTTTTAATTTTTGGAAATCTTTAAACTGACCCCCAAATGCCTACAGAACTGAAGAGTGCATAAAGACAGGAGTGAAACATGGAAAATAGTTAGGATTCTTACAAGTTCAAAAGGGGTTAGGGGCTGAAGTAGGTTAGGACTCTGGGCAGACAACAATAGAATGCCTTTCCAAATGGTGCTTCACTTACATTAATGGGGATGAGACTATTCCCTACCCTATAAATGCAAGGTGCAATAAATTAAAACTGCTCGTGATCCCTATGTGATATCTCTTTCATTCAATTTCCTAGATACTGTGAGCAGCTAGTAGTTTCACATACATACCTCCTCTTTGGAACTTCTGGTAGTTGTTCCCTCTGACCTCCACTCCTACCAACTAGCAATGTGTTGGAATCATATAACATTGGCTCACATGTTTGCTTCTGACGGGATGCACTGCTACTATACAATCCTTCTAAAGTCCGCTGCCTTACTGGGGCAGTATCATATAATGGTTCCACAGGCCATTGCCGTAGCTGTTGACGTGAGGAATAAAGTTCTTCTTCACCTACCTGCAATGAATAATGAGAGGAATTAGTGTTAATTTAGTTAAATGTCACATCATAATTTTTCAAGGCACAGCATAAAGGAGACACAGTATAAATAACCCTATCTGATTAGTTTAAATCAGCCATTCTCAATGGGGACCCTACAGGTCCTCCTGGGGGCCACAGCACATTTAAATTATAGCTTTGTTTCCGTTTCACCTCATGTAACTCTTTTTGATTTTTATGTCGTCAGTAGGAGAGAAGTATGGAAGAAAGCAAAACTTCACTGCTTCACAGGCAAGGGGACCCCTTCACTTTGAGCAGAATCCTAGGTTGAGAATGGCTAAATCATCGTAGAATGTCAGAGTCTCTCTTGCCTTGTGACTGAAAGACGCTGCAATTCAATTTCTTGTTTTAAATTCACTGAAATTCTTCACATATGAGAAAAGGAAAACATACTCTGAAATAACCACTTTATAATTTTAATTTAACCTACTTATAAATTTATACATACTTACATTCTTATAATTTAATGAATTCAACATTCATTTTTGTATTACATTAGTTATATTATTTCTGCATCACAGTATCTTTGAATAGTGCAAGTACCATCCAATGATATTTCTCATGTAAAGATGAGGTAGAGTCTGACCACATGACTGGCTACTTTACAGGGGTCGAGGAATAACAGAAAATGAAGCATACACAGAACAAGGTCTAACTAGAATTTTCTACCAATAAAATTAATACAACACAAATTTATTATCCTATAAAAGATCCCACAAGTGAAGATGAAAATCTATTCCTTGATTCTCTTCATATCCAGCCATTTTCCTTCATCATGGAGAATTTTAAATGGTATGTAATGAACAAGGTGGTGAAAGATATTCGCCAAAAGTAAGTTCTTTTTTTAATCTGATTGCCTGAGCTGGAAAATGCTAAATGGAAAATAATAAATGTACCAAGCACCAAGTTAAAGCTGGAAATTATTTGAATTAGGAAGATAGACATTTACCCCTAATTGATTAATTTCACATTGGACAAGAAGAGCTGCTAATTCAATATCTTCATTGTAACCATTTTTAAGAGGAACAGACCTGTAACCTGGCGGAAAGAATGGAAAATAAACACTTATTAAACATTTAAAATTATTTTCACTGGACTTTACAATTGATTTTTCATTACATTTTTAAAATGGCTTCACATAAAACTCTTTAGAACCAACAGACACACAGGAGACTGCAGATGCTGAAATTTAGAGCAAGAAACAATCTTCTGGAGGAACTCAGTGGGCCCAAGCAGCATCAGTGGGAGAAAAAAGATTGGTCAATGTTTTAGTTGGAACCCTTTCCAACCCACAACGATTCCAACTTTATTTCTCTCACCAATGCTTCCTGGCCCACTGAGTTCCTCCAGCAGATTGTTGGTTGTTCTTTAGAAACTAGTTCAAGCACGTGCAATGGAAGCAGAAGCGCTTCCTAGAAAGTACTTAAAAATTGAGGGTTAGATGAATTTGAAATCAAACTCTTCAAAGTGTATGTGGTAAAATAGTTGTGTGCAGTCACGTGTTCAGTCACATCGGTGAGGTCGCTGTGGATTTTGAGGAGGGATAGACAACTGCTTTCTCACAATGCTCTTATCTGACTCAACAATCCTCTCTATCAAGTAAAATTTGTTACAATTGCTTTGGCAATAGCTAGCAAATGTACTGCTATAACTTGGAAGTCGGATATTGATTTGGGAATGGATCGATGGCACGTGGAAGTTTGGAGTTGTATTGCACTTGAGAAAATTACTTACTATTTAAGAGATAAGTACGTGTTTTTGTGAAATATAGAGCACATATTTACAAATTGCTGGTATTAAAATTTAAATGAATCTCAAACATACCCTTTCTCCTTTTGGTCTCTATGAATAAATGTTTAAAAGTATTGGAAAGTGAAGTGCTCCAATGTGGTTGTCTTGTCTTTTTCTTTTTCTCTTTTCTTTAGTTTGTAGGGGGTTGGGGGAGGGGGGATTTAGAAGGGTTTTCTTTCTTTTGTATTTTTTATATAAAATAACATTTGGATTAAGTTTTAAATATTGTAAAATGTTTTTTAAGTGGTTTTACATTAAATAAAATATTTAAAAACTGTCCTCATAATTTTGAGATACAAATGTATATGAATTTATAGCCAAATTCTGTGGGCTTTGGTCCCACTTCCATGCAACTTCTACATTAAAGGACACCTGGACTGGAGGAACTCAGCCAATCATTTAGAGTCCAAAGGATACAAAGGTCTATTAATGACGTTTCGGGCCTGACCCTTCTTCGAGGAATAAGCAGAATGAGCAAAAAGCAGGAAATCTCAGAATATAGACAGGGCCGGCTGGGGGAAGAATCCAGACCAACAAGTGTTAATTGGATATGATAAGGGGAGAGGTGAGAATTGATCATGTCTGTGGAAAAGGAGACAGGGAAATGGGAAAGCAACGTAGCTGGGGGAAGGCTATAGGGGAGGAAGTGAGGGTGATGGGGGGGGGGGGGGTTTAATGAAAGCCAGAGAAGTCAATATTAATGCTCTCCAGTCGGAAGATGAGGGGTTGTTCCTCCAATTTGCAGCTGGTCTCAATCTGGCAGTACATGAGACCATGGACAGATGTGTCAGCAAGGGGATGGGGAATTGAAATGGATGGCCACTGGGAGATCCACGCTAATGCAGTGGACAGAGCCGAGGTGCACAACAAAGTGCTTTCCCAGTCTGCGCCCAGTCTCTCCGATGTAGACGAGAACACAGCGGGAGCTCCAGATGCAGTAGTTGACCTCTGCAGATTCACAAGTGAAATGTTGCTTCACTTGGAAGATCTGCATCCGGAGCTCCCGCTGTGATCTCCTCTACATCAGAGAGACAAGGTGCAGATTGGAAGATCACTGTGTTGAGCAACTTGGCTCTGTCCGCTGCAATAGTGTGGATCTCCCTAGTGGCCACCCAATTCAATTCCCCATCCCATTCCCTTGCTGACACATCTGTCCATGGTCTCATGCATTGCCAGAATGAGACCACCGCAAATTGGAGGAACAAAAATCTTCTGACTGGGCCCCCTCCAACTGAATGACATTAATAGCGATACCTCTGGCTTTCATTAAACATCCCCCACCCTTTATTCTTCATCTGTCACCTTTCCCTAGATCTGTCTCTCCCTTTTCCTTGTTTCCTTTCACAGAGACATAATCAATTCTCACCTCTCCTTATCATAACCAATTAACACCCTTTGTTGGCCTGGACTCCAGCCGACCCTGTCTGTATTCTGAGATTTCCTGCTTTTTGCTCATTCTGCTTATTTCCTGAAGAATAGCTCAGGCCAGAAATGTCAGAAATAAACCGTTGTCTCCTATCGATGCTGAAAGGCGGCTGAGTTCCTCTAGCATTTTGGTGTATTTTTACTACAATCACAGCAATTGCAGACTTTCATGTTTCACTCTGTCTATGGGAATTATCCTGTGGGGAACATAGCTGAAATATGAACAAAATTTATAAATGTAAATTACCACTCTTGACTTTGGTGAAGATGTTAGAACATGTTCATAATGACTACGAAGTGGTTTGCTAGGCCATCTCAGACAGAGTTAAGAGTAGATGATTTGAATCTAGAGTTACGTGTAAGCCAGTCCAGGGAAGGATAGTGAATTTCTTACATTCAAGGGTATGAGTAAAGAAGATAAATGACCATGACTGGTGACTAATTTTTTTATTCCAGAATTATTTAATTAGCTGAATTTTAATCCCTTGATTAGTTGAATGGAATTTAAACATATTCATACTCCATCATGGATCTCTACTCATCTGGATTACCAGCTCAGTGGGGTGACCATTATGTTACCATACCCTGGTGATTGGCAATCTCTGTCATAGGTACTATTAATTACATTGATGACTAACCTTTAGTTGGGTGAGTACATACAAAACTGACTTGACAAATTTGATTTTCCTTTCTTGCATTATCAACATGTGCAAATGTTCCTAACTTATTTTATGTTCAGGATTCTGTTCATGGAATTGAATTTATGTTCTCCACATTGGAGGCAGTAGCAAGATACTACATCTTCAGAACTAAACTGTAAAATTACAAACAGAAACCTCTTTATAGAAGCCTACAAACAATACAGAGTAAAACTTGAAAATCTACAGGCGCTGTGATTATAGTAAAAACACAGAAATGCTGGAGGCACTCAACAGGTCTTGCAGCATCGATTGGGGGTAAAGATATAGAACCAATGTTTCAGACCCGGAGCTGTTCATCAAGCGACAAGGAGGTTGGATTTATGGGGGATTTGTTCCTCATTCAAGAACTTGAAACATTACTACAATCAATGTTGATGTTTGTAATGTATAAGATAAACTAGAACTGGTTCATATTTTATACTGTATGCTTCTAATATCAGAATGACTATTTAAATGAAACTTTTAATCATCCTTCAGCTGCATATTGCTCTGATCTCATTTCAACACCACTCATTTCCGAATAGATAATGCCAACACAAAAGACATCACAGAATTATAATTAAACAAACAATTAATTAAGCACTGGAGCAAAATTGTGATTAAAATGTTAAGTTTTACTAAGTATTTTAAAGGCAAAAACTGATTGAGGTGAGGAGGTTTAAGGTCTAGATTTTAGATCAATGACCTGGTGATTTAATTTGAGGATTTTCAAGAGGAGGACTTTGATCTTAAAGAGTCATCAGGCTGAATGAGAATGTGGACATATACAAAGGGAACAAGTTAAAATCAGGTGTGATATTTTCAATATGAGGTAAAGCTAAACTGGGACTGAGGAAGTTGACAAGCACAGGGGTGGTGAGCTCACAGGAATAGGCAATTTGAATGACTTCAAATACGCAATGATGAATGAGGGACAAGAACAAGGAATGGAAAACTCATCATGGATGAGAGTTTATACAGTAGTCGACTTAAGGCAGGAGATGGTACTGAGGAAGGAAATGGTACTTTTCGTAAGTTCAGTGTTTTTTTTCTATGTTTAAGCTTATATTCAAGTGTACATTTTCAAAAATTCTATAAATTCTTTATAATATCCAGCTATATCACAATAAACACAGATGCAAGGATGACAAGAAAAAGTGGAATAAAGGGTGTTGTTCTCACATAAATGCCTCAAATGGCACAATTTTAAAAAGGTAGACACCAAAACAGTCGCTAAGTTACTCAGATGTGTGGAATTGATGAACATATTTATATTGGTTAAACAATGCATGGGAGTGGCTTGAAAGCTCCCAAGTTGATGGTCAGCCAATATAGTTTCTGGATGCATTGAGCAGATTGATCCTTGAGGTGCCAGCACTGGTGGAGGCTCTCTTGTTGCCTCATAAAGCGTGTGTTCCCACCGTGGAAAGTGAGATCAATTAGCATTTTAGGGGAGGACCTGACAAAAGGTTTTCAACCTAAAATGTTAACTGTGTCTCTTTCCAAAGATGCTGCCTGTCTTACTGAGTCTTTTGGCATTTTATATTTTTATAACCATATCACAATTACAACACAGAAACAGGCCATTTTGGCCCTTCTACTAATGTTAGTGTAGAGTATTGACCATCAATGACAATTAACCTATGGACACTACCTCACTTTTTTTCTTTTTTTGCACTAGCTCGAACCTTTTTTTTAAATCTTGTATTTTATAGTAATTTTGCCCATTGTTCTGCACAATACTGCTGCCACAAACCAATACATTTCATGACATGCTCATGGCAATAAATCTGATTCTGATCAGTTGTACATATAGGGATCCATGATTAAGGGCAATTATCCCTTCCAAGAATCTTGAAGCACAAGCGGGAAGCTTTAGGCTTCTAGAACCTAAAGGCATAGCAGTTATTGCAAAGCTATTACAGCACCAGTGACCCAAGTTTGAATCCGGCACTAACTGTAAGAAGTTCTCCCTCTATCTGCATGGGATTCCTCTGGTTTCTTCCCACTCTTCCAAATGTACAGGGATTTTAGGTTAATTGGGTGGCACGAACTTATGGGCTGGAAGGGCCTGTTACTGTGATGTATGCCTAAATTTGAATTTAATTGTACATTCTCCCTACTGATTTTTCTGCCAAAGTGAACTCAACAAATCTTTGCCTTATTTTCTAGCTAAGCATATTTCTGATGTTTAACATAAAATGCCTGCTTTTGCTGAGATTTTGATCTGTCATACTAACCAGTTTTGATTCCTTTGATGGGATAAGTGGCATGTGCTAAGAAATTTGGATCACTGAACATATCCTCTTCATACACAACAAATCGGAGAAAAGCCAAAGAGGGATCATTGATGATAAATTCCTTATCTGTGTCTTCAGTCCCTCCTGACCAAACTGGATTAAGGCCATTATCATCTGGAATATAAACAAGGAAGTGATTTAAGATTCATTGGTCATCATATTAAACTGTGTGTATATATTTAATATATTAATCTTCAAACATTTGAGCACAATCAGTTGTTACGAACCTGGGGGGACCACAAAACCCAGCAGCAATAGATATTCACCAAGAAAAATGGTTACTTCAACAAACGTTGCTTTTAATTATCTTTCAGCATGAAAATAGAATCAAACTTTAACATCTCTATTGACTCACTGAACCTAACTTAACCTCCTTCTCATTCTAAGCGCATGTGTATGTAAGTTCAGAAAAGTTATTTGGTTCACAGTCCAATCTCACTTCTCATTCCTCCATGTTTACTGCTTGCAGGCAATTCTTAGACTGTGCACAGAATTTAACATTCATAAAGTTGACCAGGCTTTGATGCTTGAAAGGAAAATGGTTACCGCTCAGGAAGGTTCTTGTCAGTTTTCAGAGAGAGATTTGTTGTTCCAGGACATCCACAACTGATGTACTTCCATCATTCACCTCAGTGTCTTGCTGACAAAAATTGCCCAATCAGGGTTCTCCAGATGATAACCTCTTTCTTTCAGGTCACCACTGAGTTCCTTTTTGTTTCACTTATTCCAAGTGAAATATTAGACAGCCAGTCCTCTCCTTTTGCATGAACCACAAGGGCTTTGACCAGGCCGTCTTCCAAAATGCTTTCCACAAGCTTGCCAGCTTGTCCTGTTTCAGTTCCAGCTACTTCTGCTGGCTGTAGCACTATAGAATGATTTCTGTCTTTCTCTCTCTTAGAGATAAAAGCCTGTTTGACCCTCTCTGCTTGCAAAACCACATGACCCTTCGAGAACAACAAGTTCTCTTCCAGACAATCTGCGGCTCCAGCAAGATCTTTCATCTGTTGCCTTTTGTAAACAACAGTCCATTAGTGAAGTCTCTTGAGCATTCTGCAAAGCTTTTGCAAAAGCTCTGAGGCCCCAATATGTCTAGCATGGAGCAGAGCTCCAGTATTTTAAATAAGATATGTTTTAAAGTGTTTGTATGTAACCTACTCTAACAAACCTTTCCTAATTTATTTCCCAAAAACATATCTATATACTCTGTCACACAGTGCAGTGGTTAGAGCAATGCTATTACAGCCCCAGTGATCCTGGTTCAAATCGAACACAATCTGTCAGAAAAGCATTCTCCCCATGACCCCATGGGCTTCTTCTAGGTGCTCTAGTTTCCTCCTATGTTCCAGGCGTACAGGTTAGTAGGTTAATTGGTCACATGGGTGTATTGGGCAACATGGGTTTGTGGGCCATAGGCCTGTTATGGTGCTGTGCCTCTAAAATAAAAAAACATTTTAAAAAAATTAATATAGGAATATATTATGTAAAACATACCTCTGCTGACCACTAATTCAACCTTTGACTTTTACTAAGATGCATGTCCATGCTGTTAAGAACTTTGAATTTCCTTCGGCCCGTTTGCTTAGCCAGTTACAGCAGGATGTTTACATGATTAAATTTCATTTTCCTCTCAGTTTCTAACTGACGTACTGTGTATTTCCCCTTTTGCAATCATACCATTCAAAAGAATTGTACCCTGACCAACTTGGTAAAGAGGCAATTTGCTGCAGGAACAAACAAGTTCAGGAAGTGGAATGTCCAGTCTACGCTCAGATGATCCAGCTCCCACTGATCTCTGTATCAGTAACAGTTAGGAGCGCTACAATCTGCAAGCACTCCAGGAGTTGGCAGAGGCTAGTTTCCTTCCAGATATTGGCTGAGAGATCCAACTGAAAGATTCATGTATCATGACGATGGAGTTAGTTCTGATTCACCAATGATGCCACTGCAGTCGAACAGTATACAGACGCTGCCCCTGGTTCTCTAGGGGTGCGCATGTGCAACCAGCCCACAAAGGAGATGAAGGTGCGCACAAAAGGTGAGTCCTCTCAAATAATGGGGTGATTAATAATTAGACTTACTGAGAATAATCTCTTAGCTAACTTTCTGTTAACTAGTTAGTCAGTTAAACAAGTAATTGGCCATATTTGTATTAGAGTAAAATATGCCAATATAGTTTTATTAGCCATGAGAGGAAGACTGTGCCAAAATTATCTGGAGACAATTTCACGTTTACATTTGCACAAGCATTCAATGCCCACATACTTTTGTCACAGGAAAAAAATTTGCACAACTGACTATTAAAAAATTAGAGGGAACATTGGACACTACTACAGTAAGACCCTGTTATCTGGAATTCAAGCCACCAGCAAAAAAAATTGCAGAAAATAATTTGGCAAAAATACAGAAGTTTAAAATTGGCGCCACCTAGTGGTTAGTTCACCAGTCCTGAAGTTTTTTTAATTTAAGACATTATTATGAATAAACCCAATCTGCATAAAGTGGCACGGTTACTAGAGGTGCTGCCTCACAGAGGACCAGGGACCTGGGTTCAACACTGACCTCTGACTCTCTCAAAGTGGAGTTTTCACCTTTATCCCTGTGACCATGTGGACTTCCTCCCGTTTTCACCTATATCCCCAAAACGTGTGGGTTGGTGGGTTCATTACAAATTTGCTGAAATGTGGTGATAAATGGCAGAATGTGGGGAGAATGAATTAATGCAAAGACTAGTGTAAATGATTGGCTGCTAGTCAACACTGACTCAATGGGATGAAGGGGCTGTTCCTCTCATCTGTGTGATTATTTACATGTGCTTAGAGCTTGAGAACAGCAGGGAATGCAGAGGAAAAGAACTTCTTCTGGGTAAGCATCCCTCAAAGAGATTTCGCAGTGGAGCAACTGAATGGAGTGAAACATGAAAGTCTGCAAACGGTGCGATTGTAGTAAAAACAATCACAGCGTCTGCAGACTTTCCTGTTTCACCATGTTTATATGTGCGCGTGCACTCGCGCACTCATTCAGACACACACTCACACACAGATGCACCCATACACTTACTTATCACCACTGTCTTGAACTTCTTGTTCTCACTCTCGTTATCAGACCCACAGAGTTCCACTTCTACAAAAGGACAAACTATACTCCTGCCAGGTTTGGGTAGATGGCGGGCACCAAGAAGCTGAAAGGTAAATGAGAACACTAAAATCAAGAATATTCAACCGTATTCAAGCTTAGTTACGAAAGCACAAAGATACACAACCCCTTTCTAACTCTGTTATTGTTATCATTTATTTATTGCCACATATGCTGAGATGATAATGGAACAACCGGGTTTTGCAAGCTCTTGCATTCGGAGAAAGCGCAGCAATGAGATTCACATGGCACCATTCTAATTTGTGATGCTTGCACATTCCAGAGAATATTTTGAGCTGAGATAGGGTGTGACTTAAGTATATGCTTCATTCTGTTATTTGAATTCATATCACGGAACAATGACATTTGCTAAGAACATGTAAATGGCCCTGCTTTGGCCCTGCTGTGAAACGATTTCAGAAATGCCGCACTTCATTTCGTGATGGAGTTAAAAGAGGAAGGTTGGATACTTTCCATGAGATTGATTGAATGCACAAAACCCTCTCCAGGGCAAAAATAATCGTTGTTAGAAACAGGCAGCATTAGAAAACTGGAATTTATGTATTAACAGTTGAACTTGGTCATTTCATTTTGAAACATGCCAGTATTGATGTAATATGACAGCATGTAACATTGCATTGTTTTTTGTTCTTTTTCCTCTGTTCCCTCTGCTTCACTACATTGGTTCTCAGTTTATGAAGGCATCTAGTTTAAGTTGCTCATTCTTGTTTCCAGGTGCATTCCTGACCCTCTCCATCTCTGTAATCTCCATTTTGACAATGCCCTTAACTATTCTGTGTTCCTTTGAAGGTTGCAAAACTTCTCTCTCTCTAATAATGGTGATCATTTTTAAACCAAAAATTCACTTTATTCTTTACCAAAGAATCTCAAAGTCTCTTCCAACCTTTAGTTTTGTATCCATACATTTGTATCACTGTACATTTTGTTACATTAATTTCTCTTTACATCATTGCCACCACTGTTGCATCTTGTCGTTACACCCTCTCTGTTTTTTGAAAGGCTTCTCCTTGGTCACAGCTCCTCAACACCCGGTAACAGAAGGAATCTAGACTGTGGTCTTTCCTCATAGTGCACTCACTTTGGCTCAATGTGTCCCTCAGCATGAACTCCTGCCACGTGGAATGTGCCTAACAGCAGCATTCCCACACTGACGTCTCCGTGTGTTGAAAGACCAACAGGATTTAGACAGACCAAAAGGAGCTTTTCACTGTGGTGATGGTCTTCCAATAATTCCGGATGTCTCGCTCTGTGTGCGTCCCCGGGAACAGCCATACCTTGTCACGCTCCACGAAGGAATGATCCGTGACAAGGACCCTTGCATTCGTCTCCACACAATGAGCAAATCTGAATTCTGCAGAGGTGGGCAACTGTCTCCACTCCACCGCAGTCATCTCGGGGACAACATGCATTGTGGATGAGGTTACAATTGTACAGGCAGGATAGAACTGGGAGGATTCTTCTCACCACCAGCTCAGGCCATATTCTTGTCCTTGTTTAAGGATGAGGTATTCTGCCAGATCACCTGGTCAGTCTGCTCCAGGAACCATTCCACCTTGTGCATTGAGTCCATGCTTTCAGTTGCTCGTGTATAAACACCTTCAAACTTTTGCTGTAATTTCACAGCCCCTCCTTTGACTGAATGCTATTTGTTTTGAACAATGGAGCTCCTAAGAAAATCCTGGATATATTTGTCAAATTAAACCTTCAGTTCAAAATGTATTGATACAAAGTTTCAGCAGCTAAAGGATGTGGAAACCACATCATTAGGGTAGTGAATTCTGTTGATTGGTTGGAAACTATAGTTCCAGAAGTAATTATTAAATCACATTTTATACCTACATGCAACTAGCAAGAACATTGTATAGCACTTTCATGAACATATGCTTATCTATACACGTACTAAGTACGCAGGATTAAAATGTTAGGCAAAGAGGTAGATTTTAGGAGAGCATTATAAAATGAAATGAGACCCACTGAGGTGGCTAGCATTTTAATACTGTTCAGTGGTTAAAGGATGATATTCAGTGTGAGATGTTTAAGGTACATTAACTGAGGTAATTACTGAATAAGTTCAAGACAAAAACATTAAATTTACCCAAATGATTCACCCAGTTCTGCAGAGATCTGTTCTCCAACCCCTGCTCTGTGAATTTTATAAATAACCTGGATGAAGTAGAGGGATGTGTCAGTAGGTTTGCAGATGTCACGAAGGATGGAGGTGTTATAGATAATCTAGAAGGTTGTTATAGGTTCCAACAGGATATAGCCAGGATGCAGAGTTTGGTGGAAAAGTGGCAGATGACTTATCCATCCGGATAAGTGTGAAGTGATGCATTTCACAAAGTCAAACTTGAAGGCAAGAGTACATGGTTAATGGCAAGATTCTTAACAATATGAAAAATCAGAGCAACCTTGGGATCCAAATCCATAGCTCTCTCAAGGTTGGAGATTGACAAGATAGTTAAAAGGCTTCTGGTATGCTGTCCTTCATTCGTCAAGGGATTGAGTTCATGAGTCGTGAGGTAATATTGCAGCTCTATAAAACTCTGGATAGACCACACTTGGAATATTATGTTCATTTCTGGTCAGCGCATTACAGGAAGGATGTGGAAGCTATGGAGAGGGTGCAGATATTTACCAAGATGATGCCTGGATTAGAGAATGTGTTTTAAGAAGCAAGGTTAACAGAGCTAGGGCTTTGCTCTCTGGAGTGAAGAAGAATGAGAGGTGACTTTATAGAGGTCTACAAGATTATGAGAGGCATTGATAGATTGGACAGCCAGCACCTTTTTTTTTACCACAAACACTAGAGGACATCTGTACAAGGTGAGGGGAGGAAAGTTTAGGAAGATGCCAGGGGTGAATTTTTTTTTACACAGAGTTTTGGGCACTTGCAATGCATTGCCTGGGGTGGTGGTGGTGGAGGCTGGTATGATGGAGGTATTTAAAAAAACTCTTACACAGGCACATGAATGCAAGAAAAATAGAGGGTTATAGGTGTGAGGTAGGGAAGGTTTTGTTTGTTGAGCAGGTTTCTATTGGTTGGCATAACATTGAGGGCTGAAGGGCCTATACTATGCTGTAATGTTCTGTGATTTTAAAATTGCAAGATGAAAAAAAATTGTCCAGTTTTTAATTATAAAAATTACTTGCAATCACTTGTGAAACCAAGAGGCTAGCCACAATAGTCTTATGATCATTCTCTTCAATCACAATATTTTATTGCATAAGTATCACTATTGTAAATATGTGCAGATTTAAATTCCTTACTTTTATTTTAATGGAATATGATCGTTGTTTAGTTGGATTGTCACTCCTCCGAGATTCAGGCTGCAGTAGATATCCACTTTTTCCATTCATAGAAAACAAGGCTTGATTCAGTTGCATTGATCTATCTGTAGTCAAGTTGAAATGATATGTCAGAGAAATCTGCAAAATACTGCATGCAGTTTCCGTTTCCTCCACCTTATGCATGGTATTTTTCCACAAATTAAGTTATCAGCTTATAGCCACAGAAGCAAAAAATATGTGGAAAACATCACATAGAACAGGGAAGTATTATCAATACTGTATGTCACGTCAATTTAATTCATATATTGAAGATTGTGATTAAGCTAATTAATCAAGCAAAATGTAGAGTACCTGGTGTTTGAAAATTTAGAGCTGCCATCTGGGAGCCGTGTTGCCATAGCAGAATTGGGTCATAGTTGGAGGATTCAATACGTTGCCCTTTGGGGTAGATCCTGGAAAGTTGCTTACGATTATATTCCCGAAACTCTTTGGATTTTTGTTTGAGGATAGCTTCTACCTTATTTTCTGCAAATGATCTTATTTCTTTGTAATCGATGCTATCTTTTGCTGAAAGGAAATTATTGCATTTGTAATTAACAAGTTACATTTGTCCCTTATCCCAAGTAACTTTTTAACAGCCCTTTTGTGAACTGGCGAGTGCATGATTTATAACATAATTAAAATTTCCCACTTCAGCAAGGATGTAGAAAAGCCAGTGTCAAAACAAGATTAAGTGAGGTGCATTGGTGTGTGTGGAGGTGGGATATGTTCAGTATTACATCTCATCTGAGGGTGGAATTTACAAAGAATGAGTTGGACAAATGATATAGGATGTTAAAATATTTTTAAAATTTAGACATACAACACAATAACAGGCTCTTCTGGCCCATGAGCCCGTGCCGCCCAATTATACCCAATTTTGTTTTCATTTACAACACTTTAGGAATCGATTCTGATCATTTACACTTATTCTGCCCAATTGCACTCAAATGTCCTACAACCCCAGCTATGTTTTGAACAGTGGGAGGAAACCAATGCAGTCACAGAGAGAATGTACCAACTCCTTACAGACAGCACTATATTTGAATCTTGGTCGCTGTAATAGCATATTGTGCTAACCACTACACTATGCCCAGGGGAAATGGGAGATAAAAGTTTTATCATGAAAATTGCAAATTGTACTCCATAGCCAAACTAATCGATAAAAACCTACTGGATTTTCACACCTGGATAACTGTGCAAAGAATTTGATAGTTAAAGCAAAGGAGCAATTCAAATCTTAGAAATGGTGCAGAGAATACAAATGAGAAGTTGGTGTCTTGTATCATGTTGGAATGGTGAAGAAGTGCTGGAGAGACATGATTTCTCATTTGGGAAAGGAAACATGAAGGAAATTATCATGAGAAAGTAGTGAAAATTTTTCATGATGTAAGCAACATTGGTTTAAAGCGATAAAATACTGTCCAGATATTAGGGGGAAATTCCTTTCACAAGTAACCAACATAGTGTGGACAGTTCCAGGCATTTTTTTTTTTAGCAGCAAAACTCTCTGAAGCATTCACTGAACAAATGGATGCAAACATAGGGTTAGAGGATGAACAAGGTTTTTTCCTTATTCATACTCACTGTGATCTTATTCTTATGAGAATAATATCCTGTATTGTCAGAGGAGAAGAGAGAGTCCCTTCTCATTTTTTTTAGCCATTATTACAAAGTTAGGAATGATTGAAGATATCAGGAACTGAACAGAGTGAGACTTGAACATGCAACCATGCCCAACTATTTCAATAGCACCTAGTGATTCATCACTACTATTCAGAAATGATTTAAGTTACTATAATCATTATAACTTTTGTTCAAATTAAAAACACAAGAACGCTGGAGGATCTCAGTAGGTCTCGCAGCACCCGTAAAAGGTAAAGATCTATAACTGATGTTTTTAGCCTGAGCCCTTTCTTCAGGTATGAAGAAGGGCTCAGGTCCAAAACGTAGGTAATATATCTTTAACTCCTATGGACACTACAAGACCTGCTGAGTTCCTCCAGCATTTCTGTGTCTTTATTACAATCACAGCATCTGCAGACTTTCATGTTTCACCAGACAAATTAAGCAATGTTATCATTTCTGCTGTTTTGTTACGAGGATACCGGGAATATATTAAGTGATAAGATGGTTTGTTATGTTTCCATATTAAGGAAAGTCTTTAAATTCACCTAAGTTATGGTCTGATTTTAAAAAATTACCAGTTGGAAAAAAGTCTTTGCACTTTGCTGGCCTGCAGTACACAACTAAATCAGACAACTCTTTGGCAATCTGTTGTTTCTTCTCCATTTCATTTCGATTCTCCTCCTGTTTAAACAGAGCTCAAATTAGGTTTTGTACCATTCAGGATAAAATGAATATATTATTCTTATGTATGTAATGTATTTCAAAAATACATGATTAACTTATAGAAAAAAAACATTCAACTTGGTTTTCCTTAATGGACTGGGATTGGACGTCACTGGGAAATATTTTGCTTGCATCTAACCTAGCAAGCCTGGAAGAATGAAACACATTTCAGTAAATCACCTATTATTCTTCTAAATTCCAGGGAATATAAATCTTATATAAATCTTATCCAACCAGTCCTAACTGTTTAGGGCACATCTGTCATTCCAGTAATGTTTAGAGATTTGTACTGTGTTTTACGACTCATTTTATTGTCCCGTTCCAAGGTTCCAGGTTCCTTTTATTGTCATGTAATAATACATTAAAATGTAACAGACATGATAAACTTGGACTTTTGTCTGCTGTAAGGCAAACAAAGAGTTACCATGAGAACTGCTTAGCACCCTGAACAGTAAGAGAGAATGAGAAGTAAAAGAGAATTCGTTTGGAGACACTGAGTGTCCATGGATTCGCTCCCAGAGCTCCTGCAGCCACACAGATTCCTGTTCAATCCATTAGCAACCCCAGCTCCAAATCCAGACCTCTGATACAATTAGGAAGCCTTCAGTGCCCTTTGGGAGCCATTCTTGCCCTCAGTACCCTCTCAAATCCCAGTTCTGATATTTCGTCTCCAGTAGCCCACAGCAATGTATGAAGCAAAAAAAACCTCCCACAATATGGGTCCCTCAGCTGCTGGGCCCCTCACTGGCCCACTGCCATGGTCACCTTCCCTGTAGAGTCATCTCCCATGCTTCTCCTTCTTAACAGGTGGGGGGGAAGGGGAGCACAGGGTGGTGGTGTTATCCATCTATCTGGTGCCCTTCATTGATCCGCTGCCACCCCTCATGGTATGCTGCCCAGCACAGGTTGAGCGCAGATCTCCATGGTTACAGGATTTTTTAAAAAACAGCCAGCTCCTTTAACAGGCTGTTTAAAGCCTGTATGGAGTTGGCATCAGGTCTGGGCAGTAGGACCCTAAGACGGAGAGCTGTGTATCCGCCCCCCACTATCCAGTGGCTGCACTGCTGTTACAGCACCTCCAATATTTTTTGTTTCATATATTGATCTCATTCCACCTGCAGAGATTCACTTCCATGTTTTAACATGACTTGCCATCAAAACAAGATAGAGGGGAGTTTATATCCAGTTTGGCTACATAAAATTTTCAAATTTCCACATTGTTTTTTTCATTCCTTTATATAGGAGAAGCAAACACCAGAGGACATGTGTACAAAGTTAAGGGAGGGAAGTTTAGGGGAGACATCAGGGGTATATTTTTTACACAGAGAGATGTGGGTGCCTGGAATGCCTTGCCAGGAACAGTGGTGGAGGCTGAAACATTGGGATCATTTAAGAGACTCTTAGACATTGGATGAAAGAAAAATAGAGGATTATGGGGTGGGGTTTTTTAGTACTTTTGTTTAGCAAGGGACATATGGGTCGGCACAACATTGAGGGCCAAAGGTCCTGAACTGTGCTCTATTGCTTTATGTTCTATGTAGTGGAGGTCACGTTCATCAAAAAATTAAATCTTTGAATTCAGAATAATAATCTTGAGGAAGAGATTAATTTCCATCCTTCTGTAATACTGTATATAAATATCTGACACCTATGGGGATTGGTAGATACCAGGTAAGTGAAAATTCTGGTTGTTTGAAATGATGTGTTGATAATGCTGATATCAACGAGGCGCACCAATTTTAAACTTCTGTATTTTTTACCTATTTACTTTCTGCGATTTTTTGCTGGTTGCTTGATTCCAGATAACAAGGGTTTTATTGACATATTTCCATACAACATAAGAGGCCATTTCAGTTCCTCCCTCCCAGTTCACAAAACAATCATATTTGACATTGATTTTCCTTATTAACTTATTTTCACCATATTCCATTAACGTCCCTGTGATTCTGCTATGCAGGTGCACACTCTAACCATCTTTCATGGCCAATTAATCTTCCAACTTGGGATGTGGGAGAAAACTGGAGCATCCAGGGGAAACCTACATGAGGTGGGAAATTCCACACACTTGAGTTCAGCATTTAACAATTAGTAGGGAGATAGTAGATATTAGTAATAAGCACAGGGTAGTGATTGTGGGGGATTTTAATTTTCCAAATATTGATTGGGAAACCCATTCCGTGAAAGGGCTGGATGGATTGGAGTTTGTAAAATGTGTGCAGGATAGCTTTTTACATCAATACGTGGAGAGGGAGCTGTGTTGGATTTACTGTTGGGGAATGAGATGGGTCAGGTGACAGAGGTATGTGTGGGGGAGCACTTCGGGTCCAGTGATCATGGTGCCATTAGCTTCAAGGTAATTATGGAAAAGGATAGGTCTGGGCCTAGAGTTGAGGTTTTTGAGTGGGGTAAAGCTAGGTTTGAGGAAATGTAAAAGGATTTACAAGGGGTGGATTGGGACAATTTGTTTTCTGGGAGGGATGTAATAGAGAAATGGACGTCTTAAAGGAGAGATTTTAAGAGTATAAAATCTTAATAAACCTGTTAGGTTGAAAGGTAAGGTCAAAAGTTTCAGAGAGCCATGGTTCTAAAGGGATATTGGAAACTTGGTTCGAAAAAAGAGGGAGTACTACAATAAATATAAGAAACAGGGAAAATTGAATGTAAAAAGAATCTTAAGAAAGAAATTAGAAAAGCTAAAGGAAGGTATGAGGTGGCTATAGCAAGCATGGTGAAAATAAATCCAAAGGGTTTCTACAAATATGTAAATAGCAAAAGGAAAGTGAGAGATAAAATTGGTCCAATAGAGAATCAGAAAGGACAAATGTGTGTGGAGCCAAAAGAGATGGGGGAGGTCTTGAACAATTTATTTTCCTCAGTATTTACTGAGGAGAAGGATATTGAACTGTGCAGGGTAAAGGAAGCAAAGGAGGTATATATGGAGACTATAGTGTTTAAGAAGGAGGTAGTACTGGAGCTTTTGAAACATATAAAGGTGGATAAATCTCCAGGTCCTGACAGGATTTTCCCCAGGACCTTGAGAGAAGTTAGTGAGGAAATAGCGGAGGCTCTGGCAGTGATTTTTCAAATGTCATTAGAGACGGATATAGTGCCCGAGGATTGGCGTGTTGCGCATGTGGTTCCTTTGTTTAAAAAGGGTTCGAGGAGCAAGCCTAGCAATTATCGGCCTGTAAGTTTGACGTCTGTGGTAGGTAAATTCATGGAAAGCTTTCTTAGAGATAGTATATATAAGTATATGGAGGGACAGGGTCTGATCAGGGACACTCAACACGGATTTGTGCGTGGAAGGTCGTGTTTGACCAATCTTATTGAATTTTTTTGAAGAGGTGACTAGGAATGTTGATGAGGGTAGAGCAGTGGATGTTGACTATGTGGACTTCAGAAAGGCCTTTGATAAGGTTCCGCATGGGAGGTTAGTTAGGAAGGCAAAGTCCTTGGGTATTAATGTGGAGATAGTCAAATTGATTCAACAGTGACTGGAAGGAAGGTGCCAGAGAGTAGTAGTAGATAATTGTTTGTCAGGATGGAGGCCGGTTACAAGTGGTGTACCTCAGGGTTCGATATGGGGACCATTGCTGTTTGTCATATATATTAATTATCTGGTGGATGGGGTGGTAAAATGTATTAGTAAATATGCAGATGATACTAAAATAGGGGGAATTGTGGAAGATGAAGAGGGTTTTCAAAGATTGCAGAGGGATTTAAACTGCTTAGAGGAGTGAGCAGAAAGATGGCAGATGGAGTTTAATGCTGATAAGTGTGAGGTGCTTCATTTTGGAAAGAATAATCAAAGCAAGACCTATGTGGTAAATGGGAGGGCGTTGAAGAATGCAGTGGAGCAGAAAGATCTAGGAATAATGGTGCATTGTTCCCTGAAGGTAGGAGCGCATGTGGATAGGGTGGTGAAGAAGGCCTTTCGTATGCTTGCCTATATAAATCAGTGCATAGAATATAGGAGTTGGGAAGTAATGATGAAACTGTACAAGGCACTGGTGAGGCCAAATTTAGAGCACTGTGTGCAGTTCTAGTCACCGATTTATAGGAAGGATATTAACAAGATAGAGAGAGTGCAGAGAAAATTTACAAAAATGTTGCCTGGGTTTCAGCATCTGGAATACAAGGAAAGATTGAGCAAATTAGGTCTTTATTCCTTGGAACATAGAAGACTGAGAGGGGATTTGATAGAGGTGTTTAAGATAATGAGAGGGGTAGATAGAGTTGATGTGGAAAGGTTTGTCCCATTAAGAGTAGGGGAGATGGATACAAGAGGTCATGGGTTGAGAGTTGACGGTTGCAAAGGTTTAGGAGTAACATGAGGGGGAACTTCTTTACTCAGAGAGTGGTGACTGTGTGGAATGGGCTTCTGGGAAAGGTGGTGGAGGAGGGGGATGGAGGGATATGGGCAGGGTGCTGGTAGGTGGGATTAGAGGAGGGGACTTGGATCAGTGTGGACTAGAGGGGCCAAATTGGCCTGAATTCTGCTGCACATTAATTATATGTAAAACATATCAAGAATATTATTTTAAATTGCAAAGGTTAATTTAGCACTAATATTAGGCAATTTTGAATCTTTTCCAATGGCATTATTAAGATCCTCAACTGTAAGAGGCATATGATCTTTCAATCAACCACTTCAACACATTTGAGCTATGGCCATTTATCAAGGTTCCCACTTGCAACAGCAGGTGATAAATTCAACAATCAGGAAAGAACAAATCTCAATCAAAACAAAATGGTTCACATGGTAGATGAGCCTACCTACATTTTTTTCATATTTACACATTACGTGTGAGGAATGAAGTATAAAATACAAAAGTAAAATAATCTAAAATGAATGATTATCTGAAGGTGTACTGGAGCAAATGAAGCGATAAGATGCACTATAACTGAGCATCTTTTAGACATACAACAAAGTATGTCACCCAAATACCCCAATTAACCTACACCCCTCGTACATTTTGAAGAGTGGGAGGAAACCAGAGCCCCCAGAAAAAACCTACGCAAACACAGGGAGGCCTACAAACACCTTTGGGATTCGAACCCTGGTCCAGTCCCGATCACTGGTGCTAACTGCTATGTCAACCAAGCTTTCCTTTGGTTTCAAAGTTAGATAAATTGTAAAGTTTCAAATTTATAGGTTGCATGTGGTAGCCAAAGGAATTCATTATGAAACACCTCTATTTAATTTACCTTCAATTTAATTTAATTTAACCCAAATGGGGAAATGTAGTACATTAATCAATGTTATAAATAATAGCCAAAAATCTGTGGTCAGGAATATTTTCTTTACAGTTTGCTTTAATTTTAAAGAAGTACTTTGACAGAGACATACCTGTACGTACATCTTCTGAGAACATTGCACCACTTCGTGGTACCAGGAAAACAAATCTTCTAAAGATTCAGTTGCAATATCCAGGGGTGGTGCATCTATGGGCACTTTAGGTTGAATCGTGAACACGAATGCCATCTCATGCATCCCATTTGCCTGCTTAACTGTTTTCAAATTAAATATAATTTCAACATCCAATGTAATTTTGCAAGTGTGAACTCCAACACACTAGAACAAGCAAAATCAAGACAATCTACATAATCATGGTGGCAGATCATACATACCCACAGAACAGTTAGCAAGTTCTACAATTCCTCTGCAAAATACTCCAAGGGGATTATCTTCTGATATCTGAACAATGAAGTGGAATAAAATAAGGAAAGTGAAAAGATCTGAAAACCACATCAGTTCATTTGAGACCATTATTGGTTTAGACATCGTAAGCATTTATGGCAACAACTGCAATAATGGAAACATAACTGAAAGAAAAATCAATTCATAGGTCTGTATTGATACATTTAAATAGAACAGTGAGTTAAATACATTAAGGTCCAAGTATTCAGGGTCATAAAAAGATAAACCAACAGTCAAACCAAACATACCTGGCTGCTAACGTCTTCCTGAATTACATCTGCTATTTCTTCCACGTAGTTGGCTGGAAAGTATTTTTGCATTTGTTCACCATAGTCTCCCTTCCACCTAAATGTACAACGTACAGAAGATTATGGAATTCTACATTGTGGACACAAGAGCAATATTGTGGATGAGATGAGAGGAAGAGATGCAATTATTCTGTAAACAACTCTTCTGAGCTGATGAGTTACAGTGGATTATGTTACTAGACTGTGGTATCACTCTTCATAAGTCAGGGGATGGAGTTCAGGAGTCGAGAGGTCATGTTGCAACTCTACAAATCTCTGGTGAGACCACACTTGGAGAATTGTGTTCAGTTCTGGTCACCTCATTACAGGAAGGATGTGGAAGCTGTGGAGAGGGAGCAGTGGAGATTGACCAGGTTGCTGCCTGGATTGGAAAATAAGTCTTATGAGGCAAGGTTAACAGAGCTAGTGCTTTTCTCTCTGGAGCGAAGGATGAGAGGTGACTTAAGAGAGATCCTCAAGATTCTGAGAGGCATAGATAAGGTGAACAGACAGCATCTTTTTCCCCAGGTCAGGAATAGCAAACACCAGAGGAAACTGGGGGATGAAAGTTTAGGGAGATAACAGGATGAAGTATTTTGCACAGACAATTGAGGGTGCCTGGGGCATTTAAAAGACTCTTAGGCAGGCACATATGGAGGAAAAAAAAATAGGTTATGCAGTTGGGAAGGTTTACTGATTTTTATGCTTTGGAATAAATAGGTTGGCACAACATCTAGAGCCAAAGGGCTTGTACTATGCAGTAGTGTTCTATGTTCTTGATTTTGGACTTTAGTCTCTAGAATTGAACTTGAATGCACAACCTTTGATGCTGAACTAACCGAGCCATACATGTGATCCCACTCTCCCCTCAGTTTGCATGAAAGATGCTTTGTTCATGAGCGAGAAGCCTGACTTTTACGGAAACAGTAAAAATCCTGATATTGGTTCTTTAACTTGGTTAGCTGCGTAAAACTAAAATGTCCTTTGAAGCATGAAATGTAATACTCCATATTCACTGAGACACTGCAAAGGACTGACACATTCCATTCAATCCTTGTCTTAGTTTGTCAGCTGTGGCTCAGTCTTGAAGGTTGAAGGTTCAAATCCCATTCTAGGGTGCTTGGTTGCAACACTAAGAGATGGCATGATTTGCCTCAGAATGAGCAACTGCAGCTCTCTCTCTACTCTCTTGGTTGGATATAAAAGAGCCAATGGCACTACTTCGAAGAAAGGCAGGGTGTTATGCAGGGAAAATATCTATTCTTTCCCCAGCATTATTGGTATAAAATTTTTATCTGTTTGTTGTGCACAACTTTCCTCCTCTCAGCAATTTATTATTTTCAAAGAGGTCATGGACAATCCCAGGTAGTCATACAAAAGCCAAATACTAGTTACAAACTATTCCTGGATTAACAGAAAGCATTTTAAGGGTGGTTTTCTAAGAATAATGTGTAGCACAAAGAACAAAGCAGCACTAATTGTGACTTAAAGAATTCCCAGGCTTCTTCTAAATTGCAGTGTGGGAGCATTTCATGTGAAGAGGTGGCCAGACCTCTAAACCACAAACGGATCAGGGGAAGGGGATAACATAGCACCTATTGTAAACTCAGATGATGCTTTAAAATGCCTTTGAATGTCCCTGTCGATGTGGGGGCATAAAAATGAAAATGGGAGAAATGGAGAGGTTCTATTGAAGACTAGACTTAATTTGAAGAGTGCCAATTCTACTTGAAATGTTTAGAAAACACACACAGGGACAAAGTTCGACATTGTGGGACAAGAATTTTAAATTTAATTTAGATATACAGTATGGTAACAGGCCTTTCCAGTCTATGTGTCTGCTGTCCAATTACACACAATTCACCAACAACCTTGTACATTTTGAAGGGCGAGAGGAAACCAGAGCACCCAGAGGAAAGCCATGCAGACACAGGAAGAACGTACAAACTCCTTATAGACAGTGCCAGATTCAACCCCGGCTCTCTGGTGCTGTAATCGTGACACCTATAATAGGATGTAATACCCGACCGCTGGAGAGGATAGACAAGCAAGAGAATAAGGATTGAAATGTTGAAAGAATATGGCAGAAAACTTCACCAATTCTGGCTATTCAATATTTTTGAGAGCAATATTGTCGAGGTGGAATGGGGTGGATGGGCTTCAGAAAATATTTAAAGAACAGCGCGTGAGGAAATCAGGGCCAGGTTCTAAGACTACCTCAATTAGTAGTGCTGGAAAACGTGCAAACATCTCATATAGATCTCGATCTCTGTCTCTCTCTTTCTATGTTCTGCCAGAGCACTTTATTTCTGACTTCTTCGTAATTCACTGATAACTAACTACACATGCATCTTATACTGTTCTTGTCTTCCTAATAATTGCTGATTTTCAACACTCAAATGCAGAGAAAAACTGTGACAGATGATTGATTTATCTACCAGCTGAAGAACAAGAATCCCTACCATCCTTGATCATTTTTTTTGACGTTGAGGATGATGGCACCTCTTGGAAAAGTCAGTTCATCTTGTTGTTGACTTTTATATTGGTACAGAGCTTTTACTGAACCCTGTGGATTGAGAAACAAATGGGTAAAACTTCAAAGAAATTGGGTTAAGGTGAAGAGGACTTGTATTTAGTGAACACATAGTAGTAGAATATAAACCAATAGTTTTATAACTCTTTGAGCTTCCTCCTCCAATCGGGTCTATTTCATTAGTATGACAGAGACATTGGCATGCAGCAAGACATTTACCACATCACCAACATGTAAAGATAATTTGGTATTAACATAAAAAGGTGAAGGCATCCCGATCATGTTGGAGGTTTGGATTTGGAGCTTGGGTTGCCAGTGAATTGAGCAGGAATCTGCGGTTGCAAAGGCTGTGGGAGCATTGGGGACAAATCCATGGACACTTAGTGACTCTGAAGGGACTCACTTTGGCTTCTGTTGCTCTGTAAGGGGCACTGGGTGACACTACTAGCAACTCTTTGCCTTAAGGCAGAGACCAATTTCAGGTCATGTTACATGTTCTGCACTATTACATGTCAATAAAGGAATCATGAATCTTAAAAGGGATTCATATTCTATATTTAATTTTGAGTAAATTGCACTGCACCTTTCTCCCAAACAAATATGTACGGTACGTTTCTGATTGTCCAAAAAGCTCGGGACCAGACGTGTATCAGTTCACTGCATTTTCTGGATATCTGAAAATTGGCTTTAGGCAGCCCATTTTAAGGAGGAAAATGCTGAACTTGTATCGTCCGTCACTGATCCCTGACCCCTCCTCACCGCCATCACCAAACCTGCCCAGGAGCTCGAGGCCCCCGCTCCAATCCCAGCCCAGTAGCATCAGCAGAAAACAACAACAAAGAATAAGGGAAGGTTTTTCAAACATAAAGTTTAATTCTTACCAAAAATCGGATAAATGCACCAACATTCAGAATGGCGCTAACAGCAGCACGGCAGGTTAAAAAAAGACAACTTTTTTCAAACTTGTGACATTGTTGCTGCCAAAAAATTTTGCAGATAACTGAGAATTTCAGTAAAATAGTTTTCAGATAATTGGAAATGTACTGTCTGTGCTTTTAAATTCTCTGATGTCATCACTCTGAACAATCTCAAATTTGGCAATATGTTGGTGGATGAATATGTTTGCAGGTAGGAATTTATCCAGGATGAAATTGCTTTTAATGCTTTTCTTCTGGATCTTTAAGTAAAGTATCAAAGGTATGTTTCCACCCCCCCCCCCCACAACATTCAATGCCATTCTTCAGACACTTCAATATTGTTGATCAGCCTGAACTATAGAACATTCCAGCACAGAAAACAGACCCTTGCCCCTTCTAGTCTGTGCTGAACTATCATTCTGCCTAGTCTCACTGACCTGCACCCCACCCATAGCCCTCCCACCCATAGCCCTCCCACCCATAGCCCTCCCACCCATAGCCCTCCCACCCATAGCCCTCCCACCCATAGCCCTCCCACCCATAGCCCTCCCATCCATGTAAAAATCCATATTTTTCTTGAATGTTAAAATCAAGCCCCCATTCACTGCTTCAGCTGGCAGCTCATTCCATACCCCACATGGTCTCCCTATATTTTGCCCCCTTCACCCTTAACCCATGTTCTCTGGTTTGTATCTAACTTCAGTGTCTATACCTCTCTTAATTTCATGTACCTCTATCAAATCTCCTCTCATTCTTCTACACTGAAGCGAATAATCTGTTTAATCTTTCCCCTTAACTCAGTCCTGATATCTTGGCAACATCTTAGTAAATCTTATCTGCACTCTTTCAATCTAATGGATATCTTTCATGTAGTAAGGTGACCAAAACTCCACGCAGAACCCCATATTTGGCCTCCCTAATGTCTTCTAAAACTTTACCATAACATCCAACTCTTATGAAGGACAATATGGCAAAAAGTTCTCTTTATAGCCCTATCCACCTGTGATGCCACTTTTAGGGAATTTTGTATTATTCCCAGATCCTTCTGTTCTACCGCACTTGTCAGTGCCCAACCATTACCATATATTATGGTAATGTGTGTCCTTCCAAAATGCAACACTCACAAAAATAGGAAATTCAAAATTAAATTCTGAATGTGTTTCTAACTAGATGCAAGTCAACAAATTGGTGCAGATTTTAAATATCAAAAAATTAGGCTTGATTTTATGTGAGTTTCAGGCCTAAGTTGTAAGTCTCAGAATCTTACCTTAGAAGGTGCAAGTTCATTTGGGTCCACATAATTTATACCATAGAGACTGCCATAGTCTTTTTCCTGAAAGCAGACCAAAATCATAATTACTGGTATGTATAATGTAGAAGAATTTTATGTGCAGTTTAGAAGCTATTTTTCAAAGAATAGTAATGGTCTCATGACCAGCAATAAGGTGTTAATATTTTAATCTTAATCAAAAATTATTGTATTTTACCCTTCTTTTAAAATAGCAGAAGGGAGAAACAGGTCGAAGCACAGATCTAAGATGGAGGCTGGTCTATGAGTGTTGTAGGTATTAAACATGAGAAGAGCCATATTTAATTTTGCATGAGTCTTGAGAATTATTTATCATGCAGAGGGAAACTGCATGATGCAAAAACTCATTTAAATTTAAATATGCAGCGCAGTCACAGGCCCTTCCGGCCCACAAACCCGTGTTGCCCAAATATTCCAATTAACCTTCAATCCCTGAGTTTTTTTGGAAGGTAAGAGAAAACCTGAGCACCTGGAGGAAACCCACATAGTTATAGGGATACATCTCCATCGGGCACACAAAACTCAAAACGGTCAACCAGTTTACCTACCTCGGCTGCACCATTTCATCAGATGCAAGGATCGACAATGAGATAGACAACAGACTCGCCAAGGCAAATAGCGCCTTTGGAAGACTACACAAAAGAGTCTGGAAAAACAACCAACTGAAAAACCTCACAAAGATAAGTGTATACAGAGCCGTTGTCATACCCACACTCCTGTTCGGCTCCGAATCATGGGTCCTCTACCGGCATCACCTACGGCTCCTAGAACGCTTCCACCAGCGTTGTCTCCGCTCCATCCTCAACATTCATTGGAGCGCTTTCATCCCTAACGTCGAAGTACTAGAGATGGCAGAGGTCGACGGCATCGAGTCCACGCTGCTGAAGATCCAGCTGCGCTGGGTGGGTCACGTCTCCAGAATGGAGGACCATCGCCTTCCCAAGATCGTGTTATATGGCGAGCTCTCCACTGGCCACCGTGACAGAGATGCACCAAAGAAAAGGTACAAGGACTGCCTAAAGAAATCTCTTGGTGCCTGCCACATTGACCACCGCCAGTGGGCTGATAACGCCTCAAACCGTGCATCTTGGCGCCTCACAGTTTGGCGGGCAGCAACCTCCTTTGAAGAAGACCGCAGAGCCCACCTCACTGACAAAAGGCAAAGGAGGAAAAACCCAACACCCAACCCCAACCCACCAATTTTCCCCTGCAACCGCTGCAACCGTGTCTGCCTGTCCCGCATCAGACTTGTCAGCCACAAACGAGCCTGCAGCTGACGTGGACATTTTACCCCCTCCATAAATCTTCGTCCGCGAAGCCAAGCCAAAGATAGGGATAACATACACATTCCCGACAGAAAAAGTGCTGAATTTGAACTCGGGTCGTTGGAGTTGTAATAGCATTGTATGAATCGCTGTGCTAACTGTGCTGTCTTGATTTTTAATTTGTAATTAAAATTAATTTGTAGAACTTAAACTCTCATTCTCTGCCAACTGGAGGCAAAGGAATTTCGAATTTCCACACATTCCCATGTGTCATTTTCCATCCTAACTTGGAAATATACTCCTGATCTTTTTGTCATCACTAGGTCAGAATCATGAAACTTCCTCCCCAACAGGACTAGAGTCAATATAAGTAAATGGCCCACCAGCACCATCCCATAAATTATAAATTGATTCAGATAGGAGATCCTCATTCAAAATCCAAAACTCAGCATTCTGAGACCTTCAGTAAGTGTACTTGAGTTTTATTTTCCAAGATGTGCGTCAGTTTTCCAAAAAACACACTTTACAATTAGTGCTGCTGAGAAAAGGACAAACTGTAAGGATAAAGACAATCTGTTACTTAGAATGATTATGGACTGATGCTGAAGAGATAATTACCCTAAGGGTTAGGGAATTCATTTTCACTTTATTGCTTGGGGAAGGAAATATATCAGCAAAAGCGTGCCATAAAAGTAGAAAAGGTGCTGTTGAAATAAATAAACCACTTACCGCATTGTAACGCTCAAGTATTTTTTCTGTGACTGGGTAACGGAGTTTCATTTTTCTATACAATGGCTGTTTTCTATGGTAACTAATAAGCTCCACAAGGCTATCGAACTCTGCCGAAGTCCCCAGTATGTACTTCCCTTCTTCATAGTTAATGCGACAATGTTTAACCTTGCTCTCAGCCCTGGGACAGGACACAATTTTAGATGTTTTTGTTGCCATGGATACATTTAAACTATAATCTATTTAGGAATAATGACTTCTCTTACCTAAAGGTGATAGCATATGAATTGGGCTCATCCCGCTTTCGGACCAAAAAAGCCCCATCTCTGGGTATCCTCATAAGCATGTCCTCAGCTTCTCCTCGACTTAAATTTTTGTAGTACCATCTGGAAATGACAAACATAGAATATGTCTCCATTTTTGATCTAACTGAGCCAATACATTGAGAAATGGTCTTTTATTTCTCAGATTAGTATTGCTATATTCCAACCAACTTCATGATATGTTTTGGAACATTTCTTGATATTTCCCACCACTGTACTACAAGCAGCATGCTTTCTGCTGGAGTGGAACTAGTTGACAGACCTAACTGCTAGACCAGGAATATCTGGACTCAGAACCTGGATCGCACTAAACTTTGTCGGACAGTGCGAGTGTTCAGCGACTAAGTTCCCAGTCACTGTCAAACCAAGTTGTGCCTTCCAAGCTGTACAACTATGTCCTCTGTCATAAAGATTTATGACAAGAAAATTGAAAGAAGTTACTTTTCAGTGCATTAACAATGAAATTCACCATTGTCTTTAAGCACCTACACAACTCCAGCTGAGTGAAGAAAATGTGAAAAGTCTCGCATAAAACTCATGGCCTACATCAATACGTCAAATCCATTGAAAGGAGAGGTGAATCAATCAGTGTTGCATTCCACTTGAACATCTCAGCACTGAGTCCTGATTTACACTCAGAAACATTGCATACTCTCTATTTGCATACCTAATTCTATCTTCTGAAACATGTACACACACACAGTCAATGTTACAAAACCAGCTCTGTCCCCTCTACCTACAGATTTCTGAATGGAAAATGAACCATGGACAGACACTACCTCACTTTTTCTATTTTTTGCGTGTTTTTTTTAAATCTTGTATTTATGGAATTGTACTTTATAGTAATTTTGTACCTTGTTCTGCACCATACTGCTGCCAAAAAGCAACAAATTTCATGATGCGTTCATGTCCATAAATCTAATTTTGAGCTCCATCATAAGAAGAGATTCATGGATATTCTCAAACTTTTTAGAAAAATAAAACATTTTACTTTCCGAGAATCCCAGAACTGTGACTGCTCAACATGGAGAATATCGAATGGCACTAAAAACCTTGATTCCATGAACTAGAAGCATAATAGAAGTTGAAAATAAATGATGGACAGTGCATTGCCTGACAAACTAAACACCAGCCCAGATTGTAAACAATTTACAAAGTTTAAATGGTCAAATAAAATTAAATATTTAGGTATATTAGTGGACAGTCCCTTCAGAGTCACATAAGGCTTGATTCAAACTATTTTTTTAATTTTTACAAATGCAACAGATTCCTTTTTTTTTAGCAAATTTAGTTTTCACATAAAGAATATGTGATTCAGGAAGTTTAATGCATGATAACACAATCATTATGAATTGGACAACAATCTCATTTTTTTGTCCCAACTCAACTGATGAGATGTAATTATTCCTTTTCTAAGAGCTTGACCTAAAAGTTATAACAAGGCTACATAACTTTCTCAAAATGGCAAATCACATTCATGAAGGTTATTTGATAGCTCTAAAAAGGAAACATGTTCTTCAATTTCTGTTGATAGAAAATAAAAAAAATTATGGGCATTGAAATTAAAGACCAGTCTTAAGAATACCTATTTGCCTTAAAAACTGACACCATCCACTATCCTTAATGTGTCAGAAAACAACTGTGAAATAAACTTAGATATTTTGTTATCTTTTGGCTGCCAATATATTTAAATTGAATGCACCAATTTTCTGTTGCCATACTTACTCCTGAGATTCATGAGGATTTGGGGAGGGAACTGCTTCGGTTAAACATATTTCAAATTCGCTGCATCGTATAGGTGTATTCTGATAGTTTTGGACAAGGTCATAGACATTGGAGAAAGTTAAATTATCAGTCAGGAAATATTTTGTGCCCTCTGCATCTGTGAAGGAACTAATTCGACAGTGTTGAACTCTTCCAATCCCCCTGAATGCAGAAAATAAAGTGTGAGTTTTATTAATATTCAACATAGAAATAGTTAGTCACCTTTTATAACTGAACGTTACATTCTCTGTGTCATTTAAAGCTGCAAGTATTAAGTATTGAATGAGAGTGCAAACAGATAACCTGCTCTGATGATGTTCTGCAATTATGCCCTATTATGCCCTATATACTGGAGTAACTTGTCCTCATTCTATCTTTGGGGGCAGGATGTACACTGTTCAGCATCACCAAGTGCCCACCTGAGACCTGGAAGTCAATTAATAATAACTTATGTTGAAATTACGAGTGAGATGATGAGTGTGAGAAATAAAAGGAATTATTCACAAAAGGATGCGTTCTATACATTATGGTGTGTGCTGCCTGATGAAGAATATTTAGTTTATAAGAATTAGTGACAAGGTAGTGTTGGCTATTTTGAAAAGGTGGATAAATCTCCAGGTCCTGACAAAATATTCCCTAGGACCCTGAGAGAGGTTAGTGAACAAATAGAGGGCGCGTTGATGAAAATATTTAAAATGTCACTGGCCACGGAAGAAGTGCCAGAGGACTGGAGGGTGGCTCATGTTGTTCCGCTGTTCAAAAAAGGATCCATAAGTAGACCAGGTTATTATAGGCCTGTAAGTCTGACATTGGTGGTGGGTAAATTAATGGAAAGTGTTCTTAGATATGGTATATACAACTATTTAGAAAGATAGAGATTGATTTGAAGTAGTCAGCATGGTTTTGTAGGTGGTAGATCATTTCTAAAAAATCTTATAGAGTGTTTCGAGAAGGTTACTAAAAAGGTTGATGAGGGGAAGGTGGTGGATGTTGTCTATTTGGACTTTAGTAAGGCTTTTGACAAGGTTCCCCATGAGAGGTTAGTAAGGAAGGTGGAAGCATTAGGTATTAGTGAAAGTCATGAAATGGATTCAACAATGGTTGGATGGGAGATACCAGAGAGTAGTGGTGGAAAATTGTTTGTCGAATTGGAGGCCAGTGTCGAGTGGAATGCCTCAGGGATCAGTACTGGGTCCACTGCTGTTTGTCATATATATTAACGATCTGGATGATAGGGTGGCAAATTGCATTAGTAAATTTGCAGATGACATAAAGGTTGGCAGTGTTGTGGACAGTGAGGAAGATTTGCAAAGCTTACAGAGTGATTTAGGACAGTTAGAAGAGTGGGCTGGAAGATGGCAGATGGTGTTTAGCACTGATAAATGTGAGGTGCTACATTTTGGTCGGACTATTCAAAATAGGACATATACGTTAAATGGTGGACAACTGAGGAGTGCAGTGGAACAAAGGGATTTAGGAGTCATGGTACATAATTCTCTGAAAGTTGAATCACACATGGAGAGGGTAGTGAAGAAGGCATTTGGTACTTAGGCTTTCATAAATCAGAGTATTGAATACAAGAGTTGGGATGTTATGTTGAAATTGTATAAGGCATTGGTAATGCCAAAATTTTGGAATACTGTGTGCAGTCTTGGTCACCAAATTACAGGAGGGATATAACCAGTATAGAGAGAGTGCAGAGATTTATGAGAATGTTGCCGGGGTTTCAGGGTTTGAGTTACATGAAACAGTTGAACAGGCTGGGACTTTATTCTTTGGAGTGTTGAAGGTTGAGGGATGATTTGATAGAGGAATTCAAAATTATAAGGGGGACAGACAGAGGCAGTGTGGACAGGCTTTTTCCATTGAGAGTGAGGGAGATTCAAACAAGAGGGCATGGATTGAGAGTAAAAGGGGAAAAGTTTAAGGGAAACGTAAGGGGAAATTTCTTCACGCAGAGGGTTGTGGGGGTATGGAATGAACTTCTGGCAATGGTGGTAGAAGCGAGATCCATGTTAATATTCAAGGATAGGTTGGATAGGTATATGGACAGGAGAGGTGTGGAGAGTTATGGGCCAAATGCGGGTCAGTAGAGATGATTTTGGCACAGACTAGTTGGTTATAGTTGGTTCCACTTTCCATCCCTTAGGCAATCATCAGCCAGACTTCTCTACAACTCCCAAGAGGGTCATTTCCTTCTTCAAGACAATGTATTCCAAAGCTCCATAACTCTTGGAGTGGAAAAAAAATCTTCTCATCTCTTCTCAAACTTTTCAATGGATGCACGTGGTCTCTTCTTCCATGAAGACTGACACAAAGCATCTGTTTTATTCCTCTATTAACTATTAATATTTCCCCAGCCTCATTCTTCTCAAAGCTTAGGTAAGATTAATAAATTCACTGATAATATTATCTTATCCATACACTTGTTATGCAAAATATATCTCACAGTTAAGTCAGGTTCTTTGATTATACAGGTATACCCCGCTTTACGAATACTTGAGTTCTCTACTCATTCTACACCCATGACTGTGTGGCCAGGCACCATTCCAGTGCCATCGACAAGTTGGCCGAAGGCACCACAGTTGTCGGCAGAATCACAAACTGCAATGAGGAAGCGAACAGGAGGGAGACAGATCAGCTCATTGAATGGTGTCACGCCAACAACCTTGGGCTAAGCATCAGCAAAACCAAGGAGATGATTGGAGACTTCAGGAGGGAGTCAGGGGAACGCAACCCAGTCCTCATCGAGGGCTCAGTAGTGGAGAGGGTCAAGAACCTCAAGTTCCTGTGTGGCCACATCTCTGAGGACCTGTCTTGGAGCCTCCATGTTGATGCAATCATAAAGAAGGGTCGCCAGTGGCTATATTTTGTGAAGTGTCTGAGGAGAATCGGTATGACACCGAGGACTCTTGTAAACCTCTACAGGTGTACCATAAAGATTATACTAGCTGGTTGCATCACTGCCTGGTATGAAGGTGCCAAATCTCAGAACAAGAATAAACTCCAGGGGGTTGTGAACTCATCCTCACAGGCACCAGACTTCACTCCATCGAGGACATCTACGTGAGGCAGAGTCTCAATAAAGCAGCCTCTCTCCTCAAAGACCATGCCAGGCCATGCCCTCTTCACTCTGCTACCTACCATCAAGGAAAATGTACAGGAGCCTGACTGAAGACGAGCACCCAGCAGCAAAAGGACAGCTACTTCCCCACTGCCATCAGATTCCTGAATGATCAATGAACCAAAGGCACTGTCTCAATTATTTTAATTTTTTTTTAGATTATTGTTTTAAGATGGTTCATAACATGAATATTTGCATTGATACTGCTGCAACACACTGAATTTCCGATTCTGAATTACAAAACTTCACTTTTACAAAAGGATTTGAATGGGTTTTTACTTTTACGAAAATAGTCTCCAAAAGTAGTGAACGGGTCTTTGCTTTATGCCATTTCAGCTGACAAAAGGTTTCATGGGAACACTCTAGTTTCGTAAAGCGAGGATTTACCCTTGTATGTTTTTGGCTGTTCAGGGAATAAGAATACTAATTACATGCCACAATCAACAGAAAAAGGCTTGAAATTGCATTGGTAAACGATTTAAACGTGCTGTGCTGACTGATGCCACTTTTAAAAATCATCAGTATTTATCATGCTCTTGAGAATTGCATCCAGATATTTTATTATTTTGAGGGTTCCTAATGAATACCAAAGTACAGTAATTATAATTATTGGACCTTCTAAAAGTTACTCACCATCTTGTGGCAGCAATTCAATCCTTTCCCAAGGAAAAGTGAAATGCTCGAATTTACCTTTTATTAGATTCCCCCTTTTTTTTTTACCTTTTATCAAAATAATTCTGCAGAAACAGCAACATTGACGAGAAATAATTTTGACTGAGAAATCTTTGACATCTAAGGTTTAATTAAAGAGAACAATACCAAAATGACAAAGTGAAGTCTCCAGGAAATGTATCGCTTTCGCGAACCAGAAAAGTCCCATCTCGTCCTGTAGTTTCAGCACAGAACTCCTGAAGCAACTTCTCCGCCCTCTGCCTGCCATCCTTGCCCATTTTCCCATGAAACCATTTTTCATTAAAGTGGTGATTCATATTATCAACTTTCTAAACAGAAAAAAATCATCAGTTAATCTTACAGATAATGATTAAAGAATCACAGTGGAGATTTCACTAGCTAAGGTGCATTGGGACGATTCCTGTTTATTAGCATTCACTAAAGAAAACCATGTGGCAGATGAATTCAGAGAAGATGGTCAGCAAAATTCTGGAACATATTAGCATTAAGAAGGAGGAGGTATTAGGTTTCTTAGTGGAGTTAAAGGTGGATATAACCCCAGATGTATCCCAGATTACTTTCAGTGGTGAGGAAAGGACATTTATAGCTTCGCTTGCAACAGGTGAAGTGTCAGATCTGCAGGTACGGCATATATATTCAGGAAGGGCAACAGGATTAGGCATGATAACTTTACACCTCCAAGTCAAACAACAGTGACAGGGAAGGTATTGGAAAAATTCCTGAGGGACATGATGAATCCAACTTGGAAAGGCAAGAATTATTCCAAGATAGTCAGCATGGCTTTGTTTGAGGGAGATCCGATCTGATCATTTGATTAAATGTTTTGAAGAAGAAACAAAGGTCAGTTCAATTCACATGGTCAACCCGCACCTTGGTAAGGCCTTTGACAAGGGTCCATGTCGGAGAGTCGAATCCATGAAATCCAGGGCAAATTAGATCCAAAATTGACAGTAAGAGAAGAAGGAGGATGGTGGTAGAGGAACCACTAGTGATGTACATCTTTGCTGGAAGCTCAACTGTTTGTCATACATGTTAATGATTTGGATCTATGGAGGTATGTTCAGTATCAAGGGTGGTAGATGTTATCTATGGACTCTGACAAGGTACCACATAAGACCTCAGTCTGGAAGGATGGAAAACATAAGATCCAGGATGAGCTAACCAACTGGATACAAAATTGATGGTGGCAGGAAGCAGAGAGTGGATAGTGGAGTTTTATTTTCATAATGGAACCTGTGTCCATATGTGATTTGGATGAGAATGTAGCTGGCATGATTTGAAAAAAATAATACAATGCATCAAAATTGGTGGTTTAGTGGACAGTGGAGAAGATTGTCTCAGGTTACACCTGGAAAATGGACAAAGGAACAAGAGGAAGAATTCAACTCAGAAAAGTGCAAAGTGATGCAGTTTGCAAAGGTAAATTGGAGCTTGACATAAACAGTGTAAGGCAGGGCTCCAGGGAATGTTATTGAACTGAGGTACTAGAGGGGCATGCACATAGTTAACTGAAAGTGTCATGTAGACAGGGAGTTGAAGGAGGCATGTTGCATATTTAAGGAAGTAAAACACAAAAGTCTTTAGACACCCTGTTTGAAGTAAAAACATATTGCTGAAGAATATCAGCAGGTCAAAATAGTGTACTTTGTGTAGCAAAGATAGATACATAAACGACATTTTGGGCTTGAACCCTTCATAAAGGTATGGAAAAATGTCGGCAGGCATCCAGACAGAAAAAGGTAAGGGAGGGGGGAGGTGAGGGGAAATGAGTGTGATCCCAAAGGCAGGAGGGAGGGCACAGCAGCAAGCAGGGGAGGAGGGATGGCTAGATGAATAGAGGGGGAAGAAGGTGGAGAGCTGATGGAAAGAAGACAGGGGGTTTACCTTCATCAGTGAATGAGTACGAGAATGGGAATACAAGAGTTGCACAATACTTGACTCAGAAAAGACTCCCGAGGGTGTTGCCTGGATGGAGAAGCTTGAGTCTATCAGGAAAGGTTGAATTAGATGGGTCTGTTTTCCCGGGAGCAAAGGATAATGATAGAGGTATGTAAATTTATGAGAGGTATAGGTGAGGAAGATAGTCATAGTATGTTTCCCATGATAGGAGTGTCAAAGTGGTATAGGTTAAGGTGAGAAGGAGGAAGTTTAAAGGGAATATGAGGGGGGGGGGGTTAAATGTTTTGTGGAATGAGTAGCTGCTATATGGAAGGAGCTGCCAGAGGTGGTCATGGAGGCAGGAACAATTATGACATTCAAGTTAAATGAATGAGAAAGACACAGAGAGTTATGGAATTTATGCAAGTAAATGGATTGGCATAGATTGCAGTGGGTCAGCACAGAAATGGGCTGAAGGGCCTCTTTCTAAACTATTCAACTCTGTGACTATTTACATGTTAGAAATTGGAGATTCTGCTCTTTGTGAAGAAAATAGAGAAAACTCCTTGCAGCAGGAATAATTGAAGGGAAATTGAACTGAAACACTGAAAACTAATTTTTCTTTAGCAGAAAGCAAGATTTTTCTCTTGGTGAATTCTTAATTAGGTTGCACATAAGTAATGAGGTATTCAAAGGAAATGTAAGCTTTTTTATATGTTTTGATTGCAGCAAATTGATTCACGCTATAATACAGTACCAATGAAAAGAGAAGTCGATAGCGACTTTCAAAAAGGAAATAAGGATTGTGCTTGAAAAGCAAAAAAAAAATGTATGGGGCTATTGGCATAGAGCATGGGAATGAGCTTTTCAAATACATGATATAAGTCTCCAATTCAGGATGGATAAACTTTGTGTACCACAGATCACTTTGTAGGAAGATATTGTTGATCGTAATGAGAGTTAGAACATGAAAAATCAGACGTCTTAGTTAAATTTATAGTTTCAATGGAAGTCTGTGGAATTATTATGAAAGAAGAGTGAAGTTAGAGAGAGCGAGAGAGAGAGGAAAACAGAGGATGAATTCTGTGGAACTGCACCTGGCATGATGTTCTTGTGGATTCATTATCAGCATCACTTGGCTCTGCAAAATACAGCTTGCCATCTACTATTACACAGTAATGTTTATACCATCTCTGTCAAAAGAAATCAGAGAGATTTGAAAATACATTAAAAGCCACACAATGGTAGCATGTCAATATTATTGAGCAAGTATGTTGCTTAAGCACTAACATTTTCTTGCATGTGATATTTAATACATAAAAATACAGATATCTAAAGGCAGCTGAAGCATTGGTGCATGATAGAAGTCTTGTTTTCCATTAAATTGTTATAGATGATTCATATTTAATATCAGGAAAGCCCCAGAAAGACCATTTTAATTGCAGTTCCCCTAGCAATGATATTAAATGTGAAACAAATCAGCCTTGCTTTGATGAAGGACACACAGGAAAAAAATGGACTGGCTTTGCACATGGTCAGTCAGGCATTTTTGTTTCACTTTAGTATCAGAATTGGTCTCAGATGAAGTTCAAAGTAGATCTAAGCAGGATCTACTATCGTGGCACTATAATATTTTCATTGACCAGTCAATATTTGCATATTTCTGACTTGATATCTGACAATATGCATTTGTTTTAAAAATGCCTCTTCTTTATGATGGTTAATATTTTAATTTCTTGTTGACGGCAACACAAACAGGCCATTCCACCCCTCAATCTAATTCATCATTCAATGAAATCATGGCTGATCTGCGAGACCTTAATTCTCTGCACTTTCCCAGCTTGACTAACCTTCCACCCTATAATTTGTTCAGAATCTCTCCTAGTCGTGTCCTATCTTTGATGATAAAATAACTAATAAAATGTACAGACCCTTGGAGCAAATTCAAAAGACTAACCCTCCTCCTCTCTCCTATTTGATTTTCTTCTTACTGTTATACAGCAATCCCCTAAATTGAGATTTTTCAACAATAAGAAAATATCTTTTCCACATCAACATTATCAAGACCCCTTTACGATTTCAGTCACAAAGAATTCATGATTAGTGATGCTTGGTTTCATACCAAATCTATTGGATCCAGCAGATACAGAAATCCAGATTTCTTTTCAAGCTCCTTGAAGCTGGTGTATATGGTGGAACTGTGGTTCTCTTGCTGGGAATCCAATTTTTTGTGCTAAAATAAGGCCAGAAATTTTAGAATGAGTACAGCAGACTGCCCACCTGATCAATGGCTACAACACACATTACAAAGATCTCCAAGGTTCATTAGCTACTGCAGGTTGCTTCATTGTTGCAAATCTGGAATGGAATGAAAGCATTGGCAGAGATTATGCAGGTATTATGCAGACACAGTTTTCCCATCTCTCAGGGCTGCTCGTCTATTCATGAAAATTAAGCCTGTGCAATTTATTGTGCAGGATTCATCCTGTTGCATCTCTCCTGATCTCTTCTGTCTGCAATCATGTTAACAACACTGATTTTAATTCCTTCCCTTTTCTCTTAATTGCTTCCCTTTCATCCCACAGGCAGATTTCATTTTGCTTGATTCCTGGGGTATTCTCCTTCCCGACTGCTTTTCATTGCCATGTGTTCAAAAAATTAACCATATGTAAGTAACATTGGAGGCTCAGTTGGAGGTGCAAAGAGCTGAACATTTATTTCTTGGAATCAGTTGCTGAAGGGGCAAAGCCTAGGACGACTGATTGGAATCAGCTTGAGCCACAATGCCATATGGTTTGGATGGATTCATGCATTATAGTTTACAATGAACAATATTGCAAATCACATTTGAAAACTATTTCATTATATGCATATATGTTGAATAGTTTAACAAAATGTTGAGAAAATCCCAGGATATTTATTGTGTCTGCACCCAAAGCTAGCACCATATCCTTTGCAAACTATGTTTATTTTTGATGATAAGACAACGAATTAAAGAGTCCCAACAGTAAAGAGGGATTTGATTCAGAGTAGTTTATATTCTGATTGATTCTGACCAACCAACTTATTGGCTGATATCAATTTAGTACAAAGTATGATGTGAAACTGAAAAGCATGAGAACTTCACGGGAACCAGTCAGCTCACTTGCCAGGTCTGATCAAGCTTCACAATGGAGTAATTACTTTGTTTATTTTCTTGCTTGTGCTGCAAAACATTACGAACATCTCTATCTTAATCTCTCTTACATAGTGATTGGCACAGAACTTAATAGACCCTTGAGGTGATCAACTTCTTACAGAACATAGAGATTTACAGCACAGAACAGGCCCTTCAGCCCATGATGTAGTTCCAACCTATGTAAACCTACACAACAACAATCTAAATTTTCCCCATAAACACCATGTGAGAAACAGAAGAACCTTCACAGAATTTACTCGAGACAAAAATTGAGAACAAAGAACTTTTATTCTACTATTACAACAATGCAAAGTTGGGTGCTTCCCCTTACCCTGGGAATACACACAGATACTGGGGCTGACCCAACTTTTATACATTTCATTTCAGTACAGAGATACCTTCCCCCTAACATTCTTCTGCCTCCTGGATTGGTTTAGCATTAGGTAATTCTGCCCACGTGGATTCTAACTTCTTATCAGTTTATGTGCCTTCCTGCAAACTTGTTAGCCAGGAAATATCATGTCTTTGTTCTTCACCCATTAATCAATCCCCAAGACTTGCTAAATCTATCTACTTGCTGTTTTGAAGACCCCTATTTTATTATACTTTTATAACCCTTCCTCCCATTCCAGCATCCCTTCACCCTGATTTAACCCATAATACTTCATCTCTAATGAGCACTTGCTTGACTCCTCACATTCCAGTATCCCTTACAACCATAACCATTTATTTTTCTTCCATCTATGTCCTATCTAAGAGTCTTTTACTAACCTCCATCATCATCCCTGGCAATTCATTCCAGGCACCCACCATTCTGGGCAAAGAAATGATTTCTGATGTCTCCCCTAAACTCTCTTACATTCACCTTCTATTTGTGTAAATATAATTGTATAGCATTGCAACAAGCCCTTCCTGCTAACAAGCCTGTGACCCTCAAATACACCAATTAACTTGCAACCCCCATACATTTTGAAGGGTAGGAGGAAACCCACCCAAACAAGGGGAGAACATACAAACTCCTTCCAGTGAGCACCGGATTCAAACCCAGGTCACTGGTACTGTAATAGTGTCCACATTAACCACTAAGCTAACCATGTAATCCATCTATCACCATCACCCCATCCCATGTTGAATCATCCCTGTCTGATGGAGTTGGGCATGGTGGGCAGTTACATAAATGCCTTATATTTTGACTCTGAAGTTCTTTTTATTGAGTTCAACGGAATGAATTCAGAGAGAGACACAAGAATGCCACTTGTTGACAACCTCAAGAGTCTATTAAGACTGTCCTAAAGATAAATGTGTGAACAATTTTGTGAAAAATTACACCCAAACTCCATTATTTTCCAGTGCTTTTTAATGCATAAATTTAATGTTCAAAAATAGCAAGCATCTATGGCATTCTTACCTTAATAATAATTTTGTTTGTAAGTTGTGCCGGGGATGGTAACTGCTCTGCATTTGCTTCAATTGGTTTGGTTATGAGCATAGACCCAAAAGTGTCTTTGAACTTATTGGCCATATGTCGCTGCTGCTCAATTGTACAGTGCTCTTCGATTGAAAGGATAACGGGATACCTTAGAGATCCAATGTCAGAATTAATAAGTATTCATTGTGCCAAGAATACTCAAGCTTTAAACCTTTGAATTGGCATGAGGTATTACGAATGAACAATTGCAATCAAATACTTGTAGAAACAAATTCATTCTGGCTAAATTGTGAGAACATTATAAATGGAAAATAGTCAATTCATTGGGCCAGTCACCTGAAATCTTGGCCAAGACTGATTAAAATCCTCAAATTCTATAGGTCTTATGTGGCATATGGTTGAGTGGTTTCAATAGAGCTGTAGAAGGTTGGGGATGGGAGGGGTGGGCGGGAAGCAGCAATTGGTGATGCCATTCAGACTGATGCGGAGAATTCTATCCAATACAATTTTGGAGAAGGAGGGGCTACTTTTCTCAGGCTGGCGCTGGGATTATTGGAGTATTTCACACAATACCTTATTCTGGGACTTGGTAATGCAGATGCTGGGTGACTGATGCAGAAATTAATTTATCATCTGAGTTAAATTGTTACATTCATGAGCACCAAAAGGTGGTTGGTTAGGAATGGATCCTTTGTCCGTCATCACATAGATGCATTGTTCTTTACCCTCGAAATTCACTTGATTGCATACAGCTTGCTGATGTGACTATATAGCATTTCTAGTGTTATTCTCCAGAGAAAACTCATAGGCAACTGTAATTATTGAAAGGTAACCAAACCAATAAAAGTAACAGTGAAATTGTTTTATATATATTTTTAAGAAAGGAAAATTATCTGAATGATTTCTTTCAAGCTGTGCAAAGAAATGTTGGATATTGTATACATGAGGAAAAATAATAATTTTGCAAGTTTGATATAAGTGGCATGGAGTATTTTCTAGTCAGACTTAACTGCTTAATTGACCAACCTGTCATATGTTCCTTCCAGTAAGTACCAACCTTGCCTCAGCAGATGCATTCTCACATTCTAATCAATGGTTCTGGACCCAAGTACTCTGATATTGCCAATAAATACCAAGTTGTTAGTGCAACCTATTTCCCAAAATCACATTCCTTAATCAAGGTTCGGTCCTAGAGTTCAGCTGCTCTCTAGGACAATTGTTAAAGTGGACCTGAGGTTGGTACGAAGCAAGCACGAATACAGCTGCACAAACAAACTTAATTACTTTGTAAAGCATGAGAACTCTGTTACAGCAAGTAACATTACCACAAGCAGCAAACTTACTACAAAGGAGACTACCCTCATGGCTTACAATATCACCTCATTTATAGTTTTCTGATTTAACATTTAAATTTCAAATTTAACATTTGAACCTCCTGCTCCATATAAGTACATATTCCTTAAAATTCTCTTGGGATCCTTTAGTTAGTCTTATGCCACCCTACCAAATAAAGAGCTTCTTATCAGCTCCCAATCTGATAACAAGAAAGGACTTCAGCCAAAAATTGCATTTTTCCCTTCCAGTCACCATTTTAAAACTTGCATTTTTATTATATTCTAAAATATACTTTCTTACAATAGGGATAGGATCAGCATTCCAGCCAACATGCTGTTTATTAGGAAACATAATGAATAATAACAAAATGAAAGGTAATGGAAATCAAAGTTCAGAGTTAAGATTTATTGCCAGAGTACATACATACAACCTGAGATTCCTTTTTCAGGCTAGGCAGAATTTTTAATGATCAGTCGTGCAAAATATCTGTACTCAAGTGAAGATAGGTCTATACCTGAGAGAAATCTAAACAAAGAAAGAAATGCAAACAAACTGACTGTTCAATGCAGAAAATAAATATTCAATAATGATAACATGCAACAAGTCCTTAAATGAGTCTCTGATTAAGTTTGTTGTTTATCTGAATCAGATGCAGAGCAAAGCTGGCTGTATACTGCTCAGCTGGCAGCCTCAAATGATAGAGAAAACAAGGAACTAACAAACATTTCACTTTATGACCTTCAGCACTAAGAAATTCCCCATTGCCCAGAGCCTTCAGTTTAATGAATGGGGACATCATCCTGTGCAATGACAATAATGAGCTCCAAATATAATGAAGCAGTTCCAACTTACTCTGATAAAACAAAGGCGTGAGACTTGATGGCATCAACAACATCGTCAAACTTGATTTTAGATGTAAGTGTCCAGCCGTGATAAATAATGGGTTTGCCATCAGGCCCATCCCAACAATCCACTGAAACATTTAGAGTAAATGCAGATGAGTATCAAAGAGGAAATAAAAATACATAGTGCAAAAATATTGCAAAGAACAGGGCATTTGGACTCAATCAGGAGAACGTTAAGGTATGCTGAGGTCAGTCTGTGGAATTTGCTGCCACAGGCTGTTGTGGAGGTCAGGTCATTGGGTATATTTACAGCAGAGATTAAAAGGTTCCTGATTAGTCAGGGTACCAAAGTTTATGGAGAGAAGGCCGGGCAGTGAGGCTGAGTGGGAAAATGGATTAGCTCATGATTAAATGGTGAGGCAGACTTGATGGGCTGAATGACCTGCTCCCATATCTTGTGGTCTTATGCTAAGTTATCCATATATTTAGGATAAAAATATTCATTGTAGAACTGAGGAAGCTATTTCATACAAACTGAAGACAGAGATCTTTCCATATCCTCATCTTACATTCAATACATCGACAACCCATCCGCAAGCACCTAGCATATGCCTCTGTAGATGAATCACTTCGAAGCTGATCTCCTGTGAGGTACCTATGAGAAAAAAAACAGTGGCAAAAGATGAGTTTACTAAAATTAAAATTACATACACGTTTTAAATATCTAACAATTCTGTGGTATTTAAGAGAATTTATTACTTTTCCGTTGTCCTGATCAGGTTGAATTATACGACTTGAGGGATTTGTGGAATGATGGAGGGGGGGGATGATGGAAACAAATAATAGTATGGACAGTAAAGAGGGGGATAGGCAGAAGGTAAAATGTGGGAAGTCTCTGCGATGCATTTACTTGTAAGGTGGATGAGCTGAAGGTGTGGATAGACACTTGGCAATATTTCGAGGGGGCAATTAGTGAGACGTGGTTGCAGGAGGGAAGCGACTGGCAGTTAAATATTCTGGGATTTTGCTGCTTTAAGTGTGATAGAATTAGAGGATGGGGATATGGCATGACTTGTCAGGGAAAATATTACAGCAGTGCTGAGGCATGATAGATTGGAGGGCTCATCAAGGGAGGCAGTGTAGGGGGAATTTAAAAAAATAGAAAAGGTGAGGTTACAATTATAGGGGTGTATTATAGACAACCTGGTGGGGAGTGAGAGTGAGAGTAGCAAATATGTAAGGAAACACCTGAAATGTGCAATAAGCACAGAGTTATGTTAGTTGGGGATTTTAATTTTCCTAATATTGATTGGAAGACGTAGTCAGTGAAGGGGCTGGATGGCTTAGAATTTGTAAATGTGTTCAAGATAGTTTTTTGCAGCAATATGTAGAGGTACCCACTAGAGAAGTGACAGTATTGACCTACTTTTGGGGAATGAAATAGGGCAGATGACGGAAGTGTGTGTTGGGGAGCACTTCAGATCCAGTGATCATGGTACCATTAATTTCAGTATAATTATGGAAAGGGATAGGTCTGGTCTGACGATGTAAGTTTTTGAGTGGGGGAAAGCCAGATTTGATGAAATGAGAAGGGATTTGCAGGGAGATAGAGGAGAATTGGAGGGCTTTTAAAGGTGAGATTTTGAGGGTGCAGAATCTTTATGTTCCTGTTAGGATAAAAGGCAGGGCCAAATATTCAAGAGAGCCGTAGTTTTCAAGAGAGATTAGGAAATTGGTTCGAGATAAAAGGGAGGCCTACATTAAATACAGGGTAAGGTATGGGTGAGATGCTTGAAAGATACATAGATTGTAGGAAGTATCTTAAGAAGGAAATTAGAAAAGCGATAAGAAGGTACGAGGTGACTATAGTGAATAGGGTGAAAGTAATTCCGAAGGGTTTTTACAAATATGTAAATAGCAAAAGGAGAGTGAAGGATAGAACTGGTCCACTAGAGAATTGGAGCAGATGAGATATTGAATGAATTCTTATCCGGTATTCACTAGGTAGAAGGGTATGGAATTGTGTAGGATAAGTGAGGCAAAAGGGGTAATTATGGAAAACACAGGAATTAGGAAAGAGGGGGTGTTGGAACTTCTGAGGTATATAAAGGTGGATAAGTTTCCAGGTCCCGAAGGTATTTTCCCCAGGACCTTGAGGGAAGTCAGGGAGGAAATAGCGGAGGCTCTGACAGTGATTTTTCAATAGTCACTGGAGGAAAGTGTGGAGCTGCGGGATTGGCGTGCTGCAAACATGGTTCCTCTGTTTAATAAGGGCTCCAAATGTAGCCAATGAGAAGGTCAGAGGAGTTTAGCTGGGTGGTGTTTGGGGAGTTGAAGAATGCAAAGTTGTGTCTAGTGAATAACAAAAGAAAGTTGACTTCACGGCGTGCTGAAAGAAACAAGTGAATGTATTCTTTCTTTGTAAGCTGTGGTGAATCAGTGCCATTACAAGAATAAGAAGCTGTGAAAGGGACAACTAAGTGATATTCCCATAGGAAAAAAAACTGGCAGCCTAAATATGGGTCAGGTAATTGGTATGTGAATTACTGAAACAATATCAAATATTTCTGAATCTTTCACTGGCAGGATAGCCAAGGAGAGCTATGGTGTTTTCCATTAATAATATTAATTCGGGGGAGTCACGTGATGGAGTAGTGGCCGGACGGTGAACTCCAGCCCTCTCCAGAAAAGTCGGGAAAAACAAGAGAAAACACAAAGGCACAGAAATAAAAGTTACAGAAAAGTGAGTATAAAGGTGGAAAGAAGATGGCGACAAAAAAAGAAAAGTCGAAAGCAACGGTAAGAAGAGAGGAAGAGAAGACAAAGGAGGAAAAAGGTGAAGGCCTTACCTGTCCGAAGAGGCCCGCTGCGGAGAGAGAAACCCGCTCCCTCAGGTCGGTAAATAATGGACTACAAAAATGGCTCGCAGAGCCGAGCAAAAGTGCGCAACCGCGCATGCGCGAAGTTTCGTGCATGCGCGACGCGAATGAAAAAAAACACACCGACGGGAGGGGGGACCAGCTGGGGAGTCGATCTCCACAGCCGGCAACGACAGCTGCAGAACACCTGCAGCAAGAAGAGACCACAGAAGACAATAGAAACAAGAAAGAAGAGGAGGAAAGGGCAACAAAGAAACAACAGATGGCCAACCCAGAGGAAGAAGAAGAGGAAGAGTAAGGTGAAATAGAAGAAGAAAAGATAGGCAAGGTAAAGGATATACTTGCTCTTATTAAAGGATACATGGAGTCATTTAAAGAATGGCAAACACAGGAATTTAAGGATTTAAGAAAAAGAATAAACAACACAGAAGAGAAAATAATTAAAATGGAGATGACCTTAACAGAAATGGGAAAAAAAATGGACAAGATGGAAGAGCGGGCAGTAGCAGCAGAAATGGAGGTAGAAGACTTTAAAAAGAAATTGGAGAAATCTAATAAAAAAACTAAAGAGACACAAGAACTACTAGCTCAAAAAATAGATACAATGGAAAACCATAACAGAAGAAATAACATAAAGATAGTGGGCCTTAAGGAAGATGAAGAAGGCAAGAATATGAGGGAGTTTATAAAAGAGTGGATCCCTAAGACCCTAGGATGTCCAGAACTACAGCATGAAATGGAAATAGAAAGGGCACATAGAGTATTGGCCTCTAAACCACAACCACAACAAAAACCAAGATCTATTGTAGTAAAATTCCTAAGATATACTACAAGAGAAAAGGTACTGGAGAAGACAATGGAAAAAGTAAGAGAGGGCAACAAACCACTGGAGTATAAAGGGCAAAAAATCTTCATTTATCCAGATATAAGTTTTGAACTCCTAAAGAAGAGAAAAGAGTTCAATACAGCAAAGGCGATTTTATGGAAGAAAGGGTATAAATTTATACTAAAGCATCCAGCGGTATTGAAAATATTTATTCCAGGACAACAAAACAGACTATTCTCGGATCCAGAAGAAGCACGAAAATTTGCAGAACAATTACAAAAATAGACTGAGGGAGGAAGATGGGTAATGAGAGTTAAAATGATCACGACTGATATGTATGTGGGTAAAGACAAAAATAGACTGAGGGATGAAGACGGGTAATGAGAGTAAAAATGATCACGATTGATATGTATGCAGGTAAAGAGGTATAAGAGTGAATAGAGACAATGAGCATACATGAATGTATCTGTACTTAGAGGAAAATATAGATAGTATAGACAAGAATTAATAAGGGAAGGTAATGGAATAGAGAGAATAAGGAGGGAATTAAAAGAGGGACCTTTGTGACATATGAAAAGTGAAATCTTTTCTGGGGGAGGCGGGGTGGGGGGAAATAGCGGTCACTGCAAAATCAGTTGACGCTTGCGAGTGGATTCGCAAATCCAAATGGAGAGGGGAGATGTGGTTGTCCGACAAGGGATAAAGGACAACTCAGGAGGTGAAGGGGAGATTGGGGATAAATAAGATAGAAATAGGAGAATAAGGAAAATGTTAGATGTTGTAGGAATGTTGTCTTATAAAGAGTTGAAAATAAGAAAACAGAAATGGAAAAGGAGGAAAGTTAATGATGGAAAAACGGAAAGAGAAGATAAACAAAATATAAAAGGGCTACGCTGAACTATATGTCTTTAAATATTAATGGAATACATAACCAAATTAAAAGGAAGAAACTACCAAATTTAAATGAATAAATGTATTCCATTAGAAAAAATAACATATTGGTTAAGAAATAATATTGAAATATTCGAACAAGTATAGGAGCCTTACATTAAATACAATAGCGAAAACCTACCGGGGACAAACATTACCTAAGTTGATGGAAGGAGAAGGAAAGAAAAGAATGGACTCAGTAGAATTTCTGGTGTAATTTTGTTGAATGACAACATTGTCTGACTGGCTTAATGCAACCTAGATTGTATACCTAAAATGGATGAGAGGGGGGGGTGGGGGGGTGGTTTGGGAGGAAAGGGGGGGGGAGAAAAAGTCACTGTATATGTGTGAAAAAGAAATAGTGTATATCATGGCTAATGTGATTTATGGTGTGAAAAATAAAAAAATTAAAAAAAAAAAAAAAAATAATATTAATTCAATCCAAATATAATCTCCAAACTATTCAATGTCTAAAAATTTTAGAATCATCACCCTGAAAGTGCTAATAAAATAAATATGGTTAAATATAATGGTCAAAGTGAAGTTGGAAAGTAGGTTTTCTCTAGGAAACAGTACAGCATAATTTAACCAACACTTTCAATCCTGTTTAAAAGTCTGGTCAACCTCTGGACCACATGGTCAAAGGCTACAGTGAGGAGTAACCCCCATTTCCAAGTTTGGGTGACAAAAACTGATCACTTTTTATCTGCTCATGTAATATCACCTTAAAAATCTGATGCTATTTGCTCTCCCTCTTCCACACAAATCATTCAAAAATGGAGAAAGTCAATTCCTTACGTGTTATGCGAAGATGAAATCCAGTAATGGGACAATGGATTATTCATATCCTGGATACAGATAGATTCATACTTGGCATCCCAGATTTTGTTTTCTTTGGAAAACAAATATGAAAGAAACTGCAAATTCATAAAAGGAAAGACATGACAGAATGTAATTTCTATTCAAAATAAATCTTCATTGCTAAGACTTAAAGTCACTTCCATTAGAACTTTTAACATAAACTACAGCAAATGGATGGAACATTCAAAGGTAAAACACAAAGTTTCTTTCAAAGGCTTTCAAGCTCTCGAGGGGTGTTCTTCTGCAGATAAAAGCAGAAACAGTCCGCTATATTGCTTCCATTCATGTTCATGCTTGTGAACATTCCTTGTCTGTGAGGCCTCTTGGACAAGATTCCAAAACTGCAAGTTCCACAGAAACATGAGGAATTCATCATCATTCTTTGTTTCTTTGGCTTGGCTTCGCGGACGAAGATTTATGGAGGGGTATGTCCACGTCTGCTGCAGGCTCGTTGGTGACTGACAAGTCCGATGCAAGACAGGCAGGCACGGTTGCAGGGGAAAATTGGTGGGTTGGGGTTGGGTGTTGGGTTTTTCCTCCTTTGTCTTTTGTCAGTGAGGTGGTCTCTGCGGTCTTCTTCAAAGGAGGTTGCTGCCTGCTGAACTGTGAGGCGCCAAGATGCACGGTTGGAGGCAAGATCGGCCCACTGGCGGTGGTCAATGCGGCAGGCACCAAGAGATTTCTTTAGGCAGTCCTTGTACCTCTTCTTTGGTGCACCTCTGTCTCGGTGGCCAGTGGAGAGCTCGCCATATAACACGATCTTGGGAAGGCGATGGTCCTCCATTCTGGAGACGTGACCCACCCAGCGCAGCTGGATCTTCAGCAGCGTGGACTCGATGCTGTCGGCCTCTGCCATCTTGAGTACTTCGATGTTAGAGATGAAGGCGCTCCAATGAATGTTGAGGATGGAGCGGAGACAACGCTGGTGGAAGCGTTCTAGGAGCTGTAGGTGATGCCGGTAGAGGACCCGTGATTTGGAGCCGAACAGGAGTGTGGGTATGACAACGGCTCTGTACACGCTGATCTTTGTGTGTTTCTTCAGGTGGTTGTTTTTCCAGACTCTTTTGTGTAGTCTTCCAAAGGCACTATTTGCCTTGGCGAGTCTGTTGTCTATCTCTTTGTCGATCCTTGCATCAGATGAAATGGTGCAGCCGAGGTAGGTAAACTGGTTGACCGTTTTGACTGTCATTAGAAGAAGAACATTTATACCATAGATGTTGATTTTACACAGCATCCTAAAGGAAGCTTTCTCATTGGGGTGGCCTGGTTAGCATGTCACTATTACGGCGCAAGCGACCAGGGTTCAAATCCACTGCTGTCTCTAAGGAATTTGGAATTCTCCCCATATCTGCATGGGTTTCCTCCGGTTTCCTCCCACAATTCAAAACGTATGGGGTTTCTGTGGGATGGTAGATTAATTGGGTGTATTTGATGGGCATGGATTTGTGGGCCAGAAGGGTCTGCTATTGAGCTGTATATCTAAATTTATATATTTCAACTCATTATAAATAATATTGAACCCTTTGGGTCTCTGATGGCTCTCAGAGAAATCATATCAATCCCATTTCCCATTTGTTTCCTCTTAACCTATTACCTCTCACATCCACTTGCACTGGAACAATTTAGAATAGCTGCTTATCCTACTAACTGGCGCATCTTCTGCATGAAAAAACATGTATGTAGTCTCAGAATAACTTTTAACTTAGTAGAAAACCAGAGCACTTGAGGAAAACATAAAACCTTCCATGAAGACATCGCTGAGATCAGGATTCACCTGGGTCACTGTGAGGTCTTTGAGGCAGCACTACTGTACCACCCAAACAATGATGGTATAATTCTAATATGCCAAATCTAAACAAAAGACCAGAACGTTGAGACTCATCAGCATCCAGTTACAAACTAATTGGCGAATTTGATCTGCACGTATCAGAAGGAACCGAGGTGACTCTGTAACCCAGGGTAAACCAGCAATGACCCCAGAAACCTTGAATGATTAAACCTGCAAACACTCCATGTGGTCCCAAGTGTGACTTGTAGAGGCTATTGTTAGTCTTTTAAAATGGATCACTGATGCCAGGCTGAAGGAATTCCACTGACCTCATGTAATAACAAGAAGAAATCATGTACAACTATAAAGAGGGTTTCTGTCAATCGTCTAGTTCTGGCCATTGGTTAGAAGATCTACTAAGAAAATTGCTGTTTCCATTTTTGTTTATTTCCTTAAAAGCCAGGAGAAATTTAGATGAGTAAATATTGATGAAAGAATTATATACTTGTGTTATGTTTATAATAATATGCTGCGATTATTGAAAAAAGGAACCAAATTAAAATGTGTTATAATTATATAAATTAGAACAATTAATTGTTCGAATGCCTGTGAATGTCTCTAAGTTTGGTGCCTCGTCTGACTTCACCTTGAACATTCCTCTTTTGCATTTACTAAAATGTTGCCTGGATTGCAGTATCTAGCATACAAAGATTGAGTCGACTGGGTCTTGATTCATTGAAGCATTGAAGGTTGAGGGGGAATTTGATCGAGGTAAATAAAATTATGAGGGAGATAGATAGGGTAGATGTGAATAGGCTCCTCTTGAGGGTAGGTGAGATTGGAATGAGGGGACATAAGTTAAGGGTTGGGGGCAAAACTTTTGTAGTAACATAAAAGGAAGCTTCTTCACTCAGAGTGGTGGCTGAGTGGAATGACCTTCAGGAAGAGGTGGTTGCAGCTGGTTCAATTTTGTCATTTAAGAGAAGGTTGGATGAGTGTATGGATGTGAGAGGACTGGTGGGTTATGGAGAGGGAGCAGATAGGTGGGACTAGTGGAGTTCACTTAAATCGGTGCAGATTTAGAGGGGCCGAGATGGGCTGTTTCCATACTGTAATTGTTATATGGTTAAATGTTTTATGTGGGCCACGTGTTCACCAGCAATCGCCTGAAGGCAGATCCTCCAAAATGAGGGCCATCAACAAAATGCTGGTGTCAGTGGATGAGGCTGCCCTGCAACATTTCCTGGGCATGGTAAACTACCTGGGCAAGTTCATCCCCAAATCCAGTGAATTGACATACCACTCGGACAGTTAACCCATAGAGACGTCGAATGGACCTGGCACGAACAGCAACAAAATGTCTTCAATGCCCTAAAGAACTACATGTCCTGCCCTCCCATCCTTGCCTACTACGATATATGTAGACTGGTGATGTTGACCTGCATTGCCTCACAGTACGGCCTAGGGGCAGCCTGCCAGCAGGACGGAACGCCAGTGGCGTACGCTTCTAGATCACTTAGATATGGAAATGAGATATGCTCAAATTGAAAAGGAACTACAGGTGGTGGTTCTTGCCTGCTCAAAATTCAATGATTATGTCTATGGCAGGCCAGTCACCATAGAAACCAACCACTTACCTCTGGTGACCATAATAAACAAGCTAATTCAGGCAGCACCAGTGAGACAGTAAGGAAATGCATTTAGCCGATGCTTTATAACGGGCTCCCAGCAAATGCTCCCTACCCTATTTATCATGTTTGGTTGTGTTCAGTAAAGTCTTTTATTTGGTTTATCTCACCTGCTGACTTGACTCGTTATTAAGCAAGCGCAATAGTGAATAATCGGCTCAAGGACTTTCACTTTTGGTGTGTGATTTCATACTTAATAGAGAGAATTGGCAATCATTCACATCAACGAAGAAATCATTTGCTCAAATGAAAGTGGCAGTTTTGAGGTGAGTAGTTGGTTAGGAAACTTGATAGATGCCAATGGTCAGAAAGGAATGACAAAGTGAACATTGTGTGGAAGAAATTTGTGCTGTTCTTGGACATTTGTGGATAATGCAAGTCCAAATACTCACCCAGTAGGATAACAAGGTAATGCTGCTCAGGAAATTGGAAGAGAACATTAGCTTAGCACTCAGTAAGCTGAACATGAATTGCAATGAGCAAGTTGACTTGTATGAATGGATTGGGATTGTTAGCCATTTTTTTTAAAGAGGTACAGCAAAGTAACAGGTCCCTCTGGCCCATAAGTCTGCCCACCCAATCAGAATCAAAATCAGGTTTATTGTCATTAACATGTCATGAAATTTGTTGTTATGTGGCAGAAGTATTTTTAAAATATTAAATGTAGACAGGCAGCTTGGTAACAGGCCCTTCTGGCCCACGAGCCCATGTTGCCCAATTACACCCAATTTACTGACAACCCTGGTAACGTTTTGAAGGGTGGGAGGAAACTGGAGCCCCTGGAGAAACCCACACAGACATGGGGAGAATGTGCATTACAGGTCCAAAATTACTATAAATTACAATTCTGTAGATACAAGATTTAAAAAAAAAACAAATAATGAGTGTAACAAAAGAGAGCAATTGAGGTAGTGTCCATATGTTCATTGTCTGTTCAGAAGTCTGAGAGTGGGGAAAACCCCAATTAGCCTATCTGTGCATCTTTGGAACTAATTTTTAAATCTTTAAAAATAACATTAAAAAATGACATACCTCATCTACGTAGAAGAAGGGCTCATTTGTTTCTCTGTAAGTGTCATAAATACATCTAGTCATCAACTCTCGAACCTTTTTAACATCACTGGCCCAAGATTCCTACATTGAGGAAAAGATCCAATTATACATTTACAGTTACATGAAAACTCAGGACTGAAATGTATTCTTTTAAACTAATATTCATTAATCTTCAGTTGCCTGGGTGCAAAAATAAAATGAAAACTCATGTCAAGGATGTTGGTTTTCAAGGTCAACTCATTCAAATCAACTGATCAAATAAGCCACATGGACATTTTGCTGTTGATGCTCTGACCACACATCTTCAGATGCTGATCTTGGAATATTTCACATGGCTCCACAAAAATATTCCTGACACAGACAAATGACCTTGTAGTTCAGAAGGAGCCTCGTGTACCCACAGTTAGACAGGAACAGAACTGTAGGTGAAGAACAGGTTGGGGGGTGTATCCAACTAGGATACATCTTTGAGTTATGATCTGAAATCAGGTTTCCTTCTCTTTGGGGCTACCAATTTGATAGCATCTCAAGTAAAATTTTCATCCTTGGTCACCTTCATTGTAAACAATTGGACGGCAGCCTGAAAGCATCATATTGCTGGTAAATTTACTTGCTGATTTTACTGAACAATTTGTGTTTTTTGTATGTTTACTTGGCTTTGAATGCATTAAACTAATTTTTAATTTATAAATAACATTAACATATATTTTTAAGGCAAGTTCATTATCTCATGCATCCTTTCTAAAGCATTTATTCTATTTTTTACCTTTTGTTCATGGAGCAAGAACCGTTGGAAATCATGAAGGTACAAGACTGAAGCAGTGGGTTTATCTGTTCTTCTACAGGTAGAAAACAAATTTAAAAGTTTGAAAGATCTCAGAACAATCTCATTTATTCTCATAATGTCGTCTTTCTTACATGCTCATTACCAACAATGATCATTTAATTACCAATATGTCTCTGAGATGTTTGAGAAAACAAGAACACTGAGCCTATGTGGTCACAGAGTATTTTGCAAACTCTATACCAGTCATTTTCAATGGGTCATTTAAGGGGGAGTCACAAATTGAAATTATAAATTTTTTTTATGTAGTCTGCAGGAGAGAAGTCTGGAAGGAACCAAAACTTGACTCTTCAGAGGGAAACGACCCATAAACATTGAGCAGAGCATGGGGCCATAGCCAAAAAAAGGTTGTGAATAGTTGCTCTATACATTTAGGGCAGGAGGTCGGGTTAGAATCTGCATTCATGGAATGGGGGTCAACAGCCCTATCTCCTGCACTACTGTGTCATCCTCAAGCACTCAGCATTCTTTTGGTGTGAAAATTCTCCTTTCCACAATTAACAAAAAAGATTTCTACTTACCCAAGAATAAATACCGATCCTTCTACTTTGAATGTCTCAAGAATCTGTGAAAAATATAATTTTGAGTAATAAATCTTAGTTTAATATTTATTTTAAATGCTTGTATATCCACTAAAAGTATTGCATTATGATCTTTAATGATAGAGAATGGAACTATGTCATTAAACTCATTCACAAGGTCGAATTTGTTATTCATTTGTGCAATTCTGCAATTCTGAATAAAGTTGCAGTCAATAACTTTATGCTATAAATTTGACTCCTGACTAATATCCATGACCTACAATTTGAAGCTTTAACCTTAATGACAAGCCAACTTTTAGTTGTGGGGTTCTGGTGTGTGTTAGGGTTTAACACTTGCTACTCTGAAAGAAATGAAGCCTATGAAGTGTAATAACTGAACCCCCACCCCCATTCTTCATTATCTGGGCAGGTAATGCTGGAAAATCATGCAAGCTTGTGGTCAACAAAAGAATAGGATGCAGAATTGGGTGCTGGACCATTCATGGGTGACATAGGTAGTGTAACACCTTTACATTGGGACTTGGGTTCGAATCCCACACTGTCTGTAAGGAATTTGTACTTTTTCCCCATGTCTACGTACGTTTCCCGCAGGGACTCTGGTTTCCTCCCACCATTCGAAATATACCGGGGGTGTAAGTTAATTGAGGATAAATTTGGCATCATGGTCTTGTGGGTCGAAATGGCCTATTACTGTGCTATAGGATAGGATAGATGTAGGAAGGTTTTTTGAGCTGGCCGGGGAAACTAAAACGAGAGGACAGTCTCAAGATTCGGGGGAGTAGATTTCGGACAGAGATGAGGAAAAATAGTTTTTCCCAGAGAGTAGTGAATGTTTGGAATTCTCTAACCAGGGAAGTGGTTGAGGCTGCCTCATTAAACATATTTAAAATTCGGTTAGATAAATTTTTATATGATAGAGGAATTAGGGGATATGGGGAGAAGGCAGGTAGGTGGAGTTAGGTCATAAATTAGATCAGCCAAGATCGTATTGAATGGCGGACCAGGCTCGATGGCCATTTTTGGCCTACTCCTGTTCCTACTTCCTATGTTCCTACATGCCTAAATTTTTTAAAATTAAATTTAAATTTAAAGCAGGGGTAAACATTTGGAGGACAAAGGAAGCCTTTTGCTTCCATTAAACCTGTAAGGAAACTGAAAGGAATAAGGAAGGTATTTTATTAGATCTGCTTTCACTTCCAGGCATAAATCAGTTGGCCTGGTCAAAGTTAACTCAGATTCTCAACGGGGTCCCTATGGTCCCACTGGGGGCCATAGCACATTTAGATAAAAGCCCTATTTTCTTTTCAGGTCATGAAACATGAATATTTTTAATGTTTTTTTATGTAGTCAGTAGGAGACAAGTGTGGAAGAAACCATCTCAACTTGACTGCCTCACAGGGAAGGGGGCCCATAAACTTTGAGCAGAGTCCTGGGGGGGAGCCATAGTTGAAAAAAATTGAAATGGTTGTTGTAAAGGACTCCACTTGGTGGCGGGGGGGGGGGGGGGTAGCCTTCACATCTGCTCAATTCAGCAGCAGAGAATTGCAGAAGGTCAAGGTCTCTTAATGTAGTGACAGTTCAATGGCTCCCCTTCCCTATTTCTGCCCCTTTGGTATTGCTTTGTTGGATCAACTTTGATTGTGTGATCTTTCTATCTTGTGCAACTGGAAATGACACAAATGTCATCTCTAAAGATATCTGTGATCTGGGATTTGCTGGATTCTGTCATCTCTAAAGATATCTGTGATCTGGTATCTGCAGATATGGGAAATAGATGGTGATATTGATTTCAAAATGTGTAGGTCTACTTAAAATAAAACATTAAAAATAGCAGGCACATCATATTAATTCAGAAATAATTGAAGATTCTTAAGATTGGGTGAATTTGGGCCATTGTGAAGAGGTGGAGCCTAAATGAGGTTCTGGGCACTCATTGATAATTAACTGAACACATATCTGAAACCGCTGACACAACTGTAGGAGAGATTAATGAAGAGATTCAGGGAATTCAGATGAAGTTATTTTTTGATGCTTGAAACCCATCAATTAATTCTTAATTTTACTTTCCACAACAGGCAAATGGATTTATAAACCATCATAATAATCATAAATAGCAAACATGATAATATATACAGAATTCTTTGCTGCTTTCACATCGAGATGGTTGAATTACAATACTAAGATTTACTTACTATCTTCTGACTTTCGAACATTAGGTTCTTATAGAATTGGTGAAATTGTTCAAAGCTAAGGTCATCCTTAGAATTTCCCATGTCCTGAAAGGATTGATAAAGGTTATTTCTTGTAAAATTAGGAGCTAACGTTGACTTTCCTGAACAAAAAAAAATCCAATATCTGGCACAAGCATAATGCAACTCTACAAGGCACAGAATCTGCCTCAAAACCCATATGACCCATATGTACACCCATATGTGTACAGACTGGCATCCAAAATGACAAGAAAATACAATAGCAGGTCAGTCTATTCTGAACTTGAAAAGAGGAAGCTTTTTACCAAAATGAAACCACTCATACTGGGCCCTACCCAACACCTGATACTTCATCATTGGGATCAAGGAAGGGTGTCCTGAGGCTTTACAGAATATAATGGAGCAATTAGATAAATAGTAAAGCCTATTTTGTAAAAGTCATTTCCAAGGCAGTGAAACTCACCAAGAAGGAAAGAACTAAATCTGGTTCTAATTTGGAAAAGGTCAATTTTGATTTCGAACTCTCGATATTAGAATGAATCAGTTTCCAATATTGGCAAATTACTGCCACAAATGTATTGCGCCTTGATATGGCAATTGTAAAAATAATTTCAATGTTTATTTCATCTTGAATTCTAAATGCACTGGTGAACAGTTTAGTTTTGTGGTAATCTACAAATATTATTGCTTTACAACATGCAAATATATTTCATATTAGATCCTCTGCCTCTTGAACTGTTGATGGTATTTAGAATAATCTATCAATGAAATCCTTACTCTTATGTTTAAAGTATCTGTGGATATTAAAACATCTGAAAAAGACCTATAATAGAAGAAACATTTGCTGATATCCATGCTGGGAAATAGAACACAATGAGAAGACCATAAGATAAAGGTGCAGAAGTAGGCCATTTTGCCTATCAAGTCATTTCTGCCATTTCATCATGAGCTGATCCATTCTCCCACTCAGCCCCATCCCCCTGGCATTTCCCCATAACCTTTAATAACCTATCAATTTCTGCCTTAGATGACATCTGTACGGTGAAGGATGAAAGTTTAGAGAGTTGTAGGTGCCTGGAATGCATTGCCAGGGATGGTGCTGGAGGCTGGAACATTAGGAGCACTTAAGAGACTCCTAAGGCACAAAGAGGAAAGAAAAAATTGAGGGTTATGAGATAGGGTGGGTTTCGTTTTCTTTCAGCAGGAATATATAGGTTAGCACAACATTGAGATCCGAAGGGCCTAACTGTTCTGCAAAGTTTATTAAATGCACCCAATAATCTGGCTTCCACAGCCACCTGTGGCAACAAATTCCAGAGATTCACCTCTCTCTGGCTGAAGAAATGGAACTGCATCACTGTTTTAAAAGGATGCCCTTCAATGGTAAAGTTGTGTCCTCGTGTCCTTGATTCCTTGACCATGGGAAACAATTTTGCCACATCTACTCGACTGGGCCTTTCAACATTCAAAATGCTTCTAGGAGGTACTCCCTCTTTCTTTTGAACTCCAAGATGTTTAGAGTATGTTCTATTATTGCAGAAATAATAGTTTATCATTGTCCCAGCATACATACTGTATTTAGTGACTGAAGCACTGCACACAGGAGAGGTCCAGGATCTTCAAACGTGACAACAGGTGCACTCAAAGGGGGTGGCATGTGACTCAATACCTCTATCTGAAGAATAAAACTGGGATGTGTCCTGAATGCAGCAAGGTTGAACCGATCCATGCACAGAGGAAGAGAGAAAACACCAGTGTACTGGAGTGAAAATCCTTCCTTGTGGAATGACCATGGAAGAGGAGTTCTTTCAGTAACAATAATGGGAAAATATAAATCCTAAACTCTTCACACCAGGTGTCTGTACAAACAGTCTTCGGACCTAAAGCTGGTTTTTATTGATAAGATGAAAGGATGTGATGCCCAGGTGAATGAATAAAGATGACTGGGTGACCTCAGCACACACAGTAAAAAAAAAGATACTGGGGGAACTCAGCAGGTCTCACAGTGTCCATAGGAGGAAAAGATATAGAACTGATGTTTCGGGCCTGAGCCCTGCTTCAAGAGCTTTATGCTTGACAAAGTGCACAGGACCGAAGCGTCAGTAATGTGTCTTTTCCTCTTCTGAAGGTTACAAGACCAGTGAGTTCCTCCAGCATCTCTGTGTTTTTACTGCAGTCACAGTATGTGCAGATTTTCACGTTCACTCCTCTGAATGGTGTCTTGACCACGGAAGCTCACATTGTCATGTTTAATTTTAAAATTTATCAGTAAACATTTGCACAGCTTAATTCCTGCCAATGGAGAATAACTTTATTCATAGACTGCTGAATGTCTGGATGCAATATTCAACAGTCATATTTCAAGTCAAGTTTCAAGATTTATTCTTGTAGGTATTTGATGATACATGGTGAGACTTTTATATAGCCTAAATCAGTTTTCGATTCTCTATTCTTGGTATGGATTTCAAACTCTGTCATTTTTATGCACCTGTAACCTGTCTATCATTAACAGTAAATCCTGTTGCTTTTTCAAAAAGACATCAAAGGAAAGGTGAACAACTGATCTATTCAAGTGCAATACTGCAGTGGGCAATAATCATGGCCATGTGTAATGTCTTGAATGGGCCAAATGAAAGGTCATTAGGTTCATTCTATTTATCTCTCCACAGATGCCATCTGTTAAACATTTTCAACATTATTTAACCTGAACCTTGAAAACCGAAAGAGTACAAAAATTCCTACTTTACTCTGGTTAGAAGCCATTGGGAAAATATTGATTGTAATTCTGAGGTTCTGTTTTGGACCTCATAAGTCACCTCCAAACAGAGTTAAAGGCAAAAACCCAACACATAAAATGAAGATTAAAGATTATGTATTTTTTGAGATGTACATAATATGAACAAAATTGATCAAAATACACATTCAGGTCATATTTTATCATGAGGCAGTGATTGCAAAGACATTTAAAAGATAAATACCCCCATCTTGTCCTTGAGAAACTTGACGTTTGGAACTTTAAAATTTACTTGAGGTAGCATTATCTTCAACTCCTTGAGGGAGATGCTGCAAAAATATAAGAAGTCAATTAATTCAATCAGTAAATTTTTGTCTATTCCTTGAAAAAGGGCTCAGGCCCAAAATGTTGGTTATATATCTTTACCTCCTGTGGACCCTGTAAGACCAGCTAAATTTCTCCAGCAAATCTGTGTGTGTTTTACTACAATCACAGCATCTGCAGACTTTTGTGTTTTACTCTTTTTGTACACATGGGTGGGCCTAAGGGTCTGTCCTATCCTGTAATGTTCTTTGTGTAAGGAATGATAGATCCTTTAGATTAGAATACTTGGTTTAAGCAATTTTTAAAATTTAAATTACTACATCCCCAAAATGTCATCTAGGGAACAACTTGGCCATTTCCAAATTCTAGCACATGTCACCTTTTAAAGATTCTCAACAAATTTCTTGAATATGTCCATAAATATATTAAGTTATTCCTATGTTTAGATGCGTTTTGTATTCCTTGAGCAATATTTACACTTCAGCAAGAAGGTCAACCATTGCTCTGAAAAGGATCAATAATTTTTTGATCAGTGATCAGGAAATCTTGCTATTATATAATGTGACCTTTGCCTCTTCCAGGAGTTCACAAAGTTCTTTAGATCCAATAAAATACTTCTGGAGTCACTTTTGCAGAAAACACAATTCACACACAGGGGTCCACAGCCAGGCATATGATAATTATCAACAATCTCTTTACGTCATGCTGGTTGAAGGAAAAATATTTTTAAAACAACTGGGAATAATTTCTCAGTTCATCTGCAAAAAACGTTGAAGGATATTTACATTCACCTAAGATGAGAATGAGGTTAAATCTCACGTCTTCAGGCTGGTATCTCTGAACAATGCAGCACTTCCTCTGAGCTGCACAGGTGTGAGTCCCAGTTGTTGTGCTTGAGTTTCTGAAGTGAGTTTTTAAACTTCGACCTTCTGGCTTGAAGGCTAAAATGCTGTCATCTGACCTAAAGGCACACTACTCAGGCAGAAGAAATGCCGAGGATCTCCTCAACTTTTTCTTGAAAACAAAATGTCACATCCTCACTTAGTCACTGGAATCTCTTGTCTGACACTGTTTAAACTGGCAGAGAAGACTCCCAAAATATCAAGTCTCTTCATTGAGAACCAAGTGCTGACTGTGGAAAGTGTGTAACAATGATTCATTTAACCAACCAATGTCCATAATCTTCATCTACTCCACTAAGGCTGAATCTTCCTACCCAGAAAAGGGGTTATTTGTTACATCAAAGGTCATGGAAGCAAAGTCATCATCAACCCCAACAACTAAAATGCAAATCCCTTTCAGTTATAGCTTAGCAAAACCAGATTAATATTTTCACTTCACTCAACGAAAACTACACGTAAAATAAAATAAATTTTCCATGTAATGTGGCTGTTAGACCCTGGGATCATCCTAACAACATTTTATAAATGCTAATCGATGACAACTACAAACTATCCAAACCATTGGAAGCCTCACTTGTCTTGAGGAGATGGATGATGATCACATGAAAATGAAGGGCCCTAAAACTGCCAATAGTGACACATGATAAGGTTACAGTTGTAGATTTATACTGAAGTAGGTAGGTGTCCTAAATGGAAGAGCACATGAGGATGGTTGAATCTTGTAGTACTAAGCTGGATTTGTGTGATATTTGTGGTTGTTAAGTTGTGGATAATCAGCATATATGAGAAAACAGCTTCTCAGGAAATAGCAAGAGAATAGGATTGACCTGAGTGCCAGCACAGACTTGGTGGGCTGAGTGGCGCGACTTATATCATAACGAAGTAGTAAAATTGTTTAATGAACCTGTTTCATAATTTCTGGACACAACTAGATAATTTCAAAAATTTACAAAGAAAATTCTCATCTTAGTTGTCAACAGCCAACTGCTTCCAAATTTTCAGGCAACGCATTCCAGATCACATCAATTGTCCAGATTAGTTATGTTCTTAACTGGTAAATCGCCAGAGGCTGAAGGCAATGAAGGCATCGGGGGGCTCTTGTAATTTCCCAGCAGAAATGCTGAGAAGAGAGTGTTAAAATTGAGCATTTCAACATTGTTCATACAGTATATTTCAATGAATGATCAAATATCGTGGAAGATACTTCATGTCCAACACGAGGATAAATTTAGTCTGCTCAATTACAATCCAATCATCTTCACAAGCAGGTGAAGGAAAAAACTTCTTCTTGCCCTCTCCCGCCCCTTCCCGCTGCCAGTTACCCCACGGCCTCCGGCCTCGCCCTGTCGGCGCCATCAGGCCTCCCACCGACGCCTCGGCTCCACTCAAACACCCCGCCGGTGCCTGCCGCTCCCGGGTGGGGCCCGGCGGGCTGCTGGTCGCCCGTTTTCCCTGGACCGCGCGGCTGAGGAAGGTCCCGGCGCCTCCGCCAAAATTTTTAAAAAAACAAGCAGGTGAAGGTTCCCCAAAACATTGTATCTTTGCTACATAAAGAATGCTGCGTGAGTTGTTGAATTTTTCCAGTAATTTTGTGTAAAAGGCTCATTAATTATTGGATGCTACTGGACTCATTTGATATAACCATTTACAGCACAGAACAGGCCAGTTCGGCCCTACTAGTCCATGCCGTAGCAAATCCCCACCCTCCTAGTCCCACTGACCAGCACCTGGTCCATACCCCTCTAGTCCCCTCCTATCCATGTAACGATCCAGTCTTTCCTTAAATGTAACCAATGATCCCGCCTCGACCACATCTGCTGGAAGCTCATTCCACATCCCCACCACCCTCTGCGTAAAGAAATTTCCTCTCATGTTCCCCTTATAATTTTCCCCCTTCAATTTTAAACCATGTCCTCTAGTTTGAATCTCCCCCTTTCTTAATTGAAAAAGCCTATCCACATTTACTCTGTCTGTCCCTTTTAAAATCTTAAACACCTCGATCAAGTCCCCTCTCAATCTTCTACACTCTAGAGGAAAAAGCCCCAGTCTGCAGAACCTTTCCCTGTAACTCAGACCCTGAAATCCTGAAGCTGGACTTCATCACAATCTTCTTCCAGATATAGATGCAAAAGGTGCATGCCAAAGGAAAGGCATGTAGACTTTGAAACACCATATGGCACAGCATAAGTTGAATGGAAATCAAAGGATACAACTTTCAAAGGTCCAGTGGCACATGATGCAAAGAGAGATCTCACTTTAGTCGAGGGACAGGTACAATTGTTGCCTTGTGCAATACATGGAAGACACTGAAACATTGGCTGATAAGTGGCAGTGCTGACCAACAGGAATCTCATTACTCCCTGACTCCTGCATCACCTTCTCCCCACCATTAACATCAGGAAAAAGATTTGGCTCACCCAATGTTCCTAACAATGCAGTTAAAGAAAGTTTAATGGCGGGTCTTCATTAGGGAAATATCTCGGAACTTCTGTGTAAAAAACATGAAAGAGTCATACCTGTTTCTCCTTGAGCAGTCCACAGAATAAAACTGCTTCCTCAGCCAGCTGTAAATGACAGAAAAAGAGTGAAATTAAAAAAAAGCATTGTTACATTTTCATAAATGCATTTCTGGCACAAGGCAACAAAGCAGGCCCCATGATGTCACAAGACTCTATACCAGGAATGAAGAGTAGTTCAGTGTCAACTTGAAATTATTTGCTTACACCATTTCCTGGAATGCTGCTAAACGTGATAGGTGTGCATGGTGTGACAGGAAAGTTATGACCATGGATAGAAGATTGGCTGACTGGCAGAAGCCAGAGTGGGAATAAAAGGGGCTTTTCTGACTGGCTGTCGGTGACCCATATTTTTCCATTAGGGTTGGTATTGAGTCCATTACTTTTCACATTATATGTTAACAATTTGGTTGATGGAATTGATAGTTTTGTGGTCAAGTTTGCAGATGATACACAGGTAAATGGAGATGGGTTGTGTTGAGAAAACAGTCTGCAGAGGGACATAGACCGAATGGGAGAAAGGACAAGAAAGTAGCAGATGGAATACATGCTCTTTGGTAGACGAAATAATGCTGTGCACGTTTTTCTAAATGGGGGTAGATTTCAGAAAGTTAAGGTCTGAAGGGACTTGGGAGTCCTTGTGCAGGATTCCTTGAAGGCTAACTTGCAGGTTGAGTCGGAAGGCAAGTACCAATGTCAGCATTCATCTCAAGGCTTTATAAGGCGTTGGTCAGACCACATTTGGAATTTTTGGATCCAGAAAAGGTTAACAAGAATGATCCTGGAGATGAAAGAGATAGACATCTCTGGAGATTAGAAAGATGGGGCTGGGGAGGGATCTCACTGAAACTTTTTGAATATTGAAAGGGTTAGATTGAGTGGTTGTGGACTTTCCCACTAGTGGGAAAGTCTAGGACCAGAGGGCACAGCCTCTGAATAAAAAAGACAAACATTTAGGACAGAGATTAGGAGAAATTTCTTCATCCAGTGGGCGATGAATCTGAGAAATTCAATGCCACACACAGTTGAGGAGATCAAGTCATTGAGCAGATTTAAAACGGGGATTGATAGGTCCTTGACTACACAGGGGGCCAAAGGTTATGGCAAGACAGCAGGAGAATGGGGTTGAGAAAAACACATCAGCCATTTTTAAAATGGTGGAGGATTCTCAATGGGCTGAATGGCCTAATTTGCTCCCATGTCTTCTGGTCTTCAGACAACAGAAGTTTTTTGATATGTTCCAAAATAGATTTTGGTTTTTTTTCTATAGAGTTTGATAATGAGTGAAGACCAATATGCAGGCAGCCTTTGGGGGTCTGTTAAACACTTGCTGCATGTTACACTCATATCATTTAAATAGTTCAGATGATTTCATAAAACTGACCAACAATAGGTTAAAAGCAGTGAGTTCCAGATGCAGAATCATGGACTGACAGATGAAGGCTGCATCAAAACTTTTCAAAATCCACCACTTTGCTGTGTTGATCGCTGGGAAGTGTCAGATATCAAAGAAACATTCCCCACCGCAGTGAACAAAAACAGCTGTGTAAAAGATTGCCAGGGAGATGAGAAAACAAAATTGTAGAAGAGGGAACAAGGCAATCGAGTCCCATGGCACCAGTAGCCCACATCACTGTTGGATCACTGAGGCAACATAATTCAAATCTGTACAGTATAAACAGCTGCAAATGTTGTTGAGGTTTCAAATATTCTGAACATTGAAAACCTGCATACCAAGGATTGATGTGGGAATGGAGACACACTGATTGGTGAACTCATCGCAGTATGTTCCCCTGTCAGCCCCTTCCTCCTCTGACCTGCCCATCTCCCCATCTCCCCCACAACCTCCCCTGTCCATCCCCTAACCCCCCCCCCCCCCACCTTCTCAGCTCTCAATCCCCTCTTTCCACGACCTCTGGCTTTCCCAGCCACTACTCTTCCCCTCCCCCACCCCCAACCCCAGACATCCTAACAGCCTCCTTCCCATATCCATCTATGACCTCATGTCAAGTGGACCTGTGCTCTTCCCCCTGACCCATTCCCCACCATTTATTCAGGTGCCTGCCTACATATTGATCATATCTTGATGAAGGGCGCAAGCCCAAAATGTTAGTAATGCATCTTTATTTTTGCTCGATAAATTTTCAAATTTGAATTTAAATTTACATTTTTAATTTTTTAAAATTTAAACTTACTACATGCCTGTACGTTTTTGAAGGATGGGAGGAAACCAGAGCTCTCGAAGAAATCCCACACAGACACAGCAAGAATGTACAAACTTCTTACAGACAGTGCGGGATTCAAACCCCAATCCCAGTCACTGATGGTGTAACATCATTGCACTAACCGCTAAGCTAACTGTGCAGGCTTGTATACTGTTTGACCAGCTGAGTTTCTCCAGCATTGTGTTTTTATCCCAAGGTCATTTTGTCTGCTCAGCAAAGTCACATGTTGCATCTGAAAGATTTAATTCTGTCAGAAGGCTATGAAAGATAGTGCCAGCATAATGCCATAGAAATGTTAGACCAGTAGTTCTCAACCTTTTTCTTTCCATTCACATATCTCTTGAAGTATTCCCAATGTCATAGGTGCTCTGTGATTAGTAAGGAATTGCTTCAGATGGTATGTGGGTGGAAAGACTTATTATAGGCACGGTTTCAAAACTCCAAAGGAAATGGGGCAATGACAATTTTTCTCAAGCTAAATGTTTCAGTAACAATTGGGTCCAGAGCAATGATTCTCAACCTTCCCTTCACACCCACATCCCACAATCCCTTACTAATCACAGAGCACTGATGGCATAGGGATTACTTAAAGTGGGATGTGAGTGGAAAGAAAAAGGTTGAAAACCACTGTGTTAGAAAAACTAAGATGAATTATACTTGGTAGTGCCCAGGACCATTTCTCAATGGGCACAATTTCATTAAGAAATCTTTGCTAGCATAGTATAATCCAGGATAAATTCCTTTCTTGCAAGCACAATGGATTTTCAAGGCCTAATTGTGTAGATAAATGCTATTTGCATGTTTGGATACCATTGTTTGCATTGATGCATGATGTGTAAAGCAACTTAAACACACAATTGACGGGCATTCCTCTACCTTTCTATGAGTAAGGGTGTTGGTGCATTTTGAGCTTCTTTGTACAGAAGTTCCAGTCCTTTCACCCATTTGGAAGCTTCTTCTTTTGTATTAGCTATGGAAATAGAAAACAATTGTGAACCTCTTATCCATACTTTGTCCAGTCACTACCTGCAGTTGGAATGAGAATATATTGAATTCAGTGTAAATAGATATGAAGGGAGTCTGGGAACTTGTTTGTAAATTACATTCATGAGTTGACCCTGTATACAGCAAGGAATTATTGCGACCTGTAAATCAATTTTTGATCTAAATTTATAGAGACATTTTATCACAGTCCAATATGGGAATACCAATACCCCTGAGTGTAAAGTCCTACAAAAGGTAGTGAACACAGCCCAGGACATCACAGGCAAAAACCTCCCCACTATTGAGTAGTACATCTATAGGGAATGCTGCCATCGGAGGGCACCAGCAATCATCAAAGACCCATCCCACCCAGCACCTGCTGCTGCCATCAGGAAAGAGGTCTAGGTGCCACAAGACTCACACCCCCAGGTTCAGGAACAGCTGCTCCCCCTCCACCATCAGACTCCTCAATGACAATCTCAATCAGAAATTCATTTAAGGACTCTTACTTGTGCATTTTATTGATTTTCTTTTTGTTCTCTCTGTATTGCATAGTCAGTTTGTTCACATTCATTATCTGTTTACAGCTCTTTGTTTGTTTACATACTTACGCTGTGTACAGTTTATTTTTTGCACTATTAATTAGTAATAATTGTCCAGTGCCCACAGGAAAAAGGAATCGCAGGGTTTTATGTGATGTCTGACAATAAATCTGAAATCTGAATGCACTAACGAAGGAAACTGTGACATTATCAGGCCACACCATGACATTTGTTCCATATTGAACCATCAGATTTCTCCATCAACCTCCTGTGTAAACGCTGCTAATAAGATTTGTGATTTAATATGAGAAGTATTAACAATGATAAACTTTTAACCCCTCCCAATTAAGGGAAGCAGCAGGAGGCTTAAAAATCTTTAAATTAGGAGATATTAAGGGGACACTTTTTGCACATGGAAATCTAGGCTTTGATGCACAATTTTGACCAGCCTGAAAAAAAGATGTGCCTGCTTTTTGTCTTTATGGGGCAGTCCTCAATGATTCTTGAAACCAAAAAGCATACAAACCTGTTCCATTGTGGAAGAGGTGACTGAGAAGATAGTGAGGTAGACACGGTTGGTAAGGCCAGTCTGGAAAGTCATATTGCATGGGAATCAGGGTGAGCTGGCCAATTTTACACACACTTGGTTTGATATCGTTGTATCGGAGAGTTGTTATGGAGGCCCGAGTCTGGTGTGTGCCACAGCGATCAGTGCTGGGTCCCTTGTTGTTTGTAATCTACATTGATAACTTAGCTGAAGTGGTGAATTTGGGTTCAATTTTAACATGTGATAAGAATTTGGACAGGTACATGGATGGGAGACTTACGGAGGGCTATGGACTGGGTGCAAATTAGTAGGACTAGGCAAAAAAAATGGGTTTAGCACAGACTAGAAGGCCTAAAGGGACTTTTTATCTGTGCTGTAATGTTCTATAGTTCTATGGATGACAAGACAGATAGCATGTTTAACAATTTGCAGTTGACACCAAAATTGTTGGTATAGTGGATAGTCAAGAAGACTATCCAAGAATGAAATAGGACCTGGATAAATTGTGAAAAGTGGGCCAAGATATGAACTTTGGAATTTAACTCAAACAAGGGTGAGGTGCTGCACTTCAGTGGGTGAAACTTACACGATGAATGGTCAGGCCTGGGGTGTGTAGTGGAACAAAAAGACTTGGGGTGCAGGCGTATAGTTCAACAAAAGTGATGAAGCTGGTAGACAGGGTGGTGAAGGGCATCAGTCAGGGCAATGAATACAGGAGCAGGAATATCACTGCAGGTAGTTTTGGTAACCTGACCATAGGAAAGATATGACTGAGCTGGAAAGGGTGCAGAAAAGATTCACAATAATATTGCTAGGGCCAGCAATTTAAAGGAGAGACTGGATAGGCTGGGACTTTTCACCCTGAAGCATAAATTATGCTTAAATTATAAAATCATGTGTGGTATACATAAGGCAAACAGTCATGGCCTTTTTCCCAGGGTAGGGAAGTTGACAACAAGAGGGCATAGAATTAAGGTGAAAGGGGAAAAATTGAAAATAGACCTGAGGGGCACCATCTTCACACAGAGGAAAACAGGTACATGGAATGTGGTGACAGATGAAGTGATCGAAGTGGGAACAACAGCAACATTGAAAAAGCATTTACAGAGGGAAATGGATAAGAAAAGTTTAGATGGAAATAGGATAAGCTTGGTCACGCTGAGGACAAATTGTGCTGAAGGGCCTTTTCCATGCTGCCCAATTCTCTGACACTGTGATTATCAGGAAGCAAAGCACTTCTTAGAGAAGTCAAAGGCATATTCCACGTGCAAATTGAAATAAATAGCTCAGAAGTGAAGATGTCTCGGGGAGACAAGTGTTGAATTGCAGCCATGCTGATGTATTGGATAGCAAATCAGTTTTATAATGTGTTACTATTAGAGATTATAGATGAGAAAGTGAGAACGCTTGGAGGCTGTTGGGTTAAAATTGGCATAGATGAAAGGATGTGTTTCCATGATCAGTTACTTACAACAGTGCTTTGAAGCCAAATGGAGGTAAACAATTGGGTTGCTGGCATCTAGTGCAGTCCACAAATAATGAAGGGCTCAGGTCTGACTGCCTTTTACTTCCCTATAGATGCCGTGTTACCTGCTGAGTTTCTCCAGAAATGTTGTGTTCTGCACTGCTTTAATGCACATGTTTTAAAAGCTCCAAGAATTGTGTGAGATTGTTTTTTTACATTAAAGTTCCCACATAACTCATGAAAACAAAGCTTATTTTGTTTTTTAAAATTGGTTTCTATGATGCAAATACTCTGTGAACAATATGTGACCAGTTAGTTGGACATGAGTTTGCATGAAACACTTGAGAGTGACAGAGAGATGAGAAAATGAAAAGCTGGTAGGCATATTATAAACCTGTAACGAAAAAGATGAATTATAAAAATGTGCGAGTGAGAGGGATCTAAATTAATTTTGTGTGAGAGTGCGTCTGACTGTTTGCATAGGCATAAAAGTTTGAAAGTGCACCTTTAAAAAGCATCATGTAAAAAAACAAAATGGCTGGAGGAGCTCAGTGGGTCAAGCTGTGTCTGCGGGGGCGAGGGGGGTGTGGGAGGAATTGTTGATGTTTCAGATCGAACCTTGCATCGGGTGAGAATGGCGTGGACAGAAGAGATATGGCTAAGTTATTTCCCATTGTAGGAGAGTCAAGGATAAGAGGGAACAACTTCAGGAACGAACGGTAGCCATTTAAAACAGAGATGCAGAGGAATTTCTTTAGCCGAGGTCACCACGGGCAGCTGTGGAGGCCTGGCCATTGGGTATATTTAATGCAGAGATTGTTGGGTATCTGAATAGTCAAGGTACCAAAGGTCATGGGGAGAAGCCAGGGGAATGGGGCTGTGGGAGAATGGATCAGCTCATGACAGAATGGCAGAGTAGACTTGATGGGCCAAATGCCTTTTTCCTATATTTTATGGTCCTATTCTCAGATAGTTAAATCAACGTGATTGATTAAAAATAAAGATAAAGGAGAGATTTTGTCCTCTTCCTATGTTATAAGTGGAAGAATTTCTCATAATTTAATGACAAGTCTTTTTTTTTAATTGAGTAAAATGGCAGAATTCACAAGCTTTTAATACTTGTTGTGTAAGACTGTTGGAAGTTTTTTGGCACAAAATCATTACTTTTTAGATTTATTTAGTTCTTGTTCTGAGGAAGCCCACAGGCACCTAAATAAAGAATAGAAACATTGTAATTTAGAGGATTTGATTGCAAGCATGTGCTCTCTGTCTGTCTCTGTCTTATTCTTTCATTCATTAGTTAAAGTTCAAAGTTTCCTTTTATTGTCATGTAATAATATATTCAAAATGTAATATACATGAAATTCTTGAACTTTTGTTGGCCGAAAGGCAAACAAGGAGTTGTCAAGAGCAATGCCAAGCATTAGCCTGAACTATATTTTGAGAAATAAAGACCTAATTTCCATAAACATTCCATGTAGTTCTTTTTTATGCAATATCTAATTTTGGATATAAAATACCTTCATATTAAACAGACATTTTTTTAAATTGACATTTTGAAAATTAGTTTTGATGACCTCATTATAGGAAGGAAGTGGAGGCTATGGAGATAGTGCAGAGGAGATTCACCTGGATGTACTTTGTGAGGTGTCTGAGAAGATTTGGTATGTCACCAAAAGCTCTCATAAACTTCTACAGGTGTACTGTGGAGAGCATTCTGGCTGGCTGGTATGGAGGCACCAACTCTTAGGACAGGAATAAACTCCAGAGGGTTAGGATTAGACATCACGGGCAGCAGACTTCATTCCATCAAGGACATCTATATGAGGAGGTGTCTCAAAAAAACAGCCTATATCCTCAAACACCCCCACCACCCAGGCAATGCTCTCTTCATTCTGCTACCATGGGGAAAAAGGTACAGGAGCCTAAAGAAAGGACTCAGCAGCATAAGGACAGCTTCTTCCCTGCTGTCTTCAGATTCCCTGAATAATCAATGAACCAAAGACACTGCCTCACTTTTCGGGCACTAATAGTGTTATTATTTTTATAGTAATGTTGTAAGATGGTCATAATATGAATGTTTGCACCATGAGGCTGCCACAAAACAGTAAATTTCATGACTGGTTCATGACAATAAGTCTTGATTCTGATGTTGACTGGATTGGAAACTAAGTCTTATGAGGCAAGGCCAGCAGAGCTAGGGTTTTTCTCTTTAGAGTGAAGAAGGGTGAGATGTGACTTAATAGAGATCTACAAAATTTTGAGACGCATAGATAAGGTAGACAATGGCCACCTCTAACCCAGGGCAGGAATACTTGCAGCAAACATCAGAGGACATCTGTATAAAGTAAAGGGAGGAAAATTTAGGGAAGACAAGAGTAAGTTTTTTTACACAGAGAGTTGTGTGTGCCTGGAATGCATTTCCAGGGGTGGTAGTGGAAGCAGGAAAAATAGGCGCTTTTAAGAGAGAGACTTTTGGACAGGCACACGGACAAAAGAAAAATAGAGGGTTATGAGGTAAGAAGGGTTTAGTTTTTGTTTGGGTAAGTATTTATAGGTTGGTGCAACATCATGGACCAAAGACCATAAACAATATTTATTTATTTTTATGTATGTATATTTGTCCTGAATATGTATTGGTTGTCTGTATGTATGCTATATCAGGTTGTGGGTTTGCACGCTTTGCACCAAGGACCAGAGAATTATGTTTTGTCAGGTTGTACTTGTACAATTAGATGATAAATAAACTTGAACATGCCCATTTACAAGTCACTCACCTCCTTGGCTTGTGATACATTGCCTTTTCTCTAAAGTTTCCTTGGTTCTAAAATCTGGAAGTCCCTACCCAACGCTATTGAGAAAGTACCTTCACCAGAAGAACTGCATTAATTCAACAAGGCAGTTCAACATCGTGCTTTAGTAATGGACAACATTTACAAATCCAGAATCCAGATGTATGCACTCATGTTAATGAAACCCAAGATCTTTGAAGAAATCAGATTAAATTTTCCAGAACTGTATCATTTCGAACAGCATAGGCCTAACAAATTGTCACCAAGGTTTTTCTTTCCCCAGAAACTTTTGCTCTTCCTAACCAGATCTCTGTCAACAACTCAGCTTTAATCTTCAACTGGAAAATGGATCATTGGATCCAGAGCAATGTCAAGAGCAATGGCAGCGATGGTGAATTAATTTGTCCGAGCACTCACCTGCCAAACTGAGCTGGTTCAGAACAAACTCAGAACCGTAGAATACTGTGAAGCAGGATTCATCAATGTATTTGTCTCTTTGATCTTTGGAAATCTGTTCGAAGTCCTTTGAATTTTTCCCAAGGCGTAATTCTTTGATTTCTTTTAGATCAACTAAGAGCAAACAAAGTATTCACATCAGATTATGCACACTGACTTTTGTTCAGAATGTTTCACAGTTATAATATCGAAGAGAATACAAAATGCAAAATGCATAACTAATTTTCAGTGAAATGCATGAATTTTCCAGTCATTCAAGATTCTTTTACTGTCATGTAATAGAACAAAAAATTTCCTTTAATCAACCATATAAGGCAGTCAAAGAATCACTATGAGCAAAAGTTGCCCAGCCAGAGAAAGAGAAATTAAATAGAGTCTCCACACGGTTATTGAATGTTCATGGCTTCATCTCCAGCTCTCCCACACAGCCTTCAGTTTGAACCATCAACAACCTGAGCTCTAGATGCACATCTATGACATGATCAGGAGGCCTAGAGCGCTCTCTTGCAATCTGATTATGATATCTGATACTTCTGTAGCCAGTCTCGAGCTCATCTCCAGCAATCCGCAGCCTGGAGTGAGACTTTTGACCACAGTTGCTGGCAGCCTGCATCCTACATGGGTACCTCGCCTCGAGTCACCAAGAGCCTGCCTCGTGTATTCTTCAGCCTCAGTGCTTCTCACAGGTCCGCTGCCAAGGACACTGTCCTGTGGGGGTCAACTCCTCTGCTGCTCCTTCTCAACTCAAATGAGGGGGTGGGGGGTAATCCTATTTTCTGGTGCCCTGCACCAGTCCTCCACATCTCTGGAGCCTGCAACCCCTTGTGGCCATTACTGAACATTAGCATGGCCATCTTGGGCCAGACACCACAGTGGCAGGATTGATTTTAAAATAAGCCACCATCGGCTCCTTTAACAGGCCAGTTAAAGGCTGTACAGCATTGATAACAGTTGGTCTGGGCGGCTGAACCCCACTATATCTCCCTTCCCCATGGGCAGCTCTTTCGTTACAGACACAGCTTTTATCCTTTTTTTTAACTTATTGTTTTTACTGCAAATGCCCTGTATTATTAATGTGGACACAAAACCCAGAACAATTATGTACAGTACAGTATTCTGATTCTCAGTCATCAAAGGAGTCTCTTGATTAGGTGCAAAATGTTAACATAACCTTACATGGTTAGTGTCTCCAGTGCTCATAAGATACATTTCAACACATTTTTTTTTTACTTTCCCCCCCAATAAAATGTGTTTTCTGTTATAGGTTCCTGTACACCATGAACCATTTCCTGAACAAGAGTTTAAAGTTGCGTCTTTTGCCCAGACTTGCATCTCTGCAGTTCTCTAATCGACCACAGGAAGTTGCCGGCTGGTTTTCTCTCTCTCCTCTAAGTGACCGTAGTTCTCAGAATAATCTGACCAATCCCTCAAATGGAAAAGGCAAACTCACAGGTGGCAGCTTGAGTTTACTGCTCAGAATTGCATTATGTTATGTTCCAATAGTGAATGTTTGCATCCATTTCATATTCACTGTTGGCATATTCTGTATCCAAGAACGTGCAGCCCAGAGATTCAATGGCACCAAGCTCATTCCTTTACAAGATGCCATTACCTTACAGAGGGAAAATACATCTATATCAGAAGCTAAGGTGAAAACTTCAAAGCAATCTGCATTAAACCCATTTCATGTCAGTGATTGCATCATATAAATATTATACATACAGGCACCACCAGGGGCCATTCAGCTTATCTGAATTGCACGAGCTTTTACAACTGAAAATGAATCCTATCAAGTTGACATTTTCCCCTTAGTCCTTAAAATGAATTCTAAAGATATTCAAAAACAACATTCTCAAAACACTTGCCATTGAAGGAGCAATATTCTCATCAAAATTTTCATGATTGAAATCGATTTTCTAATCTGAGCTCTCAGTTCACGAATGTCAAGGTTTTAACCACAGGGGCAAAGAGGGTGAAACCTGTCCAGGAGGAAAATAGGTGCAAGGCATTAATGAGATGGCATCAAGGGCTCTGACCACTATGGTTGACCCAGCTCATCTATTTCTGACACCTCCTCTTTCCCCCTAACAGAATAAGAACAGAGTTCTATTCATCCTTACCTTCCACCTACTGGCCTCTCCCTTCAATATGTCCTTTACAGTTTCTGCAGCACCAACAATATTCCCCCACTAAATTTCTATTTCATTCCCTTCCCATTCCAACACTCCATTTGCAAGATCCTTGCCCACTTCTCTAGTCGCACCTATCATTCCCTATCTCATGGGACATGATGGTTCAATCACAGGAGGTGCAACGTCTTTCCTTATACCTCTTCCCTACCCGTCATTTAGTGATCAAACATTCTTTCCAAGAAAGGCAGCAATTTATGTGCATTTCTTCCCATCTGCTGTTCACAAACCGCCTTCCTTGTTATCAGAGAAATCAAATGCAGAGCACCATTCCACCCTGAGCTCTCTCTACCTGTGACTCTTACATTGTTACAATGAGTCCCAACATAAGCTTGAAGAACAATACTCATTTTACATCTGGGCATGTTGCAGAAAAATAGAGAGTTATGGGTGTGGTGGAGGGAAGGTTTAGACTGTTGAGTAAGGTTTCCATAAGTTGGCATAACATTGTGGGCTGATGAGTTTGTACTGTGCTGTAATGTTCTATGTTCTATTTTTTACATCTCATGCTCAGACCATTTCCAGCTGACAACCTTTATTACGTTTCCTCTTTGTGTATGGTGTGGTCTTCAAGTATGCTAGACCAGCCTTTCTCAATCTATTGTTGGCTATGGCCTCCTTAGGACTTTGATCAAAGTTTATGGGCCCATTCCCAATAAAGTGCCCAAATTTAGTTGGTTTCTTCTGTACTTCTGTTCAACTGACTAGGTAAAAAACATAAAAAGCATTTTATGGTTTCAGTATGTGCCCCCCCCTTAAATAATCTGTGGCCCCCATTGATAATGTTTGTACTAGACCACATCAGTCTCAAATTACTTACCCCTATTACTTTTCTCATCTGGCGTATGTGTTTACTTTATCAGAGAAATTCTGTTGGTTTCACCAATACTTTGCTGTGATCCAGATGAACTTACTTTCCCTTTCTCAGGTCTGATTAACTTTGCAGGGCTTACCAAGTTCCTATTAATAACTGTACACAGATCTAGCAGCTTACTGGGCTGTCAGAGATGTACAAGATAGAAACAGGCCATTTTGTCCATTGTGTCTGTTGTGTATGCACTTACACATTAGGACTCAGAGAGGGGGTGCTTTCTCATTCCTTAATACCGTCAGACTAACATGGCTACTGACATATATGGAGAGGTAACATCATGATGTGGGCGTCATGCTGTACAGCAGGGTAGGCTTATACCCAACACTCTTCCCCCTTGTGCAATAAATGTTGAATGGGCCCTCACTACCAACCATTACCATCAGGTCCATGACTACTAGTGACAATTAGGGTATATATACTGAGTGATTATAATATGGAAAGTAATATAGTAATTATGGGACATAGTTCTTTTTTTATATAATTTTTTATTTTTCACACTCTGAACCATATCAACCAAAATATGTACAAACATTTCTCATTAAATTTACACAGTGGTCTTTTCCCCCTTTTTATTTCCCCTTTCCCTCCCTCCCCTCCAAAACCATAAATATTCAACATCTACAATATAATAAAACCATGAAACAATATCTTCACACAAAGGAAAATAAACAAGAAAAATGTGTCATCTATTTATTACACACTGATTCTGGTCATTTTGTTTTTTTATAATTTTCATTCTCATTTTAGGGGATGGAGGTCATAGGCAAGCTCTTTCTGATATGTTCCATGTATGGATCCCAAATTTGTTCAAACATTGTGACTTTATTTTTTAAATTATATGTTATATGTTATAGGACATAGTTCCATAACATGGTTTGAGAATAATATGCAAACCATTTAGAACCGAGATGAGGAGGAATTTCTTTACCTAGAGGGTGGTGAATCTGTGGAATTCATTGCCACAGAGGGCAGTAGAGGTTGGTTCATTAAATATATTTAAGAGGGAATTGGATCTATTTCTTCAGTAGAAGGGTATTAAAGGTTACGGAGAGAAGGCGGGGACGGGGTACTGAACTTTAAGATCAGCCATGATCTCGTTGAATGGCGGAGCAGGCTCGAAGGGTCGAATGACCTACTGCTGATCCTATCTTCTATGTTTCTATGTTTCTTAAAGCGCTTGGGTGGTCTTCTTTCTCTCTTGGACCGCCTCGGCGTGGTATGCTGTACCGGTATTTGCTCTGGGTTGTTCTGGATGGGACCCATAGTCGGGTCGACAGCGACGGCCAGCCTTCACTGGCTTCCGGAATTCTACGTGCTGGACTGCTTGTCGCAGTTACTGGGCTACTCATCTCTGCCCCCCCACCCTTTCACTCAGCCACAGGAGTTGGATTGCCATGGCAGGCCATGGTAGTTCTGGTTCTACCTCTTCCAGGTCGTGAGCTAGTTCATGGACTTCAGTGTCAGACAATGCTTGCAATTGGTCAACATGTCATTTCCACAATCTGTCCCCCACTAGAAAAGAGTATGAGCAGGTGCTCAACTTTTGTAGAATCACTCCTACCACCCATGGGTCTTTGTATTGTCTGTAATCTTGTGCAAGTACTCTCTTGCCCGCCTCCAGTGCTCTTGGTAAAGTTTGTGGCAATGTTGATTTTTCTAAACGGAGTCCCAGATCTGGGTGAACTGTGGACAGCCATATCTGCAGGTTGCAGCCAAATATTAATTCTGCTGGGTTGCATTTTGTGGTAGAATGTGGTGTGTTTCTGTACCCATAAATGAAATCTGCAATCTTGTGAGTCCAGGAGGCGCTTGGTTTCTTGGTTTTTATTGCCTTTTTGAATGTTTGCACAAAGTGTTCTAACTCCCCATTAGTACTTGGGTGATAGGGTGCTGACAAAATGTGTCTCATATTGTTGTCGTACATAAATCTCTTAAAAAGTTCTGATGACCAATTCGTGAGGTAGTCCGTATATGGCAAACATGGCCCGTAGACGTCTACCGGCATCACCTACGGCTCCTAGAACGTTTCCACCAGTGATGTCTCCGCTCCATCCTCAACATTCATTGGAGTGACTTCATCTCCAACATCGAAGTACTCGAGATGGCAGAGGCCGACAGCATCGAATCCACGCTGCTGAAGATCCAACTGCGCTGGGTAGGTCACGTCTCCAGAATGGAGGACCATCGCCTTCCTAAGATCGTGTTATATGGCGAGCTCTCCACTGGCCACCAAGACAGAGGTGCACCAAAGAAGAGGTACAAGGACTGCCTAAAGAAATCTCTTGGTGCCTGCCACATTGACCACCGCCAGTGGGTTGATATTGCCTCCAGCCGTGCATCTTGGCGCCTCACAGTTCGGCGGGCAGCAACCTCCTTTGAAGAAGACCGCAGAGCCCACCTCACTGACAAAAGACAAAGGCGGAAAAACCCAACACCCAACCCCAACCAACCAATTTTCCCTTGCAACCGCTGCAACCGTGTCTGCCTGTCCCGCATCAGACTTGTCAGCCACAAACGAGCCTGCAGCTGACGTGGACATTACCCCTCCATTAATCTTCGTCCGTGAAGCCAAGCCAAAGAAAGAAGTAGCCACCACTACAACCTCTCACTTATTAACTCAAGTGTGCATTGATAGGCTTTAATGATCTCAAAATGAACTCTGTGTTAGTTGTAGCATTCACATCTGAATGATGAAGTACACATTACCAGACTGACACTTTAGGCCAGTGCTAAGGGAGTGTTGTTCTCAAAGTAGACATCTGGCAGATAAAGCATTAAAACAAGATGCCATATCTGGCTTATTACTTCGATATAAATGATGCCATAAGATATGAAAACAGCAGTAACAGCCTCTGCTAGTGTTTTGCTCTGCATTTAATCCTCACATTAATCAAACTTTATTTTATCATGGTGTGTGGGACTTTCCTGAATACACATCAATTCCTAATCCCAGCCATTCCTCATCAAAACTATCAGGAAGCCCACAAATCATGAAAAGTACCAGTTGAAGAAACTTCCTCCTTTCATTCAAATGTTCATTTGTCAGCACAAAACATGACGCCATCAAATGCAAACCCTCAGTCAAATGTTGAAATGGTTTTATCAAACTTATTTGCATTATTGTAGTTGGTAACATAAATTAGACTGACAATTAGACTGAAATATGCTTTCATATTTTGTTTTAATACCTTGATCCCTTACTCTATCCACATGGTGAATTTAAACACAATTTTTCATCTCATTAAGTCTGAGCCCAGAGAAAGTTTTTGCATGCAACAAATTGCAGAACTATTTTGATCTGGAAAATGTGAAGACACATCCAAAGATTTCTTTCCTTCTGCTCGTTAATGAACAGGAATTCCAATCTCCACTGACATTCACATGAAAAAAAGTGCAAGCTGATTCCAAGTCTGATTGACTTGGTGCTTCACAAAAAACACATGCTAACCGTTTTGGAGTTTTGTCTGCCCGATGGAGATGTGGGGGGGGCTGGTAGTCATGGTGGGGAGCTGGCTGATGGAGGACCTCAGTTTTCTTCAGGCTGACTTCCAGGCCAAACATTTTGGCAGTTTCCACAAAACAGGACGTCAAGCGCTGAAGAGCTGGCTCTGAATGGGCAACTAAAGCAGCATCGTCTGCAAAGAGTAGTTCACGGACAAGTTGCTCTTGTGTCTTGGTGTGAGCTTGCAGGCGCCTCAGATTGAAGAGACTGCCATCCGTGCGGTACCGGATGTAAACAGCGTCTTCATTGTTGAGGTCTTTCATGGCTTGGTTCAGCATCATGCTGAAGAAGATTGAAAAGAGGGGTGGTGCGAGAACACAGCCTTGCTTCACGCCATTGTTAATGGAGAAGGGTTCAGAGAGCTCATTGCTGTATCTGACCCGACCTTGTTGGTTTTCGTGCAGTTGGATAACCATGTTGAGGAACTTTGGGGGGCATCCGAGGCGCTCTAGTATTTGCCAAAGCCCTTTCCTACTCACGGTGTCGAAGGCTTTGGTGACGTCAACAAACCAAGTAACAGATGAAAAACACACCGTAATAGGAAGAGAGTTGTGCTACAGAAGTCCAATTTGTGAAGCAGCATACTTTTTTAGAAGGAACATAAGTGGAGAGTGAATTACTTTCTTTGAGCCTTCTGGACATGTAGATGTGCTGCATTCCTGTGTGCTCAGTCCCTTCATTTTGGGGAAACACAGCTGAGTGTGCAGCAAGACTTTTCCTGCTTGATTAATGAAATGATGATGTATTCTGTGTCACTTCTGTTTTTTTCTTAGCTAAATGCAAGGCTTTGTTTCTTTAAAACATTTCTTTAAAGCACTAATAATATCTGGACATTTTCATAATCCCCTTTTATATTACAAAGCTGCGAAATACCCGTAGACATGACCTGTCTTAGGAAGCCAGCTTGCATATTTACACAAAACCGAAATAAGCCAGCTCCATGAGTCAAATACACTCCACCACTGACACTACCAACCTAGATAGATCGAAGACGGGTAAGTCAGGACCCCCCCCCCCCAATCCACTTGCTTCAAAAGCACCACTGTACCTCTTCTATTACAAGTACAAATTAAAAATTAAAATTGTAAAATGTTCAAATTTAGAGATATAGCACGGTAACAGGTTCATCCGACCAACGAACTTATTTAACCTATGAGACATGTATGTCTTTGGAATGTGGGAGGAAACTGGAGCACCCAGAGGAAACCCATGTAGATGCAGAGAAATTGTACAGACAGTGCTGGATTCTAACCTGGGTTAGTGTTGCGCTAACCACTACCTGAACCATGCTGCCATAAACAGACTTATAATGCAAGACAAAATTGTTACTATTACTGCTGAAGAGGCCTTAATTGCACTATATAATTTGCAGAGGTTATAGAACAACATTGTCATACCCACGGTCCTGTTCGGCTCCGAATCATGGGTCCTCTACCGGCATCACCTACGGCTCCTAGAACGCTTCCATCAGCGCTGTCTCCGCTCCATCCTCAACATTCATTGGAGTGACTTCATCACCAACATCGAAGTACTCGAGTTGGCAGAGTCTGCAAGCATCAAATCTTCGCTGCTGAAGACCCAACTGCGTTGGGTGGGTCACATCTCCAGAATGGAGGACCATCGCCATCCCAAGATCATGTTATATGGCGAGCTCTCCACTGGCCACCGAGACAGAGGTGCACCAAAGAAGAGGTACAAGGACTGCCTAAAGAAATCTCTTGGTGCCTGCCACATTGACCACCACCAGTGGGCTGATATCGCCTCAAACTGTGCATCTTGGCGCCTCACAGTTCGGCGGGCAGCAACCTCCTTTGAAGAAGACCGCAGAGCCCACCTCACTGACAAAAGACAAAGGAGGAAAAACCCAACACCCAACCCCAACCCACCAATTTTCCCCTGCAACCGCTGCAACCGTGCCTGCCTGTCCCGCATCGGACTTGTCAGTCACCAACGAGCCCGCAGCAGACGTGGACATACCTCTCCATAAATCTTCGTCCGCGAAGCCAAGCCAAAGAGAGCAACCTATCTCAAGATAGACTAATGAAGATCAATCCCAAAAGCAGCCTGCCTTGGAACTAGGTTTGAACATGTATTACTACATTTTAACTCTTCCAAACTCTGCCCACCTGTTTCTTGTTCTCATTCCATTTACCCATTTTCCCCTCATTCTCATTGTGCTTCATTTTCAACAATTTTCACTCTAATCTTCAAATGTCTCTCAGTTTGCCAAAGCATTATTCTGTAATTTTCCTCATGGGCATAAGAATTCAACCACTTTTAACTTTGTCAAACAATTTGGCAACTTATGCACATTAAGCCTCAGTTGAAATTGATTTCTACTAAAATCAATATTGAATTTCAAAAAATTCAAGATTCTTTTACTGTCATGTAATAAAACTTGTCAGTAAGACATAACAGCGACTGCGCTTGCTGAGAAGACTGAAGCGGGAAAGGCTACAGGCCATCATCGTGTCAACCTTCAAGAGCGACCTGACCTCACGAGAGTCTCCCTCCCTCTCATCGATGTGATGTACCAGGATCGTTGTCTGATGAGGATTTGCAAAATTATTGAGGTCCCCTTCCACGCTGCACAACATCTTTCAGCTGCTCCCATCAGCCAACCCCACCAGGCTGAGGAGCAGCTTCTTGCCATGAACAGTGAGAATGCTGAACGACCAAAGTAACTGCTCAAACTAACCACCCAAGACTCACAAAACTACAGTATATTTATTTATTTGTATGTATTGTTGGATTATACATGAAATTAGATGACAATAAACTTGACATGAAAACAGAACATGTAATATAACACAAAATTGCCTTCTGCTTGCTGTAACACTGACAAAGAGTCACCATTAGTAAGGCAACCCTTACTGTATTCAAGAGAGAAGCAAAAGAGAGTCCCTTCAGAGTCACTTAATGTCCATAGATTCACTTCCAGCGCTCCTACAGCACTCGTTTAGTGAGGACTTTAGCTATGAAGAGAGATTGTAAAGGTTGAGCTTGTTTCCCTGAACCCACGGATGCTGAGGGGTGACCTTATAAAGGGATAAAACATAATAGGAAAGGTAGTCAAAATCTATTTTTACCCTATGATAAGGATATCAGAAACAAGAAGGCACTGAGACCCCACCCCCACAACTGGCAGTGTGACCTTCAATTTCCTCAGGTTGAAATGCTGGACCTTCCTTCCGGACAACCTTTCTTTCGTTTTCTTTTTGTCACATCTCACAGTTTTCTTCAGGTAAGCCCTCAAATCTCACATCTTTACTGGATATTCTAGAAGTTAAGGTCTTTCTAGTTTAGATTGGTGTTGATTAATACATCAAATACATTAACACGTTAACCAACGTGTTAATACATAAATACAACTTGGTTAATGCTTATGCTGGGCCAATTGCAGATAACTAAGGACCGTGAGGGGAGCCGAGCATGTGTGTTGCCTGGCAATGACAGCCAAGGTGAAACTCCATCAGCCCTGACCAAGGGCAGCGAGAATGTGAGCTATCTGATAACAGTCTGGCTGATAAATTTCCAACAATTCCTGATTTCTCTGGAATCAGGAAACTATAAAAATATCTTTGGTGGGGGGGGGGGGGCATGTCTACATGATGGTCCACATATGGTGCAGACATTGCATTTATTGCTGATGAGATAATGCTTGCCATCTGGGAAGAGACTGTTTTGAGATTTGTTAATGTCAAATAGCATTGAAGAATTTAAATCCATGATTTTATATGTTCGGGGAGCTCCTTGATCCTCTACGGATGTGACGAACCTCCCACAGGCCTGTGTAACAAATAAAGGGAATTGGCTAAAGTCTGAGTCCTTCATTCCTGCTGTTTGGACCTCACCCCAAATCCTGGGTCAAAGATCGACACCGAACCTCCATAAATTCTATTTATGCCAATCAAAAATGAAACTCTGCACAAAACCTCAAGGTCTGAGTTTTTATCAAAACATTGCAATCCAACAATATCCAAGCAGTCATAAGTTCCAGTTGTCATTCAAAGTAACTGACATTATCACCATAATGGGCTGTATAGAAAGGGATGATGGGATGATGGGAGGGAGGGAGTTTGAAAACTTGGTGGAATGGTGTACTAACAACAACCTCACCCTCAATGTTACCAAAACCAAGCAAACGATTATTTAGGAAAGGAAAACCAGAAGTGTATTATCCAGAAATCATTGGGGATAAGAGGTGAGGAAGGCAAGCAAATTTAAATTCCTAGATGTCACCTTTCTGGAGCTAACACATGAATGTCAACTTGAAGAAAGCACCTCAACACCTCTACTTTCTCAGGAGTTTGTGGAGGTTTGTGGTATCATTGGAAACCTTGAGAAACTTCTACAGAGGTATAATGGGAAGTATACTGATTGGATGCATCATGGCCTGTATGTGGACAGCAATACCTCTGAGTGGAAAGCCTTGCAAGATGTAGTGGACGCTGCTAGTACATCACAGGCAAAACTTTCCCCATCAAGAAAATCTACATGCATTGTTGTCATCGGATGGCCTTGTGGTCAAGAGAGTTGTTCTGGAAAAACTTTTCTACGAAGTACAGGTGGTGTGGCAAAGTACAGCTAACTGGGACATTATGTGGCAACGGGGCGAGGCTTATCCTTTGCAACACCTAGGACAATAGAATTGCTGTGAGACCTGCTGAATTTCTCCAGCACCTTTGTGTATTCCACTACAATCCCAGACTTTCCTGTTTAATTAAAACCACATAGGGCAAGTGAGGCTGACAGATTTCTAGCTCCAGGTATATTGGTGAACCAGTCAGATTTTCACAGCAGTCCAACCATTGATGGCTATAACCATATAACCATTTACGGAGCGGAAACAGGCCACGTTGGCCTTTCGAGTCCGCACCGGTTCACTGATTTTGTGCGCCCTCTTCAGGCATTGGTCCCGGTAGATCTTCATTTTATCATTCTGGATTTATTTAATTTTTTTGAGTTTAGATTTCCTGATTAGAATTCAAACTCGTGTTCCCAGACCAATACCCAAACAAACCCTATGGATACAGCTCCAATGTAGTCCGACAAAACCATAACTAAAAACTGAATATGTTGGAAATATTCAGCAGATCAATTACATTTAATCTGTACAGTGTGGCGGCCCGCAATTGTGGAGATCAGGCCAACACATCACACGGCAGCAGACACGGACAGAGATCGCCAAAGCGACTCCCAGGACAATGAACCAGTGGGGGTAGAAGCTGGGGCAGCATCAGACCAACAGCCCTAAAATGGTGTTGGTCAAGGTGCCCAGCGAACTCAGCAGAAAAAGGCTGAGGAAGAAGGGCCTTCCTATGCATGGATGTTTCCGCCCCCTATTGTTATTCATACGGATGACTCAGTCAATCAGCAAAAAAACAGTGGGGAACAGTATAAAAGCAGCCTTTCCAGCCGTAATAAAGAAGTTAGTTTAACCTGCCACACTGTGTGTGTTTTTTTATAGCAGTCGGCTACAGCAGTACAATTATACATATAAGAATAAACAAGTGTGATGTTCACAGAGAATCAGAGCAGAGGTCAGGATGTAAGATAGGTAAAAAATCAAGGTACAGAAATGGAAAGTTCTTGGAAGGACCAAAGTAAGAATTATCTGCTTGTGACATCCAGTTGTTACAAACTGCGTGTAACGAGCAGCAATAGACAATGAACCAGACAGTATTTAATTTTAAAACACTAATTTTATTTATTTCTTTTAGACTATCCTTAACACTAAATCGGTTTAAAGTTCAGTCTTTCAAGTTCACTGTTGAAGCATAGGCTTTTGAAATTTGATGCCCAGAGTTAATGTTGAATTGATGGGAAGACTGAAGTTGTGGCCTCTACAGACTCTTCTTGCGTTGCCTTTGAAGAAATGTCCATCTACGATCTGTGGTCATAACACTCCTGGTCCTTTTGTAAGCAAGACTTGAACTGGGTGGCTTCCAAGAAGCTTCCAAGACCCTGGCACAGGTCTCTCCAAGTGACCTCCACTGTTAGTCACAATCAAAATGAAGCACTTTGCTTCACAAAAAGACCTTCTGGCACAGGTCAATCCACTGAAAAGGCCCAGTCATTCAAAGAGCATGCTTTGTCCTGAATTCCTCAAAAATGGCCGGCCATAAGAGCTGCTTTAAAAAGCTGTGTTCTCTCCAGCAGTCAGCGTGGTTCTCCCTTGCAAAATCACTATGTCTTTGCAAATGTATTGAATCTGAAACAGACTGTGACAAGCCTTCCCTCAGTTCTTCCAATGTATCAAATTATCGCTGGGCTGTGTGAAATGTTAAATGTTAACTGTGACCTTTCAGTTCTTCCTCTCTATACTATCCCTTACAGTGATAATCCCATTTTACTAAAACAGGAGCTCGTAATACAATAATGTACCTAAACTAAAAATTCAGGAATAATTAACTAAAAATAGCAAATCTTTTTCTCCCACTCAGGCTGCTTGATCCACTGAGTTCCTCCAGCAGACTGCTTGTTCCTGATTCCAGCATCCATCATGAGTCACTGGAATAGGGAATAAAGTGTGTTTATAGTTATGCTTGTTTGTGGAGACTGGTAATACTGAGGAATCATTACAAAGCGGAATATCAGAGTTTAAATCTGCAAAAGTCTCGGGGAAAAATGATCCACTTGGAGTAGATACTTCAGTCATCAGACGTAGCTCAATGTAAAGATAACCATTGATGGGAACATTAAGAAACTGAGTACTTAATTACTGATCAAATTTATAATTATAAATATTTTGCCAATTGTGTAACTTTATATGCATAAAAGGATTTGGTGAATCGAGACGGGGCAGGAGCATGAAAGAAGCACATGAACCAGTTTAAATCATTGGAAAAATTAATCTTGCTGGCCCATAAAGAGTGGTGTGAATTTACTAATCCTGTTCACTATTCTTTGCCTGCTAAATTTTGAGAGACTGGGGATAATTCATTAACAAAATGTGGAAAAAAATGAAAATAATAAAAAATTTGGAAGGATGTACTACTATTTTTAAGGCTTTTCGTGACCACTCTGCCTCAAGAACAGTTTTGTGGCTATCTGTGAAAATGGAAATATGAAAGATTTACATTTGAAATTTGTTATGCAGATCCAACCCAATGTTTCATCAGTCAAATGATGTTAAAGAATTTTCAACTAATGTCCTGAGTTGTGTTGATACACAAAAGGATCAGGAGACAGAGTATAAATAGTGTTTTGTAAGAACTTCCAGAGTTTCTCCACAATTTGTATAATCAATTTGTTTAAAAACATTGAAATAAACATGCAAAAGTGATCAGAGTGAATCAAATTATGCGCAGCTTCACTTTCACGCAAATTAATTCACTCAAATGAGACTTAACTCATTTGCCTCATCCAACCTTTATGCAAAACACAGTAAGGATTAACAAGAAACCATTGACTAAACAAAACATCAGTGCCCAGAAGTCAGAATTTGTGACAAAGCATATAGTAGATATGTAAATATACATACTTAATTCAACATTTCTTTTGTGCATTTGAAGGATCTATGCCCAGAACATTAACTATGTTCTCTTTCTACCATGCAACCTGATCAACTGAGTACTTCCAGTATTTTCTGTTCTTATTTTCACATTTCCTTCACCCTTCTTCAAAGTAGGTGAAGGTTTTCAATTGCACACCCTGTGTAAGTTGTATATAGGACAAGAATTGCCCACAACACTGTGGATATTCAAGAGGGAAATGTTTGTGTGTATTTTGGTCAGTATGGTTCATAGTGTGAAAAATAAAAAAAAAAATTAAAAATAATTGCCCACAAGATAGAGGCCTTCCGAAGCAAGTTACTTTAGATGAACCTTGAAATGGTTCAATGACCCATAATCTTAAACAAATCTTTGTGGAAATGTGACGAAAGTGGTGAAAATGGGAGGACGGGGCCAGCACCCATGAAATGGAGTTCAAAAACATTTTTTTTAATTTCTCATTTCCCTCAAAGCAGAAACCAACTTGGACAGATAAACCTGGCCATCTTTCACATGAAGAACCAACAGATGTTAATCTGTCACTTGGCTCTCCCATCAGTAGGTGAACAGGTCCTCAGGATTCTTTTAGTTTTTTGTAAAAGAAAATACATCAGCAGAAATATTTTTAAAACTTTTTATTTTAGGGGGTGGCCACTGCTTTTTTTAACCACATTTCCTATCTCAAGAAATACTCATTCCTACATGGTATCCATGTTCCTGCTTGACTTGAAATTCTGTCATTTCAGAGTAGATTGGTCATTTCCGATTTAATCTGTCCATAACTGTACCAACTGTAGAACATGTTACACCAAATTTCTCTCACTCACCACTATGCACGGACTGAACCATCATCTGCTCCCATTATTCCACCTCCTTATATTTAAAATGTGCCCCCCCCCCCTCAGCATCAGCAGCACCAATGTCAGTATGCGATGTTAGCAAGTGCATTTGTGTGTTACATTGCAGGGAGGGGGAAGTGCACAGATGTTCATGGCAGGTATGGCACCTGCACCCCTCCTGCTAACAGAGTTTTCAAGCAGCAGTTTGTGGCCCCTACCCCCACCCCCGTAGTTACCCTAATATCCCCTGATTACACTCATTCTAACGCCGACCCTGGTTTCACACATCAGGAAATTGAGCAGGGCAGCTCTGGGCATGAATCATCCCGAGGAAGGTTTTGTTCCCCTTGTTGTAGAACATAGTACATTACAGGACAGGCCCTTATGCCCATGTTGTTGTGCTAACCTATGTATATTGACTAAAAAAAATTAAACTTACCTCATAACCCTCTATTTTTCTTTCATCCATGTCCCCAAGAGTCTCTTAAATGCACCTGTTGTACCAGTTTCCACCACCATCACTGGCAAGGCATTCCAGGAACCCAAATTCTCTGTGTAAAAAAACGTACCCCTGATGTCTTCCCTAAATTTCCCTCCCTTCACTTTGTACACGTCCTCTGGTGTTTGCAACTCCTGCCCTGGGAAAAAGGGCTTATCTCCACCTCTCCGAATCTTGTAGCCTTCTATTGAGTCTCCTCTCATCCTTGTTCACTCCAAAGAGAAAAGACCCAGCTTTGCTAATCTTGTCCCAGCTCTGCTAACCTTGCCTCCATAGCTTCCACATCCTTCCTGAAATGAGTGACCAGAACTGAACTCAATAATTCAACTGTTTATTTCATGCATATTATGTCATCATTCACTTACTTCCCTCATAATTCACCAAAACTGATTTGCATATGTGGAGACCCTTTTGCTTTTCTTCATGCGTGGCTTAGTGTAATGACAGGGCTAACAGCATCCTGTTGCTACATTACCTCCAGTTCTGATCAAACTTGACTAATGTAGGTGCACATATGATTTATATTTTTTCTATGTAACTCCAATCTATTCAGTCCACCTAATTTTTGGAAAAAGTGATCCTGATTTCATTGAGGAAGTGCTTATTTCCTTTATTCTATGCAAATATTATGACTGGGTTTTTTTTTAACTGTGGCTCAATGGGTAATGCAGTGTTGGTAATACAGTAAAGTGCCCTGGTATCTGGCACCTATGGGGATAGTTAGATGCCGGATAAGTGAATTTGCCAGTTGCTTGAGATTGTATGTTGCATGAATTCGGATAATAGGAGTTTTACTATATTATGATCTTAAGGAATAGGTGCTATTGTGGGTGATACATTAGTGACTCAGAATAAGTAAACACACACTGTCCGAATTTCACAACCAACAATTAATATGCAGATTATCATATAACCATAGAACCATGTAACCATTTACAGCACGGAAACAGGCCATGTCGGCCCTTCAAGTCCGTACCGGTTCACTTGAACAACTCCACTAGCTCCTCCGCAAACTCCTGAGGAAGTAGAGGCTTTCTTCATGACAATCTAATAATGTTCTTACAGAACTAAAGTCTGAGATTAGTGAGGAATTCGCGAAGAATGAAAAGCTTCATGTGAAAAAATGGGAAATATTCTGGATAAATCCGAGTGTAACCAGGTTTCTGACTTACATGAGGGAACCAGAGAGTCAAGTTTTCAGTAGAAGCATTGCACAAATTAATCTAGATCTGTTGTTGTTTCAAAGCTAGGATTCTGCATAGTTGTTGGTGTCTGAAATTAATTACTCTCAAGGAATGGATCTCAATGATTTGCTCAAAAACTAGAGGTGCAAATTAAGAACAAGGTAGCACAAAAGTTGAAAATAATGATTCCAATTCATGAGGTATTGTGTTGGATGAAAAATTTTATTTAGAATAGACATTTTTAAAGTATCTGTTTACCTGCTATGGTGTTATTCACCTATGAGATGTGCACAACATGTTCTGGAGTGAAACATGAAAGTCTCTAAATGCACAGAAATACTGGAGGAACTCAGCCAGTCTCACAATTTCCATGGGTCTTAAAGATATATTACTGACATTTCGGGCCTGGGTCCTTCTTCAAGGTATAAACAAAAAACAGGAAGGCATTTGGATGGAGAAAGAAAGGGGAAAGAATGGCAGAGGGAGGAATCCAGACCAACAGCCAAAAGCTGTTAATTATGGAGGATAAGAGGAAAGGTGAGAATTGATTTAGGCTCTGTAAAAGGAGACAGAGGGAAGAAAGGGGGGCTAGTGATTTAACAGAAACCAGAGAAGTTGATATTAATATTATTTAATATTCACATAATAGATTGAGTATTTGACAACATGCAAAATCTCTTCAGTGTCTGTAAAAAGCAAAGGGATACTGTAAAAAAAATTTTTTTAGAAATCCGCCTGTAGTTTAGCTTGGTTTTTACTCCTGAATTTTGGCAGTTTTGAATTGTTAGGTGGAAATCCTGCGACAGGATTCTTGCCTCAAGTTAAGTAATATTCTCTGACACAGCTCGGTCAGCCTCCTAAACTGCTGCTTCCTTCATTACTGAAGAAGGGCAGCAATGTGAAAGGTTTAAAACTAAAAATGCAAAGCACTGCTCAGTTAGTGAAATGCTATTACAGCGCCAGCGACCCAGGTTCGAATCCAGTGGATAAGGAGTTCGTACGTTCCCCCCGTATCTGCATGGATTTCCTCTTGGTGATCTGGTTTCTCTCACCCTTTAAAACGTATGGGGTTTGTAGGTTAATTGGGGCATATGGGTGGCACAGGCTCATGGGCCAGAAGGACCTGTAACTGGTATATTTAATCAGTGTACTTTTACAGAAACAAAGTTAATGCTTCAGATCAATGTCCTCTTTTAGCGTCAGGTCATCAACCTGTAATGTTAACATTTTCTCTCCATAGAACAGCCTGACTTGATGCCTGTTTCTAGCATTTTCAGCTTTTATTTCAGGTTTCCAGTGTCTGTAGCTTTTTGTAATTGATCGATTTGTATTCCGGCATTGTGATTTTTTTCTCTCTCTGAAGAGAGAGAGAAATGGCATGTTGCCATTTAATTTAAAAGTGCATTTGTTCCTTTATTTTAAATGATGTATTTTAAGATGTTGACCTTAAAGTTCATGTGTTCCAGTGATAGTTGTCCGAGGGCACATCAATGAAGCAGAATTAATTTTCCCAATTGTTCTCATGACAACTACAAAGGCTTGCAGTCATGTATCATCTTCTCTGTCTCTTTAAGAACAGCCAGAAGTGATTTTCAACCAATGAATTGTACAGCTTTTATGTTTTACTTTTCAATTGGATAGCTCCATATGCTCACTATCAATGTGAGGGTAGGTTTTTTGCACAGAGAGTAGTTGGTACCTAGACTATGTTGCCAGGGTGGTGGTGGAGGGTGGTACAATAAATACATTGAAAAGACTCAGTCATGCACATGAAAGAAAAATAGGGGAATACAGGAGTGAGGTATGGAAGGTCCTTTTTCTTTCCACTCACATCCCACTTTAAGTAATTCCTATGCCATCGGGGCTCTGTGATTAGTAAGGGATTACTTAAGGTGGGATGTGAGTGGGAAAGGAAGGTTGAGAATCACTGCTCTGGACCCAATTGTTACTGAAATATTTTGCTTGAGAAACATTGTCATTGGCCCATTTCCTTTGGAGTTATGAAACGGTGCACAAAACGAGTCAAAGAAGTATGATTAAAACAGTGGTTTTTAAACTTTTTCTTTCCACCACAAACCACCAGAAGCAATCCCTTAATAATTACAGCACACCTATGGCATAGGGAATACTTAAAGTGGTATGTGAGTGGAAAAAAAAGGTTTAGATTGTTGAGTAGGTTTATATCAGTACAGCACAGCACAAGGACAAACCAAGGAAGGACATACGCAGTAAATGATAGGGTACTGACAAGTGCAGTGGAACAAAGGGATCTGGGAACATAGATACATAATTCCCTGAAAGTGGCATCATGCATAGACAGGGTTGTAAAGAAATCTTTTTGACATCATAAATCAAAGTATTGAGAACAGGAGTTTGGATGTTGTGTTCAAGTAGTTTAAGACAATGATATGGTCAAATTTGGAGTATTGTGTGCAGTTCTGGTCGCCTAACTATAGGAAAGATATCAATAAGATTGAAAGAGTGCGGAGAAGATTTACTAGGGTGTTGCCAGATCTTCAGGAGTTGAGTTAAAGGGAAAGATTAAACAGGTTGGGACTTTATTCCTTGGAGCGAAGAAGAATGAGGGGAGATTTGATAGACGTTTTCAAGATTATGAGGTAAAGAGTAAATGTGAGAAGGCACTTTCCAGTTAGATTAGGATAGATATATACATGGCTTTATGGTGAAAGGTTTAGAGGGAACATTATAGGGAATTTCTTCACTCAGGAAATGGTGGGAGAGTGGAATGATGTGGTAAATGCTGGCTCACTCTTAAGTTTTAAGAATAAATTGGACAAATACATGGATGGAGAGGTCTAAAGGGTTATGGAATGTGTGCAGATCAGTGGGGCTAGCAGAATGATGTTTCAGCAAAGACTAGAATGGCCAAATGGCCTGTTTTCTGTGCTGTCATGTTCTATGGTTCTATCATGGACTCAAGGGCCTGTTTTCTGTGCTGAAATGTTCTATGTTCTAATTCAACAGCAATTGATTTTAACTTAAATTTTATTGACCCAACCTTAAAGTTCATTTGCCAAAATAACTTTTGAGGGACTTAAAGTCATGGACCCACTTCATCATGTCCTTGAATTAACCAGCTTCATAATGCCTGATGAAAATCAATGATCTTCAGATAAGTGGATTCAAAGAATTGTGAGAATCTCTAGCTTTTCACAAAGGAACTGTACATCTGCAGCAATATGGGAAACAGAAGCAGTTGTCGAGTACTTGTGCCTGCTGCACCAATCAATAACATCATACTTTAGATTTACAAGGTCTTTCTCCAAATGTTTTTATAATGTTCATTTTGTTCATCAGATTTGTGGAGGTTGAATATATAATCTGAAAAAAAATGACAATGACCCAAGATTTATGTCAATAAAGAGTATTTCTCTGTGTGTGTGTGTGTGTGTGTGTGTGTGTGTACTATATGCATGGACATTCAACGACTTTGAGGGGACTCTCTTTTGCTTCTCTTTCTAAGGGCAACAAGCAATACTAATGCCTTACAGCAGACAGAAGCCAATGTTGTGTTAGAACTATTGAACATTACAGCACAGAAAACAGGTCCTTCAGCCCTTCTAGTCTGTGCGGAACTATTCTACCTACTGCCTCTGATCTGCACCAGTACATAACCCTCCATACCCCTCCCTTCCAGGTGCCTGTCCAAATTTTCTTTAACGTAAAAATTGAGCCCATATTCACCACTTCAGCTGACAGCTTGTTCCACACTCTCACTACTCTGTGTGAAGGTTTACCCTCATGTTCCCCCGAAACTTTTCCCCTTTCACCCTTATTCCAGATCTCACCCATCCTCAGTGGAAAAAGCCAATTTACATTACTCTGTCTATAACCCTCATAATTTTTATACCTCTATCAAATCTTCCTCATTCTTCTACACTCCAGGGAATAAAGTCCTATCCTGTTTAACCTTTCCCTGAAACTCAGTTCCTCTTGTCCTGGCAACATCCAAGTATATCTTCCCTCTTTTAAACTTATTGATATATTTCCTGTATTTCGGGGACCAAGATTGCACAGAATACTTCAGATTGAGCTTCACCAATGTCTGATACAAGTTTACCAAAACATTCCAACTCCTGTACTCAATTCTTTGATTTATGAAGGCCAATGTGCCAAAAACTCTCTCCATTCCTATTCACCTGTGACGCTATTTTCGGCGAACTATCTATCTGTATTCCCAAATCCCTCTGTTTAACAGCACTCCTCAGTGCCCGACCATTTACCATGTATTATCTAACTTGGTTTGTTCTTCCAAAATTTAGCACCTCACACTTGCCTGCATTAAATTCCATCTATTCAAATGCATCACAGTAAAGACACCGAGAAGCCTTTCTATGCATAGTAGTTGCTGAATTTTAGTCAACAGAAATTATTGAACAGGATTGAATTGGACATTGTTGTAACATCCCTCTTTGGGTGTGAGCAATACTGAAAACAATATGGCAGCCATGTTGCAAATGCCACGTGCAGGCCACTGACAGCAACTGTTGGAGGCTTGTGAAGTAACTTCCCTAAAAGTAGTCAGTCTTAGCACTCTTGACACATTTCAGACCAAAAAAATCATGTCAGGAGATGTGTTTTCCATCAAATATTTCATAACTGCAACTCTCAATGTCTCTGAAGGGACTCTCTTTTTCTTCTCTTCCTTTTTTTGAATATTTTATTTTTGATTTTATCAATAAACAATATCAAATTATCATCACAGATAAGTAATTAAATGTGAATCATTAATACATGTTCCAAATATGACCCCTATCCCCCTCCCCCAAACAAAACCCCTAATGAAGAAGAAAAAAGGAAAATAGTAAAAGATAAAGCAAGAGAAGGAAACAGGAGAAAGAAGGAAGAGAGAAGAAAAAAGAGAAAGAAAAAGAAAGAGAAAAAAGAAAAAGAGAAGGAGTGATCTAGACCTGAAATCCAATTCAACAAAGAAGAGGCCCAATTATTTTTATCTAAATTTCAAAAGCAGGAAGAAAAAAATAGAGAGAAGAAAAATAAATAGAATAAGTATCTTATTGATTAAGTATTCAACCCTACATTTTGTGAATAAGGTCCCATACCTGCAAAAACATGTTGTATTTATTCCTTAAGCTGTAAGTAATTTTCTCCAAGGGAACACAGCCATGTGTTTTAGTATTCCAACGGGCTATGTCCAAGAGAGAATCAGACTTTTCCTGGCCACTGACAATGCACCAAAGAAGAGGTACAAGGACTGCCTAAAGAAATCTCTTGGTGCCTGCCACATTGACCACCGCCAGTAGGCTGATATCGCCTCAAACCGTGCATCTTGGCACCTCACAGTTCGGCGGGCAGCAACCTCCTTTGAAGAAGACCGCAGAGCCCACCTCACTGACAAAAGACAAAGGCGGAAAAACCCAACACCCAACCCCAACCAACCAATTTTCCCCTGCAACCGCTGCAACCGTGCCTGCCTCTCCCGCATCGGACTTGTCAGCCACAAACGAGTCTGCAGCTGACGTGGACATTTACCCCTCCATAAATCTTCGTCCGCGAAGCCAAGCCAAAGAAGAATTGATATTTGGACAGCCTCAGTTTAGCTCCTACGTCCGTAATATTTCCTAAAAGAAACAATTCTGGACTTCAAGACAATTATTTGCCAATAATTTGATTTAATAAAACTCAACTTTCCCTGAAAGGGTTTCAATTTGGAACATGACCAGGTGGAATGTAAAAAAGTACCCATTTCTTCCCCGCATCAAAAACATGTATCAGAAAAATTATGATTTATTTTATGTATTTTTTGTGGGGTAAGATATGCAAAAAATTATATTGCACCAGTCTATATCTTACATTAATTGTGTTGGTCATACAGTCATAGCATAAATTCAACCCGGTAAGTGCACTTTCAGTGCACTCTGGTAATGTCATAATTCCTCTCTGAGGAAAGATCTTAATTGAGAGTAACAGAAGATTGCATTGTTATAAATATTGTTTTTTTTTATTGTTCAAATGACATTGATTGCCCTTGTACATAACAAGCTTCTACATTCCTTTATGGAACCATGTATGTAGAATTAAATTATCCATAGTTAGAGAAATTAGTCGATTTTGAAACAAGGGTGTCTTTGGAGTAATTTTTTTCTTGTTCCAATTATATTATTGATTTTATTCCAGGTCCTCAAAATGTGTTTTATTATTGGTGTTTCTTTTCCAGCTGTAATAAAATTAACAGCCCATTTATATATAAAAACTTCTGCCACTCTTTCCCCAATTTTGTGCAATCCAATTTCTACTTATGAAGGCTTCTCTCTTCCATCAAAGAGGTAAGTGACAAATTTCATCTGGGCTGCCCAATAATAATGCTTAAAGTTGGGAGGTTGTAATCCTCCTTTATCATATTTCCAAGTTAATTTTTCCATGGAGATTCTCATGTTCCTCCCTTCCATGTTTTCCTCAGAAAGCATCTTGCTTTGTCTAGATATCAGTCAAGTAAATTGGACAGCTCCCAGTGCAATGTCTTTGAATAAGGAAACCAGATAAGAATCCGTTGATACAAGTAATAAGAATGGTAGAGACATTTCAGAGCTGCTGAGAAGGCACCAACTCCCAGCTGGACGATTCCATGATGTGTGCTGACAGCAACAGGGTGGTCTACATCAAAACAAAATTATCAACACCAAAGCAGATTGAATTTGATGCTTTGTGATAGTAAAAGATTCTCACCCTGATCTTCAATCTATGACGAGTATATTTTTTAAAAATTCATCATTGAGAAACTCAAATACAGATCTAATGATAAAAGATCACAACAGGTCTTAAGAGTACAAGAGACAAAGTAGGGGTTGCTGAGCAACAGGTTCCAAGGCAGGTCCTCCTGCTCTGCACTTCACAACTCCTTCATTCTTTATCTGCCATTTTGTCCACATTCTCGCTCTCTCGCTGCTCTCAGTTTCTCATGATTTACCATTTATCATCATAACCACCCACATTTATTTCTCCATTCACAGAGAAACTCTCCAACTGGATGGCATTAACTTCGACTTCTCCGGTCTCTGCTAGATCACTCCCCATTCTTTCTCTCTCTTCACCATCCCTCTGCCTTCTTTCCTACAGCTCTTCACACCCTTTCCTCTCTATTCACTGAGCCATCCCCCTCTCCCTGCTTTCTGTTGCAACCTTCCTCCAGTAGCCAGCTATTACCTACTACCTGTGAGCTTGTTCTCCACCCCCCACCATTTTATCTGGGCACCTACATTTGAGGAAGGGCTCAGGCCCAAAACATTGCTTATACAGTATATCTTTATCTTTACCATATAACCATATAACCACTTACAGCACAGAACGGGCCAGTTCGGCCCTACTAGTCCATGCCGTAATAAATCCCCACCCTCCTAGTCCCACTGACCAGCACCCGGTCCATACCCCTCCAGTCCTCTCCTATCCATGTAACTATCCAGTCTTTCCTTAAATGTAACCAATGATCCCGCCTCGACCATGTCTGTCGGAAGCTCATTCCACATCCCTACCTCCCTTTGACTATAGAAATTTCCTCTCATGTTCCCCTTATAATTTTCCCCCTTCAATCTTAAACCATGCCATCTAGTTTGAATCTCCCCCACTCTTAATTGAAAAAGCCTATCCACGTTTACTCTGCCTGTCCCTTTTAAAATCTTAAACACAAATGTATAAAGTGTACAAAAGAGTCTGGAAAAACAACCAACTGAAAAACCCCACAAAGATTAGTGTATACAGAGCCGTTGTCATACCCACACTCCTGTTCGGCTCCGAATCATGGGTCCTCTACCGGCATCACCTACGGCTCCTAGAACGCTTCCACCAGCGATGTCTCCGCTCCATCCTCAACATTCATTGGAGCGACTTCATCACCAACATCGAAGTACTCAAGCTGGCAGAGTCCGCAAGCATCGAATCCACACTGCTGAAGACCCAACTGCGCTGGGTGGGTCACGTCTCCAGAATGGAGGACCATCGCCTTCCCAAGATCGTGTTATATGGCGAGCTCTCCACTGGCCACCGAGACAGAGATGCACCAAAGAAGAGGTACAAGGACTGCTTAAAGAAATCTCTTGGTGGCTGCCACATTGACCACCGCCAGTGGGCTGATATCGCCTCCAACCGTGCATATTGGCGCCTCACAGTTCGGCGGGCAGCAACCTCCTTTGAAGAAGACCGCAGAGCCCACCTCACTGACAAAAGACAAAGGAGGAAAAACCCAACACCCAACCCCAACCCACCAATTTTCCCTTGCAACCGCTGCAACTGTGCCTGCCTGTCCCGCATCGGACTTGTCAGCCACAAACGAGCCTGCAGCTGACGTGGACATTACCCCTCCATAAATCTTCGTCCGCGAAGCCAAGCCAAAGAAAGAAAAGAAAGAAAGTGTACTGTTTGACCTGCGGAATTTCTCAGGCATTGTGTTTTTATCACTCACTTTTACCCTGTCAGTCACCCCTCCCTCCACCTCACCTTTTGTTTTTTTCCCTTCCCATGTCTGATGAATGGTTTTTGACCCAAAATGTTAGCTCTGTTTCTCTTCCCGCAGACAGGAGCTGATCTGATGATGGTTTCTGGCTTTACTTCAAAAGCACCAAGTTTACAGGCACAAGGTGAAGGTGGTGGATGAGTTGAGCGCCTCCACTGTTTGCTGCAACAGCAACGATTTCCTGGTGGCTAGCCACTTGAATTCCACTTCCCTTTCTTTCTCACTCTGACATAGGTGTCATGGTTTAATGCAGCCATTCTCAAAGAGGATCCTACACACCCAACCCACCCCACCCCGAATCGGGGGCCACAGCACATTTTAGTAAAAGCCTTGTTTTCTTTTCACCTCACATAAGATTAATTTTTTTAATGTAGTCTGTAGGAGAGAAGTATGGAAGAAACCAAAACTTGACTACATCACAGGGAAGGGGTGACTTTGAGCAGGGTCTTAGGTGGCCATAGGCGAAAAAAAAAATGTTAAGAATGCCTGTTTTAATGAACTGCCACGTTGGGCGTCACACGTAAATTAGAGAAACTGCACTACTCTCTGTCTTGTCAATAAATCAGTGAAAATGTTAGAACGTATCATATGAAGAAATGGTATGAATGGGCACCAAGTTTCTTCAAATTTAACAGAGGAATCAAATGTAGCACTTCTAATTTTCTCTAAATTCAAACAGACCATGGTTTGAGGAAACCATTGAACTACAGTATTCAGAGTGCGAGGGTAGCCCACTCTCCTGCCTCCACCCCATTCCTTCTCTTTCCCCTCGACCATCCTACCTGCCTTTCACCCACACCATACTTCCTCCTTTCCGAATGTATCTTTCTTAGCCCTTTACTCCTTCTCCAATCACCTTTCAGCTCCTTTCTTTACTTCCCCCTCCCACCTGTATTCATCTGCACTCCTCCTCCCCCCCACCCTTTTTAATCAGGCTGCCTGGTTTTTGCCATTCCTAATGAAGGGTTTTCAGCCTGTAACGGCGACTATCTATTGATTTCTACGGATCCTGTTTGATCATCTGAGATTGTCCAGCATTTTTGCACGTTGCATTACAATCGTAGCATTTGCAGACATTCCTGTTGATCTCCTCCAACACTCTGTGAGCTGCTCCAGTTTTCCAGCATGTCAACTTCTTGTTTGGTATGTTTTATGCTGCTGCATGACTTCTCTCTAAATTGGAGGGCACCCCCCTGCTGAAACATCCTATTTTGTCTTTCTATATTGTATACTCCAACCTTCCCAGTTTATATAATTGTTTATATTAGAACAACTCTCCATCTATCTTCTCTGCTCTCTTTATTTGGTGCCTTGACAAAGTTCTTCCCCTTATATTGAAATTGTGCCCAGGAATATTTGGGAGTGCTAAAGGGAAAGTGGTTTAATGTACCATGTGAAAAATTGATTACCAATTCATTTAACCAGCTACTGCACCAGGGTATTCTCGCATTTCCTCGTGGTAGCAGGGTCAAAAGAACTGCATTTATATCTTGAATGACAATATTTGGATGGAGCAGGCTTGCATAATCTTAAAGAAATATTTGAAGTAGACTGTAGCAAGTCCACTGAATCTGACTTTGCTGGAAGCAAATTTCAAAGACAGAATTTCAACAAATGCTACTTCAGTGAGCACTTACTAACTTACGGTATTAATACACCTGATCACCTGAGCACTGGGTAAATTTGTTTTTTAATTTGTTAAATTAAAATTTATTTGGAATCTTCCATAAAATAAATTAAGCTATTAAATGGACGGTCATTGCCATTAAACATTAAATTTTTCTTTGGCTTGGCTTCGCGGACGAAGATTTATGGAGGGGGTAAAACATTAAATAAGACCATAAGAATATGACAAAGGAGCAGAAATAGGCTATTCATTCCATCGAGAGTGTCCCGCTATTCATTCATGAGCTGATCCGTTTTCCCACAATAAGACCATGCCCATCTACAAATGCTGCCTGATCTTCAGTACTTCTCAATACACAAAATTGCAGGAGAAACTCAGCAGGTCACATAGCATCGAGAGGAAGAAAGATAATCAACATTTCAGGCCTGAATCTTTTGACAGGAACTGTATTTGACCCCAGCATTTGCAGATTTTCTTGTGTACCTAGAGTGCATTCTCTTTTTAGTTCAGATTTTCAACATCTTCAGATTTTTTGTTTCACAATCTCAAGATATTTTTTGTTCCTGATAAGTTTAATAGTTCTTCATCCAATAGTAATGGTGCCATGCAGGTTAATTGATCCAGTAGATTTCCAAAGGGTAATCTAGTTCAGCCACTCTCAGCTTTTTATTTGGCTTTGGCCTCAAGACTCTGCTCAGCAGTCAGATTTAGTTAGTTGTCTGTACTTCTGTCCGACCGACTCCATAAAAAATACTTTTAAAATATTTTCAAATTTCAATCCATGGCACCCCTTAAATGTGCTTTGGCCCCATTGAGAATTGCTGGTCTAGTTAGTTCCTGTATTTAATTTTTAAAATTTAACAATACAACATAGTACATAGAGGCCAACACCAACCATTGAAACCCATGCCATTTAACTCACCTACCAACCCTGTAGGTTTTTTGAAGGTGGGAGGAAACCATATGCCAAGGGTTGGAAGGTTAATTTACCACTGTTAATTGTTCCCAGTGTTTCGATGAATGGTAGAAAGTGGGGTGTTGATCATAATGTTACAGTGCCAGTGACCCAGGATCCAGCTCTGACTGTAAGGAGTTTGTATGTTTCCCCCACATCTGTTTTCCCTGGATCTTCTGTTTTCCTCCCACCCTCTCCAAAACGCATGTGATTGTAGGTTAATTTGCGTGAAAATTGTGTGTAGGCTTAAATGGTCGAAATTGGCTTCTACCGTGCTGTAAATAAAATAATTAGAAATAGAATAGGATTCAGGTGAATGGGTGTTTGATGGTCAGCGACCACATGGTTGCCCAAAAGTCTGTTTTGTGTCACTCGATTGTCCAACACTAATTTCCCCTTTAACCAAGATATTTCACAGAGCATCAAGTGTGAATAACATTTGTCAAACATATTGGCTGAAACAAATGAAGACAGATTTCCTGCCATGAAGGAAATTCTAATTACATCTATTCAGATCCTTCTATATCCTTCTGTATCTATATTTACAGTCCTGATTGATTTACGACGTCAAATGATCTCTGGTCCCACACAATGTCTCCAACCACACAATGCCTCTTTGATCTTCTCTCATATCTTCCTACTCTTACCACCAAACAATTAACTTTTCCGTTGATCTCAATATCATAGAACTAATGAAACCGGTACGAATTTGTCAGATATATTACATAATATGAACCATGGTGAAAAGGGAGGCAATTCGTTTTCTATATTGATGACTCAACCATTTTATTAGAAAGAATGATGGGGATGGGTTTCTAGAAACCAGATAATTTGTGGACGTTGGATTTACTTGTCATTAGATTCATTGACTAAATCTGTGTGGATAATATAAATCCCAATGATGCCTCTACTTCCTCTGGAGTATGAGGTGGTTTGGTATGACATTGGATACCCTGGCAAATTTTGACAGATGTGTGGTGGAAAGTGTGCTGACCAGCTGCATGATGATCTAACATGGGGACACCAATACCCCTCAGCAAAAAGACCTGCAAGAGGAAGTGGACGCAGCCCAGGATATCATGGGTAAAACTCTCCCCACCATTGAAAACATCTACAGGAAACATTGCCATCAGAGAGCAGCAGCAATCATCAAGGGACCACATCATCCAGAACATGAAAAAACGAACAGAATGGTTACATGAAATCTAATTCAGAATCTAAAAGGATTTCATCAAGAGCAGGGGGAGACAATAGCTAAAGAAACTAGCAGCGATATATAGAATTTATTTTCAATTTTTTTCAATTTAGAGACACAGGACAGTACAGGCCCTTCCGGCCCATGAGCTTGTGGTGCCCAAATACAACCATGTGACCAATTAACCTACTAACTTCATACATTTTAGGAATGTAGGAAGAAACTTGAGCACTCAGTGGAACCCCACTCAGGCACGAGGAGGACTTCAAGTCCTGACTGACAGCGTTAAATTCAACTCAACCATAAGAGGATCAGGATATAGACAAGAGGGCTGTGGTCAAGAAGGGCCTGACTTGGGAGGCTATGTGCTCAGCCTGCCACTGTTCATGCTGCTCATGAATGCACTGCCAGATTTTGTTCTAACAGAGTAATCAAATTTGCAGTTGATACATTAGTTGGGCTTCATTGGCAACAATGAGTCACATTACAGAGAGGAGGTTGAGGACCTCATAGAAAGGTGCAAAACAATAACCTGAGTTTCAACATGGACAAGGCTAACCACTACACGTACCACTACACGTACCATGCTGCCCCGATGAAGACTAAAGACATGAGCCCATAAATTCAATTACATAACATTGCTTATTGCTAGGAAGTGTACTCTTCCCAAGGAGAGATGTTAAACAGACCATTTCCAGGCTGTTTTATTTCATTCCAGAAGTAGAATGAGGAAGTGCACAAGAGGGAGATAGATCAGCTAATTGAATGCAGTCACAACAACAACCTTACACTCAACCTTAGCAAAACCAAGGATATGATTGTGGACTTCAGGAAAAAAAAATCAGGAGAACACGAACAAATCCTCATCGAGGAGTCAGCAATGGAGAGCATCAAGAACTTTAAACTTTTGGTAGTCAATGTCTCTGAGCATTGGTCTGGAGCCTCCATATTGATACAATCATGAAGAAGGCTCACCAGTGTTACGAGCCTAGAGGACCCCAAAACCAAGCAGCAATAGATATTCAACAAGACAAATGGTTACTTAAACAAAAGTTGTTTTTAATTATCTTTAAACATGAAAACAGAATCACACTTTAACATCACTATTGACTTAACTAACCTAACTTAACCCCCTTCTAATTCTAAGAACACCTGTATATAATATGTGTGTAAGTTCAGAAAAGTTATTTGGTTCACAGTCCAATCTCACTTCTCATTCCTCCAAGTTCACTGGTTGCAGGCAATTCTTAGACTGTGCACAGAATTGAACATTTATAAAATTCACCAGGCTTTGTTGCTTGAAAGGTAAATGGTTACGTCTCAGGAAGGTTCTTGTCGGTTTTCAGAGAGAGATTCGTTGTCCACTGACACCCACAACTAATTCCTTTTTTAATCAGTCACTTCAGTGTCTTGCTGAAGAAACTTTCCCCCTCAGGTTTCTCCAGATGATAATCTCTTTCTTTCAGGTCACCACAGAGTTCCTTCTTGTTTCTCTTATTTCAAGTGAAACATTAGACAGCCAGTCCTCTCCTCTTCCATGAACCACAAGGGCTTGACCAGGCTGAGCCAAGCACTCACAACCCGTCTTCCAAATGTTCTAGTCCCAGTTCTAGTCCCAGTTTCTGCTGCTAACTGTAACACTGTAGAACTGATCTCTGTCTCTCTCTCACTCTCTCTCTCCCTGAGAGAGAAAGCCCATTTGACTCTCTCTGCTTGCAAAACTACATGACCCTCTTAGAACAGCAAGTTCCCCTCCAGATAGAATGTGGCTCCGACAAGTTCTTTCACCTGTTGCCTTTTTGTAAACAACAATCCATTAGTGTTTTGTAAACAACAATCCATTAGTGAAGTTTCTTGGGCACTCTCCAAAGCTTCTGCAATGGTTCTGGGGTTGATATGTCTGTCATGAGCAGAACTCCAGTATTTTAAATAAGATCTGTTTTAAAGTGTTTGTATGTGACCTACACTAAAAACCCTGCCCCAATTTATCTCCCAAAAACATATCTATATTCTGTAACACCAGTGGCTATACTTTGTGAGGAGTTTGAAGAGATTTGGTATGTCATTGAAGACTCTCGGAAACCTCTACTGGTATACCATGGAGAGAGAACATACTGGTTGGTTGCATTACTGTATAGAATGGATGTGCCAATGCTTAAGACAAGAAAAAAATCCAGAGGCCTGCGATATTACGGGCACCAGTCTTCATTCAATCGAGGACATCCACAAGAAGTGTCTAAAAAAAGCAGCCTCTATCCACATGTCCTCTTCACTCTGCTACCATCGGGGAAAAGCTGCAGAAGCCTGAGCACTCAGCGGCACAAGGACAGCTTCCTCACCTCTGCCATCAGATTCCTGAATAATTAATGAACAAAGACACTGCCTCACTTTGATGTTTTCTTTTTTTTGCACTATTTTTATTTATTTTGTAAGATGCTTTTATATAAATGTTTGTAACAACTAACTTTTTGATATATTCACGACAATAAATTCTGATCCTGATTCTGAATCAGACATCTCATGACATGAATCACATTAGCGGGGCACTCTACCCCTCCCAACCAGCTCTATTCTTCCAGTCGCTTCCACAAGCTAAATACTATTGTTATGTCACAGACTAGCAGCCATAGAAATTGGCCAGGACAGTGTGATTTTTAAAATAATATTTTTGTTTATATTACTAATAATATATCACCTTCTTGACCTATCTAAACAAAACCCCCAACTATGTGTGAATAGACTTATATGTGTTTGTGTGTGTGTGTGATACCCAAAACCATTACAGCGAAGGCACAATTCTGGAAAGTCATTCCAAAGTCAGCCTTAGACATCCAGTGTGGACACGAAGACTCTTAAACTGATGCAAAGAAGTAATCACGAAGGAGGTGGGAGGGACTGAGTGACCAGACTGCTAAAAACTCAAGAATCCTTGTCGAGTTGTTTGCAGAGCAAATGTCCTTTCAGACAAGTGGTGGTCACAACTCCCCTTTTCCTTTCATAGGAGAACGGAAATGTGTGACTTCCACAAAGCTTCTAAACCCCTGGCAAAGGTCAATAAAAAAGACCTTTCCTTTGGTCTCAGTGTGCTTCGATAATTCTTCTGACAGGGAGATTCAAACAAATTGTCCATCACCACTCAGAGCCACTCCAGTAGTGTTCCTTCAGATGACTGCTGCTCACTCCAGGCTGTTCCTTTTAACATGGCTCCTGATCACAAAGTGTGCTGTTCCTTTAATGTTTTTCACTCACATGACTCTCTCCACTTGTGTCCCTGGAAAAGCAACTCATTTCCTCTGTTTTCAAAAGTAGTTAAGTTGGTCCATGCTGTACAAGTTTGTTGCCACCCCAGTCTCTCCAAAGCTGTGCATGTTTGCAGCTTGATTTGTTAACCCTTAAAGTGATAGCCATACTAAAATGAAATGGGAACTCGTTATACCAATCAATTCCAACTCAAGTTCATTATCATCTGACTGTGCATATACAACTCTGTGAAGTAGTGACTACGGTGCACACACATACATGCACAATATACATACAGTACATTGTAATCACATATATACCTAAACTATAATTTAAAATAAATATCTCAATACTTTTGGATGATTTATGCAATTAGAGGATACTGTTCATCAATCTCATACATAGCCTGTGGGAAGAAACAATTTCCCGGCATGACAATCCTGATTTTGATGTTACTGTACCACCTCCTTGATGGTAGTGAGTCAAACATACTGTGTGCTGAATGGAAAGAGTCCTCAATAATTCTTTGAGACCTATTTAAATATCATCAATAGAGGAAAGAAGACCCCAGTGATCTTTTGGCCATTTTGATGATCCTCCATATTGACTTCCAATCCGATGCTTTACAGACATTGTCCCACACAAGATACTCTCAATTGTGCTCCAGTAAAATATTGTTAAGATGGAGGCCAGTAAACTTGTCCACTTCAAACACCTTATGCGCCTTCCTGACTAATGAAGGTGTTTTTGGTCCAGGATAGGCCGTATTTCAAAGCGCGCCAAGGAACTTTGTGCTCTCCACTCTCTCCATTGATGTGCCGTGGAGAATGATAAACCTTCTTCCTCCTAAAGTCCAGAAATATCCCCTTCAATTTGTTCATGTTGAGATTCAGGTTGTTGTTCTCGTACCATTTTATGAGCATCTCAACCTTCTCATCGTCAGCTGACTCATCATTGTGGCCGATCAGGCCAACTACCATTATATCACCTGCAAACTGGTTGACTCTGTTAGAACTGAATCTGGTGGTGCAGTCATGAGTCAGCAGCGTGAACAGTCGTTGACTCCCAGCCATCCCCTTATTGACCACAGCCTTCTCCTCCACATCCTGCTCCTCTTATGTCTGAGTTGATCCCTAGTTGTCACTCTAGATCTTTGAGTACTGCCACTTTCCTTCTGACACTTTGAATCAGCTTTTAAGATGAATGTAAATGCCTGTCCTAATACCAAGGAGTGAATAGGCATCATGCCCATGACCAACTGAAGAGCCCCACAGCAATCAAATAGCATACCAATAGTGGAAGCTACAATTTCAAGGCCAGCGTATTTTTAAAACCAAGGAAAATTTATCCAGGACTGGCTACTGGACAAACAGTCTGGCACACACAGGATAGATGGGGTGGAGAATGTTGGGGCTTGATGTTGATCCAGAGTATGCTGCCATTTTAAGCTCTGATGCTGTTCCTACCTACATTCAAGGACATTGTTGCAAACGTAATGGTAAGAGCACCTTCCACAGTAGGTCAATCTCTGGTAACTTTCAAATGCACATGAATAGAATAAATCTCACTAAGTTGGACGATGGCAAAGAGACTGGAGACCTAAGATGGTGTGGAACCTGAAGAGGGATAATTCTCAGAAATAATAGTCACATGAAATGGCACTACTGATTCTGTACAAACCTTTTTCAGAACTGTGGGGAAAATAAAGCCTTTAAGGTACATCAATTATTTTTTTTTAATTAACATAGTAACCCATGTCTACAATTGTGATTTTTCTGTCATTTGAATACAGGTAAGGATGCATCAATTAAATCATAAATGATCAATGGAAGACTTTATGTAAAATTGTCATCATAACATATGACACACTTCCTGTTGCCTGACGTGCTGAATTACAAGGGGCCCTGGTTTGCATATGATTTGCATGGGGTGAGGGGTGAGGGGTGAGGGGTGAGGGGTGGGAGGTGTGGAAGGCATACTCTTTCTTTTTTTGTTGGATCTTGACTTGGTGCAATAACTGCATTCTAAGCAATACATCTGCACAATTCCTCCATTATCTTTTTGTACTGTTAACCCTTTGAGGGCAGACGTTTTCAGTAAGTGTCAGAGACTCGGTGTACTTTCCATTAAAAACACAATGCTGGAGAAACTCAGCAGGTCAGACAGTGTACTTTATACGATAAAGATAAAGATACATAACTAACGTTTCAGGCTTGAGCCCTTCATCAGGGTATGAACAAAATGTGGGCAGACCTGAACAAGCTGGTAGGGGAAGTGACAGGGGAAGGAGCACAGGCCGGTGGATGAGGGAAGGAAGACACTCCAGGAGATAGGGAGAGGGAAGGGGGTGGAGACCTGGATGAAAGAAGACAGAGGCATGGAGAAGAGATTATCTATTACCTCCTGCCTGTGGGACTGTGCTCCTCCATCCCCACACCCCCCCACCATTTTATTCGGGTGACTGCTTACATTTGTCCACACCTTGATGAAGGCCTCAAGCCTGAAACATTAGTTATGTATCTTTATCTTTGTTGTATAAAGTACGCCATTTGACCTGCTGAGTTTCTACAGCATTGTGTTTTTACTTCAACTACGGTGTCTAGCTAGATGCTAAGAACAGATATTGGAATGTGAAACTAGATGAGGAATCAACACTACTAACAACATTCACTGCTCTATTTGGTCATTACAAGCTCTTGCGACTACCTTTTGGCCTAACAGAAGATTGATGATGCAAAGGTGTTGTCAGCTTAGCAGATGACATCCAGGTTTTTGGCAGAGATAGAAAAACTCACGATCTTCATCTGCACGATGCCATGGAGAGAAAAATATAAGCTGGAATTAAAGTTAATGCAGACAAATATATTATAAAAGAGAAAGAATGCCAATTCTTCGGAATAGTGTCCACTACTGATGGGGTAAAGCCAAGACCAGAGAATGTTAAAGTTATTGCCGAGATGGAGCACCCAAAGGACGAAAAGGAATTCAGAAGTTTCCTTGGGTTGGTCCTCTACATGAGTTCCTTTATACCACATATGTCAGACTACACAGCAAACATCAGTGAGTTACTGAAGGAAGATGTGGAATTTCAATGGTCACCATCACATCAGTGACATAACACACAGTACAGGCCCTTTGGCCCTCAATGTTGTGACAACCCATATATTCCTTCAAAAAACTATTAAACCCTCCCTACACTGTAATCCTCTATTTTTCTTCCATCCATGTGCCTGTTTCAGAGTCCCTTAAATGTCCATAATGTTTCAGCCTCCATCACCATCCCTGACAAGGAATTCCAGACACCCTTAACTCTGTTTAAAAAACTTACCCCGATGTCTCCCCTAAACTTCCCTCCCTTCACTTTGTACACATGTCCCTCTGGTGTTTGCTATTCTTTCCTCTGATTAAAAAGCACTGGCTGTCCACCCTATCTGTGCCCATCACAATCCCACAGACCTCTAACAGGCCTCCTCTCATCTCTCTACGCTCCAAAAAGTCCAGCTCAAATGGAACAAACATCACTTTTTTCTCAACTACCACCTGTGGATACAGAGAGCTGCTGCCACATGCTTAACATTCATCCCTCGAAAGCCTTAAATCATTTCCATTCTTGGTGGTTGTTTTCTTAAATCCACAATGAAAGACAACATTATTTGTTGAACAAAATTATGATTTTTTTCTGGTCTGCTGATTTATATTGTTTCCTTTCTCAAAAATAATGCAAAAACTGGTGGCCCAAGGTCGCCAGTTTCTTCCACTGGAAGCTGGGTCCCAAGTCATTAGTACAGTATGGTGTACCAACAGAATGGTTCCAATAGCCGCTGATGCCCTGTTCACCCAGGCACTAAACACGAAGTATTATTATCAGTTTGTCAGTGCCTTCAAACTTCAAAAACAATTGAAATTACCCGGGACATGTTATAAAGTATAAACACTGAAAATTCAAAGGAATTTAAAACAATGTAAACTTGTTTAAAGCTAGCTGAAACCTTCAACTCCACTGCACTGTTTGCCCCATTTGCTTTGGTGATTTGACAGCAAGGAAATCTGTCACATTTCCCACTACTCCAGAGTTTGGTCAATGTGATAGTGACCCGTTATGGCATTGGTAGACTTGAGGCAGCAACTCACGCAGATGGACAAGATGTCAAAGCTCCTGATAGACCTGGCTGGGTTTTCCATTTCCTGCAAGAATCCAAACCAGGCTGTGATGCAACCAGTCAGTATATATTCCACATCACCATATAACCATATGACAATTACAGTACGGAAACAGGCCATCTTGGCCCTTCTAGTCCGTACTGATTTAAGTGATCTCCTCTAGTCCCATTTAAATGCAATTTGCCCATAGTCCTCCAATTCCCTCACATCCATGCACCTATCCAATTTCTCCTAAATGACAAAATTGACCTTGCTTCAACCACCTCTTCCGGAAGGTCATTCCACTCAGCCACCGCTCTCTGAATGAAGAAGTTCCCTCTCATGTTCCTTCTCAGCTTCTTCCCCTAACTCATGACCTCTCATTTCAATCTCTCCTACCCTCAAGGGGAAGAACCTATTCACATCTACTCTATCTAACCCCCTCATAATTTTTATATACCTCTATCAAATCCCCCCTCAACCTTCTACTCTCCAATGAATAAAGACCCAGTCTACTTAATCTTTCTTTGTATTCTAGATACTGCAATCCAGGCAACATTTTAGTAAATCTTATTTGCACCATCTCTACCTTATTGATATCCCTCCTATAATGTGGGGACAGGACAAATCTAATTTGATGTGATAAAATGGAAGATAAATTCATCGGTGTCTTTAAGATGCTTTTCTAAATCGTTTAAATTTTTATTTCTTTATTTTTAAATTTAGACTTACAGCAAGGTATTAGGCCATTTCAGCCCATGAGTCTGTGCCGCCCAACTTCCACTCCATTAACCTACACTCCTGGTACATTTTGAACGGTCATTGTACGAGACCCTGAAGGATGTTGGTAATGTACCTTTGTCTTTGCTCTATAAGTATGCTGTGTGACCTGCTCAGTTTCTCCAGCATTGTCATTTTACCAGATTCATTTCAATTAGTGTTTAGCTACATTTGAATATCCGAACCATTGCAGTAGTGCTTCCCATTGCATATGGGACTAGATAACATTTCTGTGACTCCATCTTCTGGGTCTCAAAGAGCATTCCTTAAAGAAAAGTTGGGGACATCATCTACCCCAACTATGTTCAACTTTTTTTTGGCTATGTCCCCCCCAGGACTCTGCTCAAAGTTTATGGGCCCCCTTCCTTGTGAAACAGTCAAGTTTTAGTTTCTTCCATTCTTCTTTCCCACCAACTGCATAAAAAGCATGAAAATATTTATGTTACATGAGGTAAAAAGAAAACAAGACATTTACTTGTAGGTGCTGTGGCCCCTGTAGATAGCCATAGAGCCCCATTGAGATTGGCTGTTCTACCCTACCAATGGCAAGGGTCTCTGCTCATGTCTCTGTCTGACTCACTGCCCCTAGCCCATCCAACTAAGTGACACACCAGTGGTCTGATCGTCAATTCAACCACTGCAGCCCTAATTCTCCTTTCTCTGATGCCCAATGCTGTTCATGTCCAAATGTTCATTAAAATATCTGATATCCGGATTCAAGCAAACAGCAAAAAAAAATCGTCCATAAAAAAATTAAAATAAAGAATAAATAAACATTGAAGTAAAAATTTTAAAATGTTCTTCAAAGCAACACACAACTCCTTGGTGAAGATGGGAGGGATCAAACATTCAGCCAACAAAGCCCTATGATGTGCCCCGCCCGCCACAGCTGTTTGAATAAAGTTGTGTTTGAATAAAATTATGTCACCCAGGATGAAGAACTGGCCGATGTCATTTATCGCTGAGGTGACTTGTCGTAAGGCAAACAAAGTCGCCATGAGTGTTGCCTGACACCCCTTACAGTAAGGGAGAATGAAAAGCAAAAACGAGTCCCTTGAGAATCACTGAGTACCCTTCTGGTATGACCTCTGTGACACCCTAACCTAGATCAGTGGAGTCACCTTCCCAGTAGACCAAGAGCTTCGTCTTCTGGGGAACTTTATCACGGTTGGTAGATCACTAATTAATTCTCAAATTCAATTCACATATATTGCCTTATGTGTGGCAGGAAGTACATAGCAGTGACACGGAAGTCTGACTCCCATCTACTCATGGATAGGCAGTTTTTGGCGATGAGTAGCTGCTTCCCACTTGAAAAGGTCACATACAATTTCAGGAAGGGATATAACACCTTCCTAAAAATCTGGCAGTCTTATTTAGAGCATATAGGGACCTCACTGGTGCCAATATAGGGTTACGATCGCTACTGGCCAGCCAGTAGACCTCTGTAAAGATTTTAACTGTGGTATTAGGGTCTCCATATGTTTTATTGTATGCACTGACAATGGGATGATTTTTTTTTGTGTCTCTTTTTCTTCATTCTTTCTCTATTTAATAAGACATAGAGGGGAGGGAGGAGGTTTTCTTGATGTTTTGTATTTGGTATGATTATTGATTGTTAAATATATTTAAAATGACAAATAAAATAATCATTGAATATCCATGGATTGGACTCCAGCATTCCCACAGCTGCCATAGCTGAAGAGACTCCTGTTTGATTCATCAGTAACCTTCAGCACCTTTCAAATCCCGGCTCCACCTTGTTCCCAAGAACCAGCCTCCAACAGCCTGCAGCCCAGAGTACAAGCAACATATGCATAATTTTTCCCTCCCTAACTCCATTTCTGATTGTAAATACAACAGATAACACTTTTATCATCTCAATGTTCATACTTACACATCAAATACATCCAGCACAATCTTGCCGCGCATTTGTTGGTGAAATTAAAGTAGAAAATCTGATGCCTGCAAATTCATTTCTGGTTTAGAGGCACAAAATGCACAATTGAAGTTGTGGGGTTTTTTGTGAGATGTCTGAAACATTGCTCCAGCGACTTCATTGATTCCAGCAGGAGAATGGGCATCAGTGAATTTGTAACCAGTATTCTTTTAGAGCATTATGAAGGCCTCACTACCTTGATATGAAAGAATGTTGTGGCTAAACCTGCAAAGCCTATTGAACAACATTGTTCTAAACAACGGAGTCACCACACAATGGTAAATGAAAGAATATGCTAATTATTTGATCTTGATAGCTGTTGCTCCTGTGACATGGTGCTGATCTGAGGCAGTCATTCAAGCTGACAAGGGCATTACATTCCATTGAAGTTACATCATAATTGGAGTCAATGTGCTGTAGACACCTTTTTTTAATGTTTGCAACATTCCTGAATAGATTTCACAAATTATAGATGAACTTCAGCTTCAAATGTGTTATTGCTAGGATGACTGATTTTAAAGTACAACATGTGGACAGATATCCAGCAGCACTGTCTGTGAGGAGTTCGTATAATCTCCCCGTGTCAGTGTGGGTTTCCTCCAGGTGCTCCAGTTTTCACCCACCCTTCAAAAATGTACAGGAGTTGTAAGGTAATGGGGTGTTTGTGGGCTGAAAGGACCTGTTTCCGTGCTTGTATCTAAATCTCCCTTTGTAGCATTTCCATGTGTGGCAGTTGAGATAAGTAACTAGTTTCCTCTTTCATTTGGCTGCACTACCACTTTACTTATTTTCTTTCATAGTGAGAAACCAGTCCTGCCAAAGTGCCGCCCACTTAATCTCTTGCATTTCTCTTTCAAAATCTCATCAGAATGTTGGCTATCATCCAACTTGAAGGACTAGCAGGAACATCAAGTAGAAAACAAAAGGGGTTCTTTTACAACAAGCTTATCTATCTGAATTTTTTAGTTGGTGTCTAAATTCCAGATATTTTTATGAGAAGAGAAAGCATTTATTTAACCTGCCATTTAATGATTTTCTTTTTGTTTCATAAATTGATTTTGGTCATTCAATCAATATTTTTTGGTGAAAAAAAGTTGACTCCATCAAGTGAGTTTAACCCTGATTCTCCTGTTACATAGAAGTGGGGTTAGAGTGACCCACAAGCCAACATTCTCTGCTAACCTTCCAACCCAGGATCCTTACTAACCACAGAAGGGAGTTCATTTCCAGAAAACTGCTGCTTCCTTCCAGTGATAGCAGAAACATTCCACTCACCTTAACCATGATAAAGCATTGTCACTGATCAACTGAAGAAAAAAATTAGTAACACTTAAGTCTGTTTCTATAGGTGCCTAATCTTTTATCCAGGATCGTCGGGAGCAGACAACTGCCGTTGTTGGGAATCTTCTGGATTTCAAAATCATTTTGATTTCAGTTCCTTTAAGCCAGCCTGCCTGAGACACAATGCCATCTCCAACCCTCTCCCCAGTTAGCTGCCTTCTCTCCTCCCTTCCCGAGTCCAACTTCTGTCACTCCCCCAACCACCCTAGCCCGAGTCGCAATGCCATCTCTCCTCCACTTGCCCGAGTCGTGCTGCCATCCCTTCCCCCTCGCCCACCTGAGTCGCGCTGTCATTTCCACCCCTCTTGCCCGCCCAAGTTGCGCTACCATCTCTGCCCCTCACCCACCCGAGTTGCACTGCCATCTCTCCCCTCTCACTCGCCCAAGTTGTTTTGCCATCTCTCCCCCTCCCACCCTTGCCTGCCCAAGTCGCACTGCTGCCTGCTCGCTTGCTGGCCTGAGTTTCAATGCCCTCTCACTCTTTCCCCTGCCCGCCGCTGTACCAGTGCCAGGGGAACAGCCCCCTTCTTGGATCCCCTGTGTTGGTGATGGTAGAGTGCAGGTGTGTGGGAGATTACGGGTAGCAACAATGCCCATTGAACCGCCACCAGGCTGACTGAAAGTGCTCCAACACTGGACGGGTGTCAGTATACGACAATTGGGAGGTGCTTATAAAGTAGTGGGATGGATGGGATACATGAGAGTTGAGCAAGGGTTACATCAGGTCATGTTTGGTGCCAAACTCCATCTTGGATAAACAGATGTCATGAACCGAAAAAAGTGCCAGTTTCTTTTGGGGGGAGGGGGGGGCGCGGTTTATGGTTTTTGGAATTCCGGATAAAAGCTTAGGCACCTTTATTTCAGACCATAAGATATAAGAACAAAATCAGTTCCATCGAGGCCGTTCTACCATTGCATCATGAACTGATCCATTCTCTCGCTCGGCCCCATTTCCCTGCCTTTGATATTCCATTGAAAATAATAAGCATATATACAAGTATATTTATATGTTCCTGTTTTGTCTGTTTGCAAACTGCAGATATCCAGGAAGGGCAAGAAATGGGTGTGTAATGAGAGTTTATCTCATATACACAAAACTCAAAACGGTCAACCAGTTTACCTATCTCGGCTGCACCATTTCATCGGATGCAAGGATCGACAACGAGATAGACAACAGACTCGCCAAGGGAAATAGCGCCTGTGGAAGACTACACAAAAGAGTATGATAAAACAACCAACTGAAAAACCTCACAAAGATTAGCGTATACAGAGCCGTTGTTATATCCACACTCCTGTTCGGCTCCGAATCATGGGTCCTCTACCGGCATCACCTACGGCTCCTAGAACGCTTCCACCAGCGTTGTCTCCGCTCCATCCTCAACATTCATTGGAGCGACTTCATCTCCAACATCGAAGTACTCAAGGTGGCAGAGGCCGACAGCATCGAATCCACGCTGCTGAAGATCAAATTGCGCTGGGTAGGTCATGTATCCCATCCATCCCACTACTTTATAAGCACCTGGTGGCGGTTCAATGGGCATTGTTGCTACCCGTAATCTCCCACACACCTGCACTCTACCATCACCAACACAGGGGAACCAAGAAGGGGGCTGTTCCCCTGGCACTGGTACAGCGGCGGGCAGGGGAAAGAGTGAGAGGGCATTGAAACTCAGGCCAGCAAGCGAGCAGGCAGCAGTGAAACTTGGGCAGGCAAGGGTGGGAGGGGGAGAGATGGCAAAACAACTTGGGCGAGTGAGAGGGGAGAGATAGCAATGCGACTCAGGTGGGTGAGGGGCAGAGATGTAGCGCAACTTGGGCGGGCGAGAGGGGGGGAAATGACAGCGCGACTCAGGCAGGCGAGGGGAGAGAGAGATGGCAGTACGATGGAGGACCATCGCCTTCCCAAGATCGTGTTATATGGCGAGCTCTCCACTGGCCACCGAGACAGAGGTGCACCAAAGAAGAGGTACAAGGACTGCCTAAAGAAAGCTCTTGGTGCCTGCCACATTGACCACCACCAGTGGGCTGATATCGCCTCAAACCATGCATCTTGGCGCCTCACAGTTCGGCGGGCAGCAACCTCCTTTGAAGAAGACCGCAGAGCCCACCTCACTGTCAAAAGACAAAGGAGGAAATATCCAACACCCAACCCCAACCAACCAATTTTCCCTTGCAACCGCTGCAACCGTGTCTGCCTGTCCTGCATCGGACTTGTCAGCCACAAACGAGCCTGCAGCTGACGTGGACTTTACCCCTCCATAAATCTTCGTCCACGAAGCCAAGCCAAAGAAGAAGAAGATAAAGGACACTATTTGACTTGCTGAGTTTCTCCAGCTTTGTGTTTTTACTTCTATAAAGTTGGAGCTTGGCATTTCTGCTATCCATTTTCTTTGAACAAAGTGAGAATAATTATGTTGAAGCTGTCTCCTGTTTGAAACTCACTCCACATACAACATGAATTTCAGAGGGGAAATGGATAAATGAACAGCATAAATTTATTTCTGTACATATAAGGGAAGTTTGATGTTACTGAGAATCAGGCCTACACAACTTAACGAAGCACAGGATTTATGTGTGAGCCAATGTGAACCAGATGCACAGCCTCCTGCTTCTATATTTGACCTCGTTCCAGATTAATTATTTTGAATAATCATCACTTACTTGGAAAACTTTTTCATTCGGGAACTAGATAGACATTTTACAAAATCTGGATTTTTTAATATTTGCTCTTGGTGCAATGCATTAAAAGACTAATTGCTCAGAGTAATGGCTTTGTACCTCTGCAGTGAATTGGCCAGTAAGCTTGCCATACAAGTCAACAATTCACTTCTTTCTAATTCTGACAAAGCTGGCAGAAGATGATGTTACAAGTTGGCCATCTATTAAAATGCTTTTGTTTTTACAAATACATCTGACTGGAGGAAACTCTTATTTCCAATCAGAATCTATATTCATATAGTGGCTTTAAAGAAGCAAATCCAAAGGTGACTAACAACCACAATCAACAAAGATTGCCTCTGCGTCACAAGCAGATTTTAGAGCATAAATCGAAAGTGCATGTTTGAAGGATCTCCTCAAAAAAAGAAAAGAGGCATCAAGGCTGATAAGCTTAGGGAAGGTATATTGACTCTTTCAGTACCTACTAGGAAAACTAACAAGGTGGCAAATTAAATATGTATAAAAGCGATCTCAATGGAAAATGTAATTGATTCTGAACAGCATTGCCCATTTTAAGCATTTACACCTCCTGAAGTTATATCCACCTTTGCTTTCTAAATGCCATAGCTACTTTATCAATTCTGTTGAAAGAAGTTAGTAATGCACTGGTAAACTTATCTGTTGGGATGACTTATAGAAAAATAGAATATTTTGCAGAGAGGTCACATGGTTTTATCATTTCTTCACATCTATAAAATTATCATTCCTGTGTTTCTGAGCAAAATTCTTCAATTACATCTACAATAGTAGTGAAATTAGGATAACTGATGGCAAAGTGGATTGGTATAACATCAGGATATCATCATCAATAGGGTAACAAGTTTATTTCATTCTTAAACTGGAAGGGCAAGTGTGTATGATGGGTTAAGACTGAATGAGAGCATTGTTGTCAAGTCAAGTTTATTGTCATTGTACAAGTACAACCTGACGAAATAGTGTTCTCTGGTCCTTAGTGCAAAACATGCAGAGATACACAACCAGACATAACACATACATACAGACAATACACACGTAGGACAAGTATTTAATCTATACAAATAAATCACTAAATATTGTTGGGGTTTTTTTGTATATATGAGAGTCTTGGATGGTTTGTGTGAGCAGTGTAATGAATGTGCTATGATTAATCTTTAGTTTGATGTTATTGTGTTTCATATTTATATATCTTAGTAAGGTTATTTTGTGAGATTAGTTTCAGGGGCACAAAGACACAGAAAGGGGGATTCTTTCAAGATGGCAGCTGACATAATCTCAGAGACAGAATCTGCTGCAACTATAGTTGAGGCAGAGAGATGAAAGATTTAATGATGGTTCTTGACACTGAGAACAATGGACTATTTACTTAAGCATTTATCTGGTCAATCCTACACTACTCAGAAGCAGGAGAGAAACATCAAACAAAGACATTTACTTAGATTTTAAGTTTAGGAAGACAAAGATTCAGTTATGATTTTTAGCATTAAAAAGGTTCAGAAAGACTTCAAAGAAGTCATACCACACATTATCAAAATCAGACATTCTTGGATCAAATGAAGAAGAAAAGCCCAACCTATATCAACAGGATTGGAAAAGCAGCCACTAATTCCTTTAAAAGAAGGAAGGCTGTCTGTGGTCGCCATAATAAAAGGAGCAATACCAAAAGTGGAACTCCAACTGTCTCTAAAAGAGGGCAGACTCATGAAAAAAAGGCTATGCTTGATTAAGAAAGGAATCATTGTGGAAAACAGACTACATAACTCTTAAGCAAGATAAGAGGGAGTTTGCAAAATCACTTGTATGAAGAAACACTGCTCTGAAAATGGCTCTACAAAAGAAAATTGTGCATTTTAAAGAGGTCTCAAGTTATGATGTTTCAAAATGCTCTGACTGCAATTTAAAAATCTTCAAGTTCTACCCAAGAGTTTGATGCGAAAATTTAAAATGGACTTATCAGAATTATGCCTAAACTGTAATAATTTGGTATTTCATCACGTGTGCGTGTGCACGCACACACACACACTATACACACACATACATTTGTGCATTGTGGGGTTTAAGATAGAGTTAAGTTTAGAGATAAGAAAGAAATATTATGTTATTAATAGTTTAATAAAAACTATTATTTTGAATTGACCATTGTTTGGTGAATTTTCCATTGCTGCTCCTTTGTTAGTACTAATAAGATTTTATTTGTAATAGCAGTTCCTTTGGTCGTTCAGCATTCCCACTGCCCATGGGAAGAAGCTGTTCCTTAGCCTGGTGGTGCTGGCTGTGATACTCCTTGTAGCGATACTATACATAAAAAAGCCACTCAGAGGCTATGCGGGATCTTAACTTTGAAGTCCAGATGAGTTTTAAGCTAGTTTATTCATTAACACAAAAACATTGATAACATCCATGGTAACATTCTTAAACTTAGTAACATTAATGATCAATTCCCCTCTCTAATGGTCATAAGAAAATATCAGAGCCTCACTCACCCATCATTTATTCCACCATTACTGTCAATGCGAGTTAACTGTCAACCGCCCAAAACCCCTATGCACGCACTAACCCCCAGGGAATAGCATGTGCGCACTGGAATAAATAGATCTCATGCAGCCTCTGGACCCTAGGATGCCGCTGATGCCTGCAGCCAAACCGACAATGGTAAACAATGAGCCTTTGGCTCTTACATTCCTGGATTTTTTCCCTAAAGGGATCAGCTGAAAGATGCTGTGTGCAGGGTGGAAGGAGTCCTCAATGATTTTATGCACCCACTTCAGACAACAATACCAGTAGATCACATCGATGGGAAGGGGTGTGAAATTATTAAGAGAAACAAAACAAAACAGCGATTAGTTCAAACTGAATTTCTGGACTGAGCCACAGAATATGGGTCTAGACTTCGAAGTTAGGAAATTTTGGTCTGAAAGTTTATGGAAAGAGAGTGAATACTGTATTGAATGGACTTCTGGATACAGAATGATAAGTAAAATACTGAATTCTACAACGGGGAAAAAATAAAAGAACTCTTACATGCATTGAGGGTGGCACAGTTAGTGCAATGTTATTACAGCGTCAGTGACCCGGGTTTGAATATGGTTCTGTCTGTCAGGAGTTCGTATATTCTCCCCATGTCTGCATGGGTTTCCTCCATGTGCTCCAGTTTCCTTCCACATTCAAAAAAAGTACTAGGTTGTATGTTAAATGGGTGTGATGGGCAGCACGGGCTCATGGGCTGAAAGGACCTGTTTCGTGCCGTATATCTAAATTTAAATTTAAATTTTTTAAATTCTCATAATGTTGGATCATTGGTAGTCAAGAGAATGATATGGATGATCTGGGGAAGGAGAAAATGAAATGAGAGCAGATTCTCAGAAACACAAAGCAAAAGGCAACATCCCCTTGAAACTGCATTGAAATACGTGCATTCTGTGTCTCAGCATTTGCAACTCCAAACAACATTCACCCACTTAATCATTTGTTTTCCAGTTTTTGTGAAATTGACCAAGATAAATATCAACTGGCATATTACATATAATAATGTTATAATAATATGTTAATGCTTCAAAATTAAAACAACATATTTAAACAAAATATTCTGCATATTGAAATGAATGTACTTACACATCACAATCAAAATACTTTAATTAATTTTATTATTTTAGTTACACTTTCAAGTTTATTTTGCACTGCCTGTTCACAATGAAATCCCACTTTGAAATTAATCTGCCACAAAGCCATGGACTACACAAAACGGATTTCCTGCTGTTCTAGCCCCATAGAAAAATGGCACTGAAGCTTATAATTTCCTGTAAATTATAACTGCTAGTACATATGTATTGTGGTTGACAGAAGACAAGTGTTAGGAATCAGTTAATTAAGTACACTTATTTTTAGAGATCTATCAATGAATAATAAAATGCTACACACCAAACGAACCACTTAAATACCACAGTGGTGCAAAAAGTCATTTCAATATTTTGCGGTAAGTTAGGCAGAGTACAAGGTGCAAGAGGCAAAGGGTAAAGAATTTTAACAAGGCTGCACTGCTATGCTGAAGTCTGCCTCATAAGAATATGCCATGGAGAATTAAAGATATAACATTAGAGCCTCTCTCACCATCTCATCCAAACACTGACAGCAAAACATTGCAGCATTCACTCTGAAACTGTTACTTCAATTGAAAATTTAAGTTATGGAAAGAAGACATTCAAGATTCTGAGAGGGACTGACAAGAAAGATGCCAATAAGCTGCTTCTTCAGGCTGAAGAATCTGAACATGGAGAACATAGTAACAAGTCTAGAGTGAAACACAAAAGTCTGCAGGCGCTATGACTGCAGTAAAGACACAAGAATGCTGGAGGACCTAATGCTGGAAAAACCTAAGACACCTTTCTTTGATTTAAAATAATCTTATATCTTTACTAAAAATAATCAATTTTAAAATATTTAGTTTCATAAAGGCATTAAAATATATGATTATTATGAACAAGGTCAATTGATGTCATTTCAACAATTAAGGAATAAATATGGAATAACCCAGAATACACTTTTTAGCTATCTTCAATTGAGAGGATTTCTGTGGGAAAAGTTAGGACCAACAATGTTTTTACTAGGCTTGTAATGAGTTGGAAATTCTTATCAGGAAAGGTAATACCAAGAAATTTATAATGTACCTTTTACTACAAGCAGGCGCTATTAAACTAGTTCACAAATCTAGACAGAAATGGGAAGCAGATCTAAATATTACAACTGATCAGAAAAGATGGTCAGATCTTTGTCGAGACTCTATGACAAACATTATAATGTAAGGTATAAATTAGTTCAATATAATTATCTGCATCAACTAAATTTAAAACTGCAAAAATTGAATAAAATGAAATCAGATTTATCAGTTAAATTTTTAAGATGTAGTGAGGAGACATGAACATTTTTACACTCTACTTGGTCATGTTCTAAAGAAAGGTCTTTTTGGGTGGATTTAGGAGAATTTTTAGAACAAATTATTGGTACCGTATTTCCACAAAATCCAGACTTTGAACACAGAAGGAACAAGACCTAAGTTACAATTATAATTTTATCAAATGAAATTTATTAAAATAGCATTAGAGGTGACAAGGATGTGTATTGCAGAATCAGATGCATTTTTAAATATGGAGAGATGGAATGCAGAAATGCAAAGTTGTTTTCCTTTGAAGAAAATTAAATATAACAAGAAATACATATGTTGTCTTTTTACAAATATGGAGCCTGATATGCAAATATAGGAGTAAATATGTACTTCTGGCCTCTTAAGAGCCGTGTTATTCTTCTTCCCTAAAATGGTTGTACAAATACCATAGGATCCAAGTGTGCGAATTGACCCTTTGAGCTATCCAGGAAACTAGTTTTCTATCTTTTCTATATTTGATAAAACTATATATCACATTTATATGTTTTGTGTATAGTTTTTGAGTGGGAGTTATAAAGAGGGAGGGAGGTGAGGGAAAGGATGCAATCATTGCAATTTTAGATTTAATCAATATTTGTTTATTTAAAAGTTTATTAATTACATGTATGGAAAAAATTTAAATAAAATATTTTTTCAAATGCTGGAGAAACTCAGCAAATCTCATAATGTCCAAAGGAGGTAAAGATATACAACCAATGTTTAGGGCCTGAGCCCTTCACCAAGGCCTATCCTTTTTTTGAATATTTTATTTAATATTCCATAAATGCAGTAACTACAACTATAATATACGGATATCAAAAAAGAGACCAAATTGATTACATACATGATGGTTTTCAACCCACCCCAAAACCCCTCCCTCCCACCCAACCTCCCATCCAAAAAAAAGGAAAAATGCAAATTGATAAGAAAAAGTATAAAAGGATGAAAAAAGGAAAAAGCAACAAAGGAGAGATGCAGAGAGAGATGTCCTGCAGTACAACTCATCAGTTCTAACGCAAACGTACAGAAAAGAATTCTCGGGGCCAGAAGAATAACAAAAATACCACTACAAATTTAATCCCATTATTTGAGTGTACGGGTGCCAAATTTGTAAAAACATAGAATATTTATTTCTCAGATTGCAAGTTCTTTTTTCCAAAGGGATGCAACTTTGAATTTCAGCGTGCCACCTTGGCAATGTTAAAGGTGTATCCGATTTCCAAGTAATTGCGATATATTTTCTCACAACTGCTAATGCTAATTGAACCAATTTCAATTGAGAAATTGTACCTTCAATATTTCCTAAAAACAGATCAGGATTTAGGATTTGAAGTTTTTCTTGCTTTTATACTCAAGTACCTATATAACCATAGAACAATTACAGCACAGAAACAGGCCAGTTTAGCCCTTCTTGTCCATGCTGAACACATTCTTCCACCTAGTCCCAATGACCCGCACACACTCCATAACCTTCCATAACCCTCTTGTTCATCCATAACCTTCCATACCCCTCTCGTCCATTTGCTCCATGTTGCCTATACCTGCTATACACCTCTTACTTCTTCCGAATCAAATCCCCAATATCTCTCAAAAATGAAAGTTCCCTATACCTGCTAACCTTGCCTTTAATCCTGACAGGAACATACAAACTCTGTACTCTCAAAATTTCATCCTTGAAGGTTCTCCACTTAACTCACACATCCTTGTCTGTAAACAACTTATCCCAATCCTCAAAATTAGGCTTTCTCCAATTTAGAATCTCAACCCAAGGTCCAGACCTATTCCTTGCCATAATTAACTTGAAATTAATGGCATCATGATCACTTGACCCAAAATATTTCCCTACACATACTTCTGTTGCCTGTCCTGCCTTGTTCCCCAAAAGGAGATCCAGTGTTGTACTCTCTCTGGTTGGTAGCTCTATATATTGATTTAGAAAACTTTCCTGAACACATTTGACAAACTCCAAGCCATCCAGCCCTTTTACAGTATGGGAGATTCAGTCAATTATTTAAGGTGGTATGCGAGGTGAAAAATAGGTTGAGAATCACTGCTCTAGATCCAATTGCAACTGAAATATATTGCTTGAGAAAAATTGCAACCCATTTCCTTTGGAATTATGAAACCATGCACATAATGGTATGATTAAAACAGTGGTTTTCAAACTTTTTCTTTCCACTCACATACCACCTTAAGTAATCCCTTATTAATCAGAGAGCACCAATGGCATAGGAATTTCTTAAAGTGGTATGTGAGTGGAAAGAAAATATGTTTGAAAACAAATGATTTTGAGTTAGACGCAAGAGATATCGAGGAGGCTTTTATCATTCAGAGAGCATTAAGTATCTGAAAACACTGCCTGACGGAGTAGTGAAAGCAGAATTACTGCCACCATTTGAGAAGTTCAAAATGTACTGGGGTTTAAGGTTAACCAGCTGTAATTGGGTGGCACAGGCTCGTGGGTTGAAATGAGCTGTTACTGTACTGTATGCCTAAATTTAAATTTTAAAATTAAAAAAGATTAAAGTGTCTCGGCAAACACGTGAATCACCAAGACATTGAAGGCCAAATGCAAGATAATGGAATTAATACATACAGGTAGATGCCCACTGTGAAGCATTAATCTGGTGGGCTGAATCACCTACTGGTGGAATCATAATTGGGTGACACAGTTAATGCAACAATGTTACAGCGCCAGTGACCAGGATTCAAGTCCGGTGCTGTCTGTAAGAAGTTTTATATATTCTTCCCATGTCTGCCCCAGTTGCCTCTGGAGGTTCCGATTTCCTCCCACCCTTCAAAATATACAGGGATTGCAGGTCAATTGGGTAGCACAAGCTCATGGGCCAGAAGGGCCTGGAACCATTGCTGTTTGTCTAGATTATTTAAATTTAAAATGTAAACATTTAAAATTATACTTTAATTTTAAAAAATCTATGACTGATTCATCATCTGGTGAAGTACATTGCAAATTTTAACTGCAGTATGCAACCACCTTTCTTGAATTCTCTGCAAGCATATTTCCATACAAAATGAAAAACACATCTGGAAAATTATAGTGCATAGCTCCGTTTATCAGAATTGAGAAATCACTATTGCCATCAATTGCATCACAGTTAATCATAATCTGTCAAGCACTGTGGTGGCGCACATCGCGACACAGGCAAACCAACTCCACCATATCCCTGTCCACCCTGACAACACTTGCAAGATAGCCATTATCACCCCTTTCGGACTCTGAATTCCTCCGCATGCCTTTTGGCCTCAAAAACTCAGCGCAAACCTTTCAGCACTTGATGGATCCAGTGGGCAGAGACATGGACTTTGTGTTCATCTACCTCGACGTCATACTCATCGCCAGCAGGGAGCACGAGGAGCACAAGGACCACCTCCGCTGGTTTTTCGCATGCCTGGCAGAGTTCGGGATCGCAGTCAACATGGCGAAATGCCAGTTCGGGAAGGACTCCATGCAGTTCTTGGGCCACACCATCACTGCGAACAGAGCAGCACCATGGGCAGAGAAGGTTGCAGCCATACGCCAGTTCGCCCACCTCAACATCCTCAAAGGCCTCCAGGAATTCACCGGGATGGTCAATTTCTACAACTGCTTCATCCCGGGGTAAGTTCGCATCATGAGACTGTTATTCACCATGATATCCACCAAGGACAAAACTCTAGTGTGGACGGAGGAGACCGATGCAGCTTTCATTGCGACCAATGACGTCCTTGCCAATGCCATCTTGCTGGTTGTACCGAGATCCATGGAGACACCAGGTATTGAAGACTGTTCACGACCTCACGCGCCCGTCCATTAAAACCTCGGCCTGCATAGTAGCAGAGAGGTTCGTGAGGCACTGCCTGAGAAAACAAGATGCGCAGATGGCTCGCAACTCCACCCAATGTCAGGGGTCCAAGGTCCACCACCACGTCAAGACCCCAGTCCACGTTTTAACCCCCCCAAAAAGACAGTTCGAGCAGAACCACATCAACATTGTGGACCCATTGCCAGTCTCCTGGGATGCCTGCTACCTTCTCACGGTGATAGACTACAGCACAAGATGGTCGGAAGCGATCCCTCTGAATGACACCTCAACCAATTCCTGCACATTGGATCGCGAGGTTTGGGGAACCAGTGCAGATAACCACCGATAGAGGGGCGCATTTCACATCCACACTCTGGACACAGCTCACAACGCTCCTGGGCATCAAGCTGCATCACATCACCGCTTATCACCCTCAAGCCAACGGACTCATGGAACGCTACAACAGCCACTTGAAGTCAGCCCTCACGGCTTGGTTAAACGGCCCCAATTGGGTGGATGAGTTCCTCTGGGTCCTGCTGGGCAAAAGGTCAGCACCCAAAGAAGACTTGCAGGCATCCTCCACCGAATTAGGCTATGGCGCCCTTCTAACTCGACTAGATGAGTTCTTCCCTCTATCCCAAGACTTTGGCACTGAAGGGAAGGCATAGTTGCAGGACCTACAGGACAGGTTAGCCTTGAATGCACCCCCCCCCCACCCTCACACCATGGCAACTGGCTGGCGTACATTCCCAAAGATTTATCTGCCACAGACTGTGTTCGTTCAACGCAGCCCGCATCCAGCCCCCCTCCAATTACCATATGAAGGTTTGTACCCTGTGCAACTCTGGAAAGACCTTCACACTGGACATTGGAGGTAAAGAGAAGCTGTTCATGGCGGACAGGCTAAAGGCAGCACACCTGGACCTCAGCCAACCGGTTGTTAAAGCACAGCCTAAAAGGCGAGGGTGACCACCAAAGGCAACAGGACACTAGAGCCAGTTCTGGGGGGGGGGGGGGGGGGGGGGGCAGTTGTGGTGTGGCGCACATCGCGACACAGGCGAACCGGCTCCGCGTGTAACGGGCGCAGCAACAGAGCAGCTGCGTCAAGATGGCGCTACTGGGTTTGGGCTCCCTTGTGTTCAGGTGGATCGCGCGTGCACTCGGCTGCGTCATCGCGTCACTGCCTCTTAAAGTGTAGTGCGGGCTTTTGAATAGACAGTTGAAAAAGAAACCAACATCAACTCATGGTTTCCGTTCAAATTCAAATTGTAGCTACCACTACAACACCAACATTCAGTAGAAAATGTTGGGGCGCAGGAACGACTTGACCTTTGCAACATAATGGTGGGATCCAGTGGTAAATCTTGTTTGATTGTTGTTTATAAAACAAAAATATTTCTAAAACGTGCTACAAAATATGGTGATACTATAGAACAATTTTGATATCAATATTTTCTCATGTAGTATCTGTATCATTTTCACATGCTGCATGATCATATGGAGTTTGATTATTCAAATGACATCCAACATCAGGGGAAAAAAAACATGGTTAAATGATTAATTGCTTCAAAACTTCAAGGGTGGAAGAGCCACGTTGCTCATTTACCTGTCAGTGGAATGAAGGGCCCTAGAGTCTTAAACATCCAGCGATGGGAGTTCAACTATCATTACAGCAGTAGGAGAATTTAAGTCATTAAGTTAAAAAAAATAAAATCAATAATGGAACCTTGAAACACCCTGGCTGTTGCATTAAACTGTTCACATATATCCTATGGAGAACCAAATCTGCTGTTTATACCCTGTTTGACCAATTTATGATTTCACACCCACAGCGAAGTGGTTGATTCTTGCCGCACCTACAAGTAAAAGGAATCTCAGGGTTGTATGTGATGTCATACATGTACTCTGACAATAAATCTGAGCTGTCTTGTAGTTATGGATGGACAGTCATTGTTAGTCTTGCCAACAATGCCAAAAATACCAGGATAAATTAAAAAGCAGTATGTATAGCAGATGAATGACAATTTATGAACTCATTAACAAAGTCGGGCCCTTTGATAATTCAAGCAAAATAAGAAATGCATCAAGATTTAGTAGTTTAAAGCAATGCATGGGTTAAAGAGTTAAAAATTCTTGTTTCACTAATACAGCTAAAGAATTGCTAACTTTAAAAAAACTGTTTAAAAACACTCAAATCCAATGGGAATAATGAATGGGAAGATGAATATCAATGTTTACCTCAAAACAAATGATATTGGAAATATAACAATCATATCAAAGCATTATACCATAACGCTGATTTGGAATCTGTACAGACGGTGTCAAAAGATTACAACTGAAGTTTTCAGTCCAAAGTTCAAGGTTCCTTTTCTTGTCACATAATAATACCTGAAAAATGTGACCTACATGATATACTTCAACTTTTGCTTGCTGTAAGAGTCACCATGAGTATTACCCAGAACCCACTCCAGTATGAGAAAAAGAACAGCAAAAGAAAGCCCCTTCAGAGTCCTGAGTGTCCATGAATTTGCCTTTCGTACTCCACCAAAACCAATTAAGCTTTTTGGCATGAGCTGTCATTTCCTCAGCACAGTATTATGATCTTCCACAGAATCTGACAGGAGGAGATTGAACAGACCAGAGAGAAGCTAAATCAGCCTCTGAACGTATGAAAAAAAGCAAGCTTGGCATTTTGTTAGGCAGCTGGCCTTCCACTAATTCCAAGGAATACACATGTGCCTTAAGTGGAACAAAAGCACACAAAGTGCAACTTGAAAAATGACTTTAGGCAAGGTTTATGCAAAAGTCCACAAAACATTTGTACAATAAAATTGTCATTGGCCCATTTCCTTTGGAGTTCTGAAACCGTGCACATAATGATTCAATTAGGTAAGATTAAAACAGTGGGTTTCAAACTTTTTCTTTCCACTCACATACCACCTTAAATAATCCCTTACCAATCACGGAACAACTTAAAGTGGTTTGTGAATGGAAAAAGAAAGGTTGAGAACCACTGCATAATGACTATCTAATTTATTTTCTTAAACCAATTTTTTCCTGGAAATCTGCAAGTGCTTTAATTAGCTTGCCAAGACTGCAATACATTGCCAACAAAATAAATTAATTCCAAACCATATGCAATTTCCTCCTGTGTCATCCAATTCTGACAATGCAACCACATTAATGCACACAGTGTCTTAAGAAAGCAGCCTCTATCCTCAAGGACCCTCACCACCCAGGCCATGCCCTTTTCTCACCACTACTATTGGGAAGGAGGAACAGGAGCCTGAAGACAAACACCCAAGAGCACAAAAACAGATTCTTCCCCTCTGCCATCAGATTTCTGAATGGGCAATGACCAACAGACATTACCTCACCTTCCCTTCCTTTGTATTTATTTATTACATGTAATTTATAACAATATTTGAACCTGTGATTCTGCCGTGAAACAATGAATTTTATGACATGTTCACAGCAATACATTTTGATTCTGACATTTTCCACTGTGTTCAAACCACAACTAACTTCCTCACTTATTCCAATTTTGGGGCTATGTGGTGACCTTGAAATCATGTCATTTATTCCTGATTCCAGGTCATTGGTTAAAAGAAGCAGTCGTCATCCCTAAAGACATCACTTCTCTCCAGTCCAGCTGTCAATGCTCTATGCTCAATTACATGAAAAGAATACAAGCTTTCAGTATTTCAATGGTTTCCAATTGCAAGAAAAAACACAATCTGGCAAATTCAAAGGTGCCACAGGGCCGGTAATCAAAGTGTCCAGATTCTTGATCATCCAGAGATGATACCAAATATCACTACAGCAGTCAGAAAATTTAAATTCAATTACATAAAAATAGGATGAGATAATAATACAGCACCGTCATTATACATGAATTTTTGCCCGTCATTGGCATTGCCCAGACCATTGCCCAGAGCCCCTTTCAGTATGAGAGAAAGAGGAGCAAAAGAGCCCCTTCAGAGTCACCAAGTATTTTACTCTAGCACTCCACCAAAACCAATGAAGCTTTCTGGCATGAGCTGTTGCTTCCTATCACAGTATTATGGACCTTACACGGAATCTGACAGGAGGAGATTCTGTGTGAATATAACCAATGAATGAGTGAACAGACCAGAGATTTTCTGGACTTTCTAAGAACCATCACATAGTAGAATGATAAATATCCTAGTGAACAGTACATTTAAAGGAAGCATGGGTAACAAAGCTTCAGTAAGGGAGTGTGGGAACAGAAACAGGAAGGTTTCAAGGGAGCACAGCCAACAGAACCAGGTGAGTGGAACAAGGGCAGGAACTGGAGTGTCAACAAACAGAGGCATGTATGGGAATCAGTCTCAAGAGTAGACATGGGAACTGGGACCCAGTGAGTGGATGGTGGAGGTATGAAATAGGAAGAGAACACAAGATCCAGGCAAGTGAAATGGAGCATGGGATCCAGGATCCCAGTGAGAATACAGATAATCATTGGTCAACAAAGATGCCTTTTGAAGTGTTATCAGTTTGGCCAGCTGCACTCATCCATTTGCCACACTCCTGTTGGCAAGAGCCAAATAGTCAACAGTCCAGATTTCAAATGGTGAGCCAAACCATTAGGATTTTCAAACAGTCACACTTTGACTGTAACCATGAAACAACCAGTTTCTTTAGAATGCAAATTAGAAACAAATCTGCCCTGAAGAAGTTCTCCTCTCTTCAAAGGGACCCTCTCTCATTGCTCCCCTTCTGCAGTCCCTGTAGTCTCATATTCTATCCATGTCCAATTAATACCTTTTGTCTGTTGGTCTTTCCCACCCTTTCTTCCCTTCACCCTTGCCTTTTAATTCAGGCACCTGCCTGCTTTTAACTCATATGTTGATGAAGGGCTCAGACCCGAAACGTCGGTTGTATATCTTTACCTCCTCTGGATGCTGCGAGACCTGCTGAGTTCCTCCAGCATTTCAGAATTTTCACTGCTGCTTTTGCCTTGTCTTACTTCAAGACCCACAGCAATGTGGTTAATTCCTTAGAGATACTCAACAATTATAATGGGCAATAATTATTAGTCTTACCAGCAATGCCAATATCACAAGATGAACTGAAAAACAGCATGTTTACATGATAAAAATCTATGTCAGAGAGAGGCCCTTTGATCATTCAAGGAAAATAAGAAATCAATCGAGAATTAGTAGATTGGACAATGTCTGAATAAGAGAATTTTGATTCCTTGTTTGACTAACGCAGATGAAGAATTGCTGAACATTTTTTTGGGAAAAATGAACTCTTATTATACTCAGATTCAATGGGAATAAAGAGAAGATGGTGATCAATGTTTATCTCAAAACAAAAGGCATTGTAGAATCTCATAATAATTAACAATGTCTTCTATAATAAACCTCTGCTGAGCAGAAATAGGCCATTCAGCCCATCAAGTCTGCCACACCGTTCAATCATGAGCTGATCCATTTTCCTACTCAGCCCCAATCCTTGGCCTTCTCCTCTTTGGAATGAGCTGTTGCTTCCCATGGGAAATACTACGACTCTTGCAATGATTCTTGACAGGAACAGTCGTTGTGCCTTATGTTACTGAGGAGCCACCGAACCGAGATCATGTGCTTCTCCGGAGACAAATCAAGAAAGGTGAATAACAACATCTTGCCAATTCAGTCAGTTACTTGCCCTTCCCTAATTCAAAGGAAAATACGTTTGACCTCTGCAGAGGAGAAAAAAAACCCCAACTTTTTCGAAAGGTTTAGAGCTGCAGAAATCATATGCAAATTTTTGATGAACAGCTGTGCAATAGCAATTTATTAATAGCACATTGTAAACCTATTCAAATAAGTACACTATTTCTACCTCAATCACTGTGGCTATAGTGTTAAAATATGTCTATTATGTACCCGATTTAACAAGCCGAATTTCACCCTCCAACCAGGTTAAAGATATTGTTAGGCAACCTTTTTCTTTGAACCAAGAGTACAGTGGAACCCCATTATAACACGATAGTTTGGGTCCAAAAAGAATTGGATCACAAAAAAAGCAGTCGCGCTAAATCGGGGTCACGATAAACAGCTTTTTCAAAAAAAATAAAGAACACTTACAATTCCTGTATTTACAATCATCTTTTTTATTTCTTAAAAAAGTGATCATGTGTTCATTGCCTGAATGCCGTGGGTCGCTGTTGGCGAGTGATATCTATAATGCTTCCAAGCTGGAGGATTTTTATGTGTTCTCTAATCTGGGTCTCCAGCCAACCTCAAGGTACTCAATGGCTTCAGACACTTTTGAGATGGGGGTGGAGGCTCCTCATTGTCATTCTCCTGTGGTTTGGGGACTGGTGCTATAGTAACATTTTGGACGATCTCGCAGTCTCTCAGATGCTCATATGTCAGGTATTTGTCATCACTGGTGAAAAACCTCTTTGCTAATTTGAAACAGCCTCTGCGCCTCACCCACCTCTTCATCTGTGAAGTAGAATCATCTTCCTTGGTGGAATGTCATGATGGAAAGGCTGGACCCAGACTCTTCTCCCAGCATCTTCCCCACACATGAGGAGCTGACTGCTACCCAGCCCTTCCCACCGAAGTGGCAAACTTCCTTAACGTTCATGCTTTTCAGATGGTCTTCCAGCTTTGTTGATTCGTCTACAATTCTATAATTTATGCCTGTAATTCTGCTTGAACACGGAGATGATCCCCTGATCTAGGGGCTGGACCTTAGATATAGTGTTCTTTGGGAGGCAAGAAACTCAAGATCTTTCTGTCGCAGCTTACTAGGTTGGGAGCTGGCGGGTGGGTGGGACAGTTGTCAATCAAAAGAAGAACTTTGAGTTCTAGCTTTTGCTTACAGAAATGAGCACGGACAGCAGGGACAAGTTTTGTAAAACCAATCCCAAAAGATGACACCGGTCATCCAAGCATTGCTGCTATGCATGGATTCGAACAGTAACCATTTTACATTGACATGGTGGAAACGGGGGGGGGGGGGGGGGGGGGGGCACGGCAGTTGTACACTTATTCTTCCAACCTAGCCACATTCTTCTAAGAGTCTTTAGTTCTACCTGGTTTTCGCTGGAAGCGGCACTGTCAGCTGAGTGAATTTCTCCAGACTCTAACACTTGAGAAATCCCGTGATAGCGTTTAAACCAGTTTAGCCATCCATTGTTATCTTTGAGCTGAGGTTTCTCCATTAATCAGCTAGTCAAACTTCTTGGCTTGAGCTTTGAGAATAGGCCCAGAAACTGGAAAGCCTTCTGAGCATACTTGAACAAACCACTTGTACAGGGAGTCAGAGGCTGACATCATTTGGCTGTCTTCATGCGTTTGGCCTTTCGTCCTGCCTCTTCCTAAACTTTCCAAAGTGACGCGCGTAACTTATCTTCCTGAGACTTTCAGCCTCCAAGTGTTGATTCAGGTATGCCGAGGTCGCTTGAAATTCAGGTTTGACTTTTATTCTTGGTTAAGCTTATCTTTCACTAAAAAAGAATTTCTTCTGCTAATGGTGCATTCCATTTTGATCTGAAAATAATTCCAATTCCAGAAAGAGGAAAAAAAAGGGTCCACTGGGTGATCACGTTATCTCTGGGCTCATGTTAAATTGGGGTTCCACTGTAGTCTGAATGTTCCTGGAAATCCACTATTGCTTTAAATAGCTTACCATACCTGCAATACACCACTAACAAAATATATGTATCCATTCACTAAGTAATTTCCTGCATCATGTGGCTTCATCTGGAGCTGCTGCATTTTCCGTGGTTTTCAATCCACAGCTCACGTCCTCACTATTTATTACATTTCTGATTTTGGATGAATAGGTAAGTTTTTAAATTATGTCAGTTCATCCTGACTACAGATCATTGATAAATGTCCCAAGAAACCTTATCCTATCCCAAACATGATCTCAGTCAGATCCCTTCTGTTTCTAGCTACCCATTATTCCAATGCTTCTTGTTTCTTTCAGGCCTATTCATACCAAGCTCTCTCTTGTTTCATCCTGGTTCCTTTACCCATCCTCTCACAAATTAACAACCCTACCTACCCTCCCCCACTGAATAACCCCCCCACCCCCACCCACAAAAGTATTCATTAACCTCATTCAACATAAAGACACATAAAAATATGTCCAGGTTGGCCACTGAAGCCTACCTTATGGGGATTGATAGATGCCAGATAAATGAATTTTCCAGTTGCTTGAGATTATGTATGGTTTGGTGAACTAACACCGAGGTGTGCCAATTTTAAACTTCCGTATTTTTTAGCTACCAGTATTTATTTTCTGTATTTTTTTTGCCAGTTGCTTGAATATAAATATATTTATATGTTAAGAAAGCTTTTCTTTACTTGAAAGGTTATTAAACTTTGCCACTCAGTTTAAGACACTGAGCATCTTCCACCTCTGCATCTACAGTACTTCCCACTCTAAATGTGTGTGCTTCATTTTGTTCAGGAAACCAATCCATTTAGAAATCCACAAACTCGAACTCCAGGCTGAAAACTGAAAGACATGTAGAGTTTAAGCTTTTAATATGGAGCCTAATATTCAGCTCACTGGCTCTCATAATTATTAACTATATTGAAGTCTACATTCAATAACGAAGCTTGTTAGAAAACCCCTACTGCAAAGAGTCCTAACAAAGAAAGATGTGTCATTTCAAGGAATTCAAATACTTGCAGTGTTCAAAGGGCATGCTGTTTTCAACTAAGTTGGTGTTAATTTTTTCCATTAATGTCAATCTGCAAATCTTCTTTCTTCTTCATCGTGAGATGACGATTGTTCCTTTCTGTCAAGTTGTGGGGTTTAATAGGAGGAATACTCCACTCCTCAGAAAGGAGCCGTGTGTGCATGAATAGTGAGTAGCAGGTTGCAGAGGTCCAGACCCAACCTCTCGACATCCCCTCCTGGATCCAACAGAATGGTAAGGTCCAAGATGGCAAAGGAACATTCTGTTGCAGTGAATGGTCAGACCAAACCTTGATGCAAGGGATGGTGTTTCCCTGCTTCACGGTACGTGTTTGCTAGATGGCCACTGACCCTATGAGAGGGTTCGCCCACCCTTTGAAAAGTCTTTTTCATCCTGCAGGGTGTCCAGCTACCCTCTGCACCAGGCAAGCCAGGTGGTGGAGCTGGTTTAGTCGCCAACCACCTGTCCATGTGACAGGTAGTACTGGGTTACAGGATGCCAGTTGCACTCAGACGAAATATGAACGAAAGCAATGCGGTTCTTTTGAAAACTTGATTGCATCCAACATGTACAATAAGAACTAAGTTATAACTACAAAAAGATCTGATGTTTTAAGATCCTGCAGCAGCTTGACAGGGTAGATGCTGAGACCTTTTGTTACTGAGTCATGAACAATGGATATGGTTATAAGGTAATAGGTTTGTCATGAAACATTTCTCTCAGAGGCTAGTGAATCAGAAATTCTTTACCTCAGTAGGCAGGGGAGGCCAGGCAATTACAAGTGTATAACAGATAAACATTTGAAAGATTGAGGAATTGAGGGCCACAGGAACATGGCACAGAAGAGGAACCAAATCCGAGGCTCAACCAGCCACAATCAACTGAATAGTGGGGCAGGGTTGAGGGGCCCCAAAGGTGTAACTAATGAGAGTTACTGCGGTGAAGAATGCACCCATTTTCACTTATCTCTGTACAAATGTTCCCTTTCTTCCACGTTGCAAGTCTGAGAAGTTCCCACAGAACTCCACCAATACTATGCTCCCTCGTCCTCCCTCCAGATTTTTTCATAAAATTATAGAATCTGATGCTGCAGAAAGAGACCACTTGACTCACTGTGTCCATGCTGAACAGAAACAGACCAGATTATTTTTCATTCCAGCTCTTCACATTCCCAAGATTATATCTTTCAGATGCTGTGAAAGCAAGGTGCTACAGACTCCTGGTAAGAAAGTGGCCAGTGCTATCTTTGTAATATTACTGCCCTGTAAAGAAATTGGAGTTCCTTTATATTGAGTTCCAGAACACCCCAACACATTGAGTGAAATCAATTTCTCCCAACTAACCTCTCACCCTCTGCCAATTCATCCAATCCATGCATCAAGTTCATGATCTTATTAGCCCCTTTCACACTTGCAAGTGATCCCAGGAATTAACGGCCAATCGGCCTTTAAAGTGTCTAGTGTGAAAGCAAAATCAGCTCAACACCGGCATCAGATGACATCATCTCACACCAGAGATTGACAACCTCAACCCCAGTATAATCCCTGGCATCTGCAGATGTCGGCATTGCAATCGGGCAAGTGTGAAATGGGCAATTGCATTATGGGATGAAATGACCCCAAGTTTTTGTGTGAGTGCAGGAACGTGAAGGAAGATTAAAATGGCAGTATAAACTTTGCCATTGGAAAGTCACAGCAGAAGGGAGAGAGAGGGGGAGAAAGAGAGAAAATAAATAGCAAGAGCGGACAATTTTAGAAACAGCGTGGGAAAGTTGGTAGTCCTATAGAGCAAAATTTATAAAGACTGTGGGAAAAGCAATGGTGGACCTGACTTCCCAGAATGGCACAGGGCAAAGAAACCCTCCATGGATGCAGCCCTTTCTCTCCCCCACGGAATTCTGGAAGGGCAGGTCCGCCATCGCTTTTTCCCCTATGGTATTTATAAATTGTACGTGATAGTGCTACCAACATTCCCACACTTTGGCTGCTTATTTCTAGCACTTTCCCACTGACCCGTACAAAGGTTCACATAGGTCAGCACAACCACATAGGCTGAAGGCCTCATACTGTTCTGTACATAAAGCTTAATTATGTCATGATTCATTTTGTTCAAAGATCATAAGACATTGATCAGGACTTAGGGCAGGTCCACCATGGCTTCTTGCAAGTGTGAACGCGTTAAATGTCCCAACTAGTGATCAAGTGTGAAAAGCCAAACCCCCATTCCTATCCCAGGACACTGAAAGGTCAATTTAGTGGGATGCCATTGTGAAAGGGGCAATGATTAGGGCTATTCCGTCTGGGAATTTTTTCACTGGCATCACTAAACGGGTGCAGACCACATCAGGTGACATCAAAGGGGGGGGGGGGGGAACACCAAAAAGACTCTCTAAAATTTTGGTGCAGTGTTTCAGTGGAAATGTATTATTTTCTATAAAAATATCCCCGTAGTTAGTTCTAACAACAAAAGCATTTTTCGTCAGCCCAGTTTACATGAATCCATGGACCCACAAGGCTAAAATTCTTTGTTAATTTACTTTTTAATCTTCTAATGCGCTCGGGTCCAAGTTATCATCATACCCAATCACAATGACTCTTAGAATCACGTGGTTTCGTCTGCATGGGGTACAAGCCCGCGCTGTTGTTTTCGTTGTCGCTAGTCATTTTATAGTCGCCGCTTTTGTCAATTTTTTGGTGTTTTCGGGTCAATACGGTGGTAATTATTATTTGTAATTTACAAGTAACATTAGTCCAAAGATCATCACTAAGGATTCTGTCTGGTCTGGTGTGGAAGGAGGTCCATGGGTGGGGGGGGGAGTGACCCCAACCCTAATGACATACACCTCAATGTCTACACGAAGTCTCCTTTCTCCCTGCTTTGTTGCAAACACAAGCTCACAGCTTGTCTCCTTCTTGTGATGGAAAGGGAGTCCTACAGTTTCAAAGGCCATCCACGACATGGAGTTCAGCAGAAAAGCTACTGCATTGCAAATCGAGCTCCCGTGTGGGCCAAAGCTTGCCACACACACTGGCTGACCTGACCTGACCTTGCAGACAGTTTGAAAAGTGTCCAACAGTGGAGAGAGACGGCAAGGATCGCAGTTAAGCTGAGTCAACCCTGGACTTGAGAATGACGATCAAAGCCGACGGAGCGAACTGAAAGGAAAAGACTTTCGTGTGGACCTTTTGAGGTTGTTCGAGAGACGTTGGGGGCTGGAAGGCAAGGCAGGGGGGCCATCCCGAACTGGGATACTCACGCACACCCTCGATCTTGTCCGCCGTCCTGTTCCAGGACAGTTGTTGACTTTCCATGATCACCTGCAAGGTTCTCCGCTCGGGCTGAGACTTTCTCAGGCTGAAGACGGTCATCACGGCGCCCAGCTCCAATGTCCTTTTCAACTGGCTCTTCTCGGGCTCGGCCAGGGAATCCGGGGCGTCTCTGCCCCAGGACATCGCTGCGCCGCCCGGCAGCCTGGGCTCTCGCACTGCCCCGAAAGCTCCGATGGCCACTGGCGGGGAACGAGCTCCTCTTCACACCGCACGCGGGGCCCAAGGGAGAGAGGTCTTCATGGCTGCACCATCATCCTGCACGTTCCGCTCTTGAGTTGCAGGAGGAAGTTGAACGAAAGGCTTTGAAAAAAAGTCTTGCTCCGGAAGCGGCGTGGAGCCGACCGATGCAACCCTGCCGAGCTGTGCAAGGCAGATGGGGCGTCCGCCACCGCCTCCTGCTGCCTGGACAAGTGCGGCCCCGCCCGCAACGACCACGGCCCCGTTCAGGCTTCCTTTCCTCGGAGCGTGGCACACAGACAGGGTCTCTCCGAATCCTGCACACCCACCAACGGGCAAGGCGTCGGGATCAGTCTCACAGAAGCTACCCTCCAGTCCAGCAATCCTGATCCAGCCTTCCCCCTGTCCCAGATCCATCCAGCAGTCCCCCTGTCCCAGATCCATCCAGCAGTCCCCCTGTCCCAGATCCATCCAGCAGTCCCCCTGTCCCAGATCCATCCAGCAGTCCCCCTGTCCCAGATCCATCCAGCAGTCCCCCTGGACTAGATCCATCCAGCAGTCCCTCTGTCCCAGATCCATCCAGCAGTCCCCCTGTCCCAGATCCATCCAGCAGTCCCCCTGGACCAGATCTATCCAGCAGTCCCCCTGGACCAGATCTATCCAGCAGTCCCCCTGGACCAGATCCATCCAGCAGTCCCCCTGTCCCAGATCCATCCAGCAGTCCCCCTGTCCCAGATCCATCCAGCAGTCCCCCTGTCCCAGATCCATCCAGCAGTCCCCCTGGACCAGATCCATCCAGCAGTCCCTCTGTCCCAGATCCATCCAGCAGTCCCCCTGGACCAGATCCATCCAGCAGTCCCCCTGTCCCAGATCCATCCAGCAGTCCCCCTGTCCCAGATCCATCCAGCAGTCCCCCTGTCCCAGATCCATCCAGCAGTCCCCCTGTCCCAGATCCATCCAGCAGTCCCCCTGTCCCAGATCTATCCAGCAGTCCCCCTGTCCCAGATCTATCCAACAGTCCCCCTGGACCAGATCTATCCAACAGTCCCCCTGGACCTCTTTCAATTATGAATTAGACATGTACAAGAAAATATATGTGGTATATAAACCTAACCCCGCCTCCCAAGTACTCAAACAAAGAAGGAGATTATCAAATAGGTCAATAGATTCAAATCAACCTCCGTGAAATCGAGCGATTGAGAGCTTAAATTTGCAAGACAACATATTACAAATATGGACTCCATATTTTCTGGAAAAAATTTATATTTATCACATAAACTATGTTATTTTTTCAAGAGGAATACAAAATCTCATTTCAATATGCCATCTTTGGATTCCCAAATCCATACCCAATTCCCAAGTAATCGCTACACATTTCCCTGAAACAGCGAAAGCTCATTATAAAAATTCAATTTCATCGTTATTTTTTGTTGGGAAATATTGAGATACCTGTACCTCCTTCTTGATAACAAAACCCCAAAATAAGGGGAGAGCATGGTTAACCTAGTGGTTAGCGCAATGTGACAGGGGTTCAAATCCCATGTTGCAAGGAGTACCTATGTTCTCCCCATGTCTGTGGGGGTTTCCTTCAGATGTTCCAATTTCCTTTCATTGTTCAAAATGTACTAATGTCAATTGGGTATAAGTGGGCAGCACAGGCTCGTGAGCCGAAAGGGCCTGTCACCATCCTGTACGTATGTGTAACTCAGCAGGTCTCTCAGCATCCATAGGAGGTAAAGCTCTGTATCCACTGTTCAGGCCTGAGCCCTGTTACATTTCATAACCAGATCCTCTCCCCAAATGTTCCATCTGCCCTTCACCTCTTCCCTCCTTTCTTACCTTCATTCTTCAGATTCCAGAATGGTATCATCCCCTTCCCCCCCCCCCCCCCCACCCCACCCCAGCAGCAGCTGTCCTCCCTTCACCCACCTGGCTCCATTATCTACCCTTTCCTTGCCTGCTTCTATCTGTCAACAGCATTTCTCCACTTTTGCTCCATCTGCCATCGTCTTTCACTCCTTTTGGCCCATCTATCACCTACTAACTTCTGTCTTACTCCTCCATTCTATAGCTCTATTCATTCTTCATTCTCAGTCCTGATGCAGGCTCTTTATAGGAAACAACTGCAATTCTTTTCCCCTTACAGATGCTGCCTGGCCCATTGCATTCCTCCAGTGGTTTAGTTTTTGCTACAGCAGTCTCCAACTCAAATAACTTTTGTTAAGTATTAATTTTAATGAGACAGCATGGTAGAAGGTCCTTCTGGCCCACAAACCACCTACCAGCCCTGTTTTAGTGGGTGTGAGAAACAGGTGCCCACAGGGAAAACCCGCACAAGTCATGGGAAAGCCGTACAATCTCCTCGATATCCAATTGAATTTGGAGCTAATATCACTTTTCATTTCTAATGTGTCTTAATGATTTTGATAGGGCATCAAAATAAGGACAGAACCCTATACAGTGTATGGAGTGCTCAATGCTAAAATAATAGCATGAGATTTGGGCAAGATACCCTGAAATTTATTTTATGATTAGTTGTTGAGAAGGTCCTTTTGAAATGCTCTATTATAGATGTTGAAACAGTGATGTATTTATTTTTCTTATTTTGTTTTCTTTCCATAATTGTGATCTTGACAGCCTCAAGATCAAAATATTTATGCAGATAACCCTTACAGATATCATCCACCATTGTGACACACTGACAGAACAATTTGTCTGGCATATTGAGCTCATTTCTTTTATACTTGTTTTTCTATTTTCATGGGATGCCCATCACTTTATATTTTGCTTGTCTCTTCTGTTGCCTTTTACACATATAATTTTGCTCTGTATGACTCCCTCATTTTGTCTTTCTTCCTCTTTCTGCAATAAAAATAGGATGACGTTTCCTTTCAAATGAAGTGAAATGACATTGCTTTGATCTAATCAGTGTTTTGAACTGAACAGCTGCAACTATTGTTTTGGAAGTTTTCTTTAAATTGGCAAATATGCCTCTAAACTCCCTAAATTTGCTTCAGTATTGTGTCAGTTATATCCAAACTGAAACTGGAGGAGAATGGGTTCAACTACCAAAAATTCCTGTTCAATTTTTAAAAATGTTTTCAGAAGAAAGTTATGTGGGGGCTTATATCACTGACCCAGATAGGTTTAACTGCCATCATCTCACTTTTATTACCTTTCATCAGACGAGAATATGTCCCATGTCCCAAAAAAATAACAGATGATCAGGCAGTGTTCATAAAATTAGAAAAACATGGTTTATATTTCTAATTTGATGGCTTTTCTGAAGATCTTTCTTGATGCTTGAAATTTTTGATTTCATTTCAAAATTACTATAGGTATTTGCAGGAACTGAAAACTATACTACAAATACCCCTAACCAAGCTTTTTGGTTACAAACTTTCAGGGTCATCTATTGCATCTGGTGCTCCTGTTGTGGTCTCTGACACTGGAGAGATTGGGTGCAGACTGGGAGATCACTGTTGAGCACCTTGACTCTGTCCACTGCAATAGCATGAATCTACCAGTGAGCACCCATTTCAATTCCCTTGCTGACATGTCTGTCCATGGTCTCATGCACTGCCAGACTTGGAGGAACAACACCTCATATTCTGTTTGGACATCCTCCAACCAGATGGCATTAACATCAATTTACCTGGTTTAAATACTCATTTAAAATACTGGAGCACTGCTCAAGCAAGACAGCTGGCTCCGAGAGCCTTTACAAAAGGTTTGGGCATGCCCAAGGGACTTCACTAATGGATTGTTGTTTTGAAAAGCAACAGATGACAGAACTCAGAGGATTAGGTTCGGAGCCACAGGCTGTCTGAGTGGAGGTTGCTGTTCTAAGAGGGTCATGTGGTTTTTGCAAGCAGAGAGAGTCAAATAGGATTTTCTCAGAGAGAGAGAGAGAGAGAGAGAAAGAGAGAATTCAGTTTTGCAGTGCCTCAGTGAGCAGCAGCAGCTGAAACTGGAACAGGGCAAGTTAGCAAGCTTGTGGAAAAACCTCATTTTGAAGATGGGTTGTGAGTACTTAGTTCAGTCTGGTCAAAGCCCTTGTGTTCCATACAAGAGGAGAGAACTGGCTGCATAATGTTTCACTTGAAATAAGAGAAACAGAAAGGAACTCTGTGGTGACCTGAAAGAAAGAAATTATCATCTGGAAAACCCTGATGGGGAAAGTTTCTTCAGCAAGACACTAATGTGGCTGATTAAATGGGATCAGTTTGTGTCCAGGAACAAGAAATTTCTCTCTGAAAACCAACAAGAACCTTTCTGAGTGCTAACCATTTACCTTCCAAACACCAAAGCCTGGTGAACTTCATAAATGTTAAACACTGTACACAGTATAAGAATTGGCTGCAACCAGTGAACTTGGAGGAATGAGAAGTGAGATTGGACTGTGAATCAAAGAATTTTTCTAAACTTACACACACATTACATACACGTGCACTTAGAATTAGAAGGGGACCAAGTTTGGTTAGTTAAGTCAATAGTGATAAGTTAAAGTGTGATTCTGTTTTCATGTTTAAAGATAATTAAAAGCAACTTTTGTTTAAGAAACCATTTGTTGGTGAATATCTATTGCTGCTGGGTTTTGGGGTCCTCTGGGCTCGTAACAGGGTAAAAAGCTATTTCTCACTCTGGACGCAAGGGCCCGAGTGCTACAGTACCTCCTGCCAGATGGCAGAAGGGAGAATAGTTTACTTGCGGGATGTGTGGAGTCTTTCACAAATCTTATTGCTTTCCACCTGCATTGAATGCAGTAGATGTCCTCCATGCTATGAAGAGCTTCCCAATCGATTTTTCCACTGACTTCACTATCCTCTGCAGGGTCTTACGGTCCAAGGTGGTACAGCTTCCAAACCAGGCAGTGATGTAGTTGTACAGGATGCTCTCGATACATCCTCTGTAGAATGTAATGAGGAATGAGGGTGGAAGATGGACTTTCCTCAACCTTCGCAAGAAGTAGAGGTGCTGCTGGGCTTTCTTGGCTATGGAGCTGGTGTTAAGGGACCAGGTGAGATTCTCCATCAGGTGCACAACAATGAACTTAATTCTTTTGATTACCTCAATGGTGAAGTTGTCAATGGTCAAGAGACGGTGATCTCCCCAGGCCCTCCTGAAGTCAACAACCATCTCTTGTTTATTTTAAACATTCAGATACAAGTTGTTTGCTCTGCACCAGTTCGTTAGTGTCTGCGCTTCGTCTCTGTATGTTGCCTCCTAGTTCTTACTAATCAGGTCCACCACTGTCGTGTCATCGCAAACTTGATGATGTGATTCGAGCTGTGTTTAACTACACAGTCATGGGTCAGCAGCAGTGGACTAAGCCCACAGCCCTGGGGATGGGGAAGCCATGCTCAGTGTGATGGTCTTGGAGATACTGTTACTGATCTGGACTGTCAGGAAGTTGAGAATCTAATTGCAGAGGTTGGTGTTTAGACCCAGCAGAACCAACTTCCTCATCAGATACTGAGGTACGATCATGTTGAATACTGAAATGAAGTCTGTTCCAGTGATTTGGCCAGTTTTTTTTTTTTAATTTTTTATTTTTCACACCATAAATCACATTAACCATGGTACACACTTTTTCCTTTTCACACATATACAGTGCCATTTTCTCCCCCCCACCTCCTCCCAACCCACCCCCCCCCCACCCCGTCCATTTAAGGTATATAATCTAGGATACATTTAACCAGTCAGACAATGTTGTCACTCAACAAAAATACACCAGAAATTCTACTGAGTCCATTCTTTTCATTTCCTTCTCCTTCCATCAACTTAGGTAATGATTGTCCCCGGTAGGTTTTCGCTATTGTATTTAATGTAAGGCTCCCATATTTGTTCGAATATTTCAATATTATTTCTTAAACTATATGTTATTTTTTCTAATGGAATACATTTATTCATTTCTATATACCATTGTTGTATTTTCAAATTATCTTCCGATTTCCAGGTTGACATAATACATTTTTTTGCTACGGCTAGAGCTATCTTAACAAATCTTTTTTGTGCACCATCCAAATCAATTCCAAATTCTTTGTTTTTTATGTTACTTAGGAGGAAGATCTCTGGATTTTTTGGTATATTGTTTTCTGTAATTTTATTTAATATCTGGTTTAGATCTTCCCAAAATTTTTCTACTTTCTCACATGTCCAGATTGCATGAATTGTTGTTCCCATTTCTTTTTTACATCGAAAACATCTATCAGATACTGTTGGGTCCCATTTATTTAACTTTTGAGGTGTAATATATAGCCTGTGTATCCAGTTATATTGTATCATACGTAACCTCATATTTATTGTATTTCTCATCGTTCCAGAACATAACTTCTCCCATGTTTCCTTTTTTATCTTTATATTTAAATCTTGTTCCCATTTTTGTTTAGTTTTACCATTTGTTTCCTCATTCTCCTTTTCTTGTAGTTTAATATACATATTTGTTATAAATCTTTTGATTATCATTGTATCTGTAATCACATATTCAAGGTTACTTGCCTCCGGCAAACTCAAACTGCTTCCTAATTTATCCTTCAAGTAGGATCTCGATTGGTAATATGCCAGCGCTGTATCTTGAGTTATATTGCACTGATCTTTCATTTGTTCAAAGGATAAGAATCTATTTCCTGAAAAACAATTTTCTATTCTTTTAATCCCTTTTTTTCCCCATTCTCTAAAGGAAAGGTTATCTATTGTAAAAGGGAGTAACTTGTTTTGCGTCAATATTAGTTTTGGTAATTGATAATTTGTTTTATTTCTTTCTACATGAATCTTCTTCCAAATATTGAGGAGATGATGTAATACTGGAGAACTTCTATGTTGTACCAATTTTTCATCCCATTTATATAATATGTATTCAGGTATCTTTTCCCCTATTTTATCTAATTCTAATCTCGTCCAATCTGGCTTTTCCCTTGTTTGATAAAAATCTGATAGGTATCTTAATTGTGCGGCTCTATAATAATTTTTAAAGTTTGGCAGTTGTAAGCCTCCTTGTTTATACCATTCTGTTAATTTATCTAGTGCTATCCTCGGTTTCCCCCCTCTCCATAAAAATATCCTTATTATTTTCTTTAACTCCTTGAAGAATTTCTCTGTCAGTTGTATTGGCAATGCCTGAAATAAGTATAATATCCTTGGAAAAATGTTCATTTTAATACAGTTTATCCTTCCTATTAGTGTTAGTGGTAAATCTTTCCAATGCTCTAAATCGTCCTGTAATTTTTTCATTAGTGGATAATAATTGAGTTTATATAGTTGGCCGAGATTTTTGTTTATTTGTACACCTAGGTATCTTATTGCTTGCATTTGCCATCTAAATGGTGATTCATTCTTAAATTTTGAGAAATCCGCATTATTCATAGGCATTGCTTCACTTTTATTTATGTTTATCTTGTAACCCGATACTTCTCCATATTCCTTCAATTTCTTATATAATTCTTTTATTGATAGTTCTGGTTCTGTTAAGTACACTATAACATCATCCGCAAATAAACTGATTTTATATTCCCTGTCTTTCATTTTTATTCCTTTTATATTATTATCTATTCTTATCAATTCTGCTAGTGGTTCTATAGCTAACACAAACAATAAAGGTGATAGTGGGCATCCCTGCCGTGTTGACCTGCTTAAGTTAAATTGCTTTGATACATGTCCATTTACTGTCACTTTCGCTAACGGTCCCTTATATAATGCTTTAATCCAATTAATATACTTCTCCGGTAAACTGAATTTTTGCAATACTTTGAACAAATAATTCCATTCTACTCTGTCAAAGGCCTTCTCTGCATCTAAAGCAACTGCTACTGTAGGTGCTTTATTTCCTTCTACTGCATGAATTAAGTTAATAAATTTACAAATATTGTCTGTTGTGCGTCTTTTTTTGATAAATCCAGTTTGCTCTAAATTTACCATTTTCGGTACATGCTCTGCTAATCTGTTTGCTAATAGTTTAGCTATTATCTTATAATCTGTGTTAAGTAAAGATATTGGTCTATATGACGCTGGTGAGAGTGGATCTTTCCCTTGCTTTAGTATTACTGTAATTATTGCTGTTTTACATGAATCTGGTAAGCTTTGTGTTTCATCAATCTGGTTGATTACTTCCAGGAGGGGCGGAATTAATAAGTCTTTAAATGTTTTGTAGAATTCTATTGGGAATCCATCCTCTCCTGGTGTCTTATTATTTGGTAATTTTTTTATTATCTCTTGTATTTCTACTATTCCAAATGGCTCTGTTAATTTATTTTGTTCCTCTATTTGTAGTTTTGGTAGTTCAATTTTAGTCAGAAATTCATCTATTTTCCCTTCTTTCCCTTCGTTTTCAGTTCGGTATAATTGTTCATAGAATTCTCTAAAGTTTTCCTTAATTTCTTTTGGATTATATGTAATTTGTTTGTCTTTCTTCCTTGATGCCAATACCATTTTCTTAGCTTGTTCTGTCTTAAGCTGCCATGCTAGGATTTTGTGCGTTTTTTCACCTAGTTCATAATATTTCTGTTTTGTCTTCATTATATTTTTCTCCACCTTATATGTTTGTAGTGTTTCATATTTTATTTTTTTATCCGCCAATTCTCTTCTTTTAGTAATATCTTCCTTCATTACTAATTCTTTTTCTATATTTACTATTTCCCTTTCCAACTGCTCTGTTTCCTGATTATAGTCCTTCTTCATCTTGGTTACATAACTTATTATTTGCCCTCTAATGAATGCTTTCATTGCATCCCATAGTATAAACTTATCTTTCACTTATTCCGTATTTATTTCAAAATACATTTTAATTTGTTTTTCAATAAATTCTCTAAAATCCTGCCTTTTAAGTAACATGGGGTTTAATCTCCATCTATACATTCTTGGAGGGATGTCCTCTAACTTTACTGTCAATATTAAGGGTGAATAGTCCGATAGTATTCTAGCTTTATATTCTGTTTTTTTTACTCTATCTTGCATACGAGCTGATAACAAAAATAGGTCTATTCTTGAGTATGTTTTATGTCTAGCCAAGTAATATGAATATTCCTTTTCCTTTGGGTGTTGTTTCCTCCATATATCCAAAAGTTGCATTTCTTCCATTGATTTAATTATAAATTTGGTTACTTTGTTCTTTCTGTTAATTTTTTTCCCAGTTTTGTCCATATTTGAATCCAAATACAGGTTGAAATCCCCTCCTATTAATATGTTCCCTTGCGTATCTGTTATCTTCAAAAAGATATCTTGCATAAACTTTTGATCTTCTTCGTTAGGTGAATATACATTGAGTAGATTCCAAAACTCCGAATATATCTGACATTTTATCATTACATATCTCCCTGCTGGATCTATTATTTCCTCTTCTATTTTAAATGGCACATTTTTACTAATTAATATAGCTACTCCTCTTGCTTTTGAATTATACAATGCTGCTGTTACGTGTCCTACCCAATCTCTCTTTAATTTCTTATGCTCCAATTCAGTTAAATGTGTTTCTTGCACAAATGCTATATCAATTTTTTCTTTTTTCAGTAAATTTAGCAGTTTCTTCCTTTTAATTTGGTTATGCATTCCATTAATATTTAAAGTCATATAGTTCAACGTAGCCATTTTATACTTTGTTTATCTTCCCTTTCCGTTTCTCCATCATTACTTTTCCTTCTTATCCATTTCTGTTTTCTTGTTTTGAATCCTTTATAAGACAACATTCCTAAAACATCAAACATTTTCCTTATTCTCCTATTTAAAACTTCTTTAGCCCCAATCCCCCCTTCCCCTCCTGAGTTGTCCTTTATCCCTTGTCGGACAACCACATCTCCCCTCTCCATTTGGATTTGCGAATTCACTCGCAAGCGTCAGCTGATTTTGCAGTGACCGTAACACCCCCCCCACCCAGCCCCCCCAGAAAAGATTTCACTTTTCATATGTGACAAAGGTCACTCTTTTAATTCCCTCCTTATTCCCTCTATTCCTTTTCCTTCCCTTATTAATTCTTGTCTATACTATCTATATTTTCCTCTAAATACGGATACATTCATGTATGCACATTATACATATACACACATATACCTCTTTACCCACATACATATAAATCGTGGTCATTTTTACTCTTATTACATGTCTTCATCTCTCTGTTTGTTTTGTAGTTGTTCTGCAAATTTCCTTGCTTCCTCTAGATCCGAGAATAGTTTTTTTTTCCATAAGATCGTTTTCGATGTTTTGAACTCTTTCCTCCTCTTCAGGAGTTCAAAACTTATGTCTTTTTAGTTTGCAGTCTTTTGTACTCTCGTTACACGTCTTCATCTCTCAGTCTATTTTGTAATTGTTCTGCAAATTTTCGTGCTTCCTCTGGATCCGAGAATAGTCTGTTTTGTTGTCCTGGAATAAATATTTTCAATACCTCTGGATGCTTTAGTATAAATTTATACCCTTTCTTCCATAAAATCGCCTTTGCTGTATTGAACTCCTTTCTCTTCTTCAGGAGTTCAAAACTTATATCTGGATAAATGAAGATTTTTTGCCCTTTGTACTCCAGTGGCTTATTGTCCTCTCTTACTTTTTCCATTGTTTTCTCCAGTACCTTTTCTCTTGTAGTATATCTTAGGAATTTTACTCAAACAGATCTTGGCTTTTGTTGTGATTGTGGTTTAAAGGCCAATGCTCTATGTGCCCTTTCTATTTCCATTTCTTGCTGTAGTTCTGGACATCCTAGGATCCTAGGGATCCAATCTTTTATAAACTCTCTCATATTCTTGCCTTCTACATCTTCCTTAAGGCCCACTATCTTTATGTTATTTCTTCTGTTATAATTTTCCATTATATCTATTTTCTGAGCTAACAGTTCTTGTGTCTCTTTAACTTTTTTATTAGATTCCTCTAATTTCTTTTTTAAGTCCTCTACCTCCATTTCTACTGCTGCTTCTCGTTCTTGCACCTTGTCCATTCTTTTTCCCATTTCTGATAAGGTCATATCTATTTTATTCATTTTCTCTTCTGTATTGTTTATTCTTCTTCTTAAATCATTAAATTCTTGCACTTGCCATTCTTTAAATGACTCCATGTATTCTTTAATAAGAGAAAGTATATCCTTTATCTTGCCTTTCCCTTCTTCTTCTATTTCACTGTACTCTTCCTCTGCTTCTTCCTCTGGGTTGGCCATCTGTTGTTTTTTTGTTGCCCTTTTCTTCTCTTCTTTCTTGTTTTCGTTGTCTTCTATGTTCTCCTCTTGCTGCAGGTGTTCTGCAGCTGTCGTTGCCGGCTGTGGAGATCGACTCCCCAGCTGGTCACCCCTCCCGTCGGTGTGTTTTTTTTCATGCGCGGTTGCGCACTTTTACTCGGCTCAGCGAGCCATTTTTGTAGTCCATATTATGCCGACCTGAGGGAGGGCGTTTCTCTCTCCACCGCGGGCCTCTTCGAACAGGTAAGGCCTTTTCCTTCATCTTCCGTTGTCTTCTCTTCCTCTCTTCTTACCGTTGGTTTCGACTTTTCTTTTTTCGTCGCCATCTTCTTTCCACCTTTATATTCACTTTACTTTGATTTTTATTTCTGTGCCTTTGTGTTTTGCTTTGTTTTTTCTGACTTTTCTGGAGGAGGGCTGGAGTTCACCGTCCGGCCACTACTCCATCACGTGACTCCTCCGATTTGGCCAGCTTGATGTGGCTTGCGAGGACTTTCCTTCCTGGCTCGAGCAGTTGCTACCTCACGTACCTTGAACAGACCCCTGCGACTTGAGTGTCTCAGGTCAGTTCATTTTCCGGGACGCGGCCCAAAGGGGCTTCATACCTGAATTTCTTAGCCAGCGTCCACAGATCAAGCAGGTTGTCATCAATCGGCTCTTGGCAGCGTAGGGTGAGCTGGTTCCTCGCTGGGACCTTCATTGGGGCCTTCATGTAGTAGGCCTTCAGCACCGGCTCCATATGTTGGGCAGTCTCAGATGACTGGTTATCCCTTTTCCCTAGCCTTGAGATGAGCGCCGACCTCCGGAGCTCATCTGTATGGAAGACGTCCCTGGTCGCGTTCAGGTAGGTCTGAAAGCAGTTTAGCCAATATGCAAACTCCTCAGCCATGTTGGGGGACTGGGGGGTCTATGAGCAGCATACTGGGCTTGAGTAATGCCTCCATCCTTGTTTGTTAAGCTAATAAAATTGATAAAAGTTCACACTCAACTAGAGGGAGAACAAATGCTTTTATCAGCTTACAACACAGTTAGGGTTCAGGAATGGGCTTCAGAGGGGTTCTGGGTTTAGGTAGGAGACCTGGGTTATATATGGACCCAAGGGGGAGGAGCCGAAAGGCAGGACCAGTCGCCAGTACAGCACACTTCTAGTGAATCCCTGTTCAATCGAAGAAGAAACAGTGAAGGACTTTATTTATAAGTGGAATGTTAAGTTCAAAAAAGATGGATAATTCTATATTAATACATATAATTATAATATGGAAAGAAAGAAATGAGTGCATTGGAAAGAAAAGCAGGTATATCATTAAGAACATCATTATGTAAAAATGTATTGCCTATGAATCTGGGAAACAAAATATTGAATTAATAGTATGATAAATGATAAAATATGTGCTGACTGTTATGAGGAGGGATCTTTTGCATCTTTTGAACAATTAAAAAATAAATACAGAGTGCTTAATGGGGCTTTCTTTTGTTTAATCCAGCTAAGATTGTTTCAAAGAGAAAGATGGGCGCCAAGTTTGGCCCCACTTGAAATTAATGAAATGGAACAAACGATTCAGCTGGGAAATACACTTGAATGTATAATGAAGATGTTCTATGCTTTCCAGAATGAAAGTGCGAAACCAAGTTTACAGAGAGCGAGAGATGGGAGTCAGATCTAGATGTTGCAAAAATGGAAAGTTGGAAAGTTGATGGTCTGATTGGTGTTTGAACAACATGACATTAATTATAAATGCAATATACAGATTAGTGATATACAATTTTCTACACCAATTATACGTCACACCACAGAAGTTGCATAAATCAATATCTGAAATATCGGAGATGTGTTTCAGGTGTGGGATAGAAATAGGATCATTTTTACATTCTATATGGTCGTGAGTGAAGGTGAGACCTTTCTGGCAGGATATTACTAAAATATTAATGGGATGGCCTTCATGGCCGATCCGGAGCTTTATCTTTTGGGCAACTTCATTGAAATAAGTAATGAACTCACTAAATTCCAAATTTCATTTGTTAAGATAGCCATAGCAGTGGCTAAGAAATATATTGTGATTACTTAGAAATTCGACTCCCCTCTACATATAGCATGACGGACTGCTGAGCTGAATAGCTGGAGAACTATGGAAAAAAATTACATAAAACTGAAAGATCAAATATGACATGTTTATCAAGATGTGGCAGCCATATCCAGATCATATAGGGGCCCAATTATAATTATAAATACAACAATAAAAAAAGGATAATAATAATAAATGCTGCTGTAATATAAAATTAAGCCACTTCCTCATATAGAATTTTGAATGGTCAACATAAATGTGAGCCCTGTTAGTATGAGGATTTATATTGTGAAAGAGGGTGGGGGGGAAAGAGGGGTTGTTTTGTTTTGTTGGTTTTTTGTAAAGAAAAAGTTTTTTATGTATATATTTAATACTGGAGAGCTTTTCTATGTATATGGGGAAAAAACAAAAATAAAATAATTTTTTTAAAATGTGAAATAAAAACCAAGTGATTTGACAAGAACCATTAATAGAGAATTAACAAGGAAGGTCAGGAAACGTCAGGGTTCTTTACTTATTAGGTTAAGGAAGGACATAGCATGAGTGCTTAGAAAGAATTTTCTGGGGAGTTTGGCAGTGAAGTTAAATGGGTAGTTCTCAGAAAAAAAGGATTGCTTTGCTGAGAATCTATTATATGTCCACAATAGTTAGTGGGAACTAGAGGAGCTGACATGTAGCTGAAAGAATAAGAGGATAGTATGACTGGAAGATTTTTTACTTGCTGATATTGACTAAGTCACCCATCGTGCAGAAAGATTGGAGTGAATTGATTAACTATGTCCAAGGAAGTTTTTTTAATCAATAATAAAGAGGGCCTGACTGGAAAGGTGCGACACTGGACCTCCTCTATGGGAACAGGAGTGACTGAATGGTCAGTGAGAGAACACATTATGATCACAGGCCATAATTCTATTCGTTTTGAAATAGTTAAGGAGAAACAGAGGACTGGTCCACAAATTAAGATCCTACATTTAGGGGAAGGCCAATTTTATTTTTTTTAATTATTTTTTTTTTAAATTTTTTATTTTTCACACCATAAATCACATTAGCCATGATATACACTATTTCTTTTTCACACATATACAGTGACTTTTTCTCCCCCCCTCCTCCCTCCTCCCAAGCCACCCCCCCCCCCACTCCCCCCTCTCATCCATTTTAGGTATACAATCTAGATTGCATTAAGCCAGTCAGACAATGTTGTCATTCAACAAAAATGCACCAGAAATTCTACTGAGTCCATTCTTTTCTTTCCTTCTCCTTCCATCAACTTAGGTAATATTTGTCCCCGGTAGGTTTTCGCTATTGTATTTAATGTAAGGCTCCCATACTTGTTCTTTTATAATGGAATACATTTATTCATTTAAATTTAGTAGTTTCTTCCTTTTAATTTGGTTTTGTATTCCATTAATATTTAAAGTCATATAGTTCAGCGTAGCCCTTTTATATTTTGTTTATCTTCTCTTTCCGTTTTTCCATCATTACCTTTCCTCCTTTTCCATTTCTGTTTTCTTATTTTCAACTCTTTATAAGACAACATTCCTACAACATCCAACATTTTCCTTATTCTCCTATTTCTATCTTATTTATCCCCAATCTCCCCTTCCCCTCCTGAGTTGTCCTTTATCCCTTGTCGGACAACCACATCTCCCCAATCCATTTGGATTTGCGAATCCACTCGCAAGCATCAACTGATTTTGCAGTGACCGCTATTTCCCCCCACCCCGCCTCCCCCAGAAAAGATTTCACTTTTCATATGTCACAAAGGTCACTCTTTTAATTCCCTCCTTATTCTCTCTATTCCATTACCTTCCCTTATTAATTCTTGTCTATACTATCTATATTTTCCTCTAAGTACAGATACATTCATGTATGCTCATTGTCTCTATTCACTCTTATACCTCTTTACCTGCATACATATCAATCGTGATCATTTTTACTCTCATTACCCGTCTTCATCCCTCAGTCTATTTTTGTCTTTACCCACATACATATCAGTCGTGATCATTTTAACTCTCATTACCCGTCTTCCTCCCTCAGTCTATTTTTGTAATTGTTCTGCAAATTTTCGTGCTTCTTCTGGATCCGAGAATAGTCTGTTTTGTTGTCCTGGAATAAATATTTTCAATACCGCTGGATGCTTTAGTATAAATTTATACCCTTTCTTCCATAAAATCGCCTTTGCTGTATTGAACTCTTTTCTCTTCTTTAGGAGTTCAAAACTTATATCTGGATAAATGAAGATTTTTTGCCCTTTATACTCCAGTGGTTTGTTGCCCTCTCTTACTTTTTCCATTGTCTTCTCCAGTACCTTTTCTCTTGTAGTATATCTTAGGAATTTTACTACAATAGATCTTGGTTTTTGTTGTGGTTGTGGTTTAGAGGCCAATACTCTATGTGCCCTTTCTATTTCCATTTCTTGCTGTAGTTCTGGACATCCTAGGGTCTTAGGGATCCACTCTTTTATAAACTCCCTCATATTCTTGCCTTCTTCATCTTCCTTAAGGCCCACTATCTTTATGTTATTTCTTCTGTTATAATTTTCCATTGTATCTATTTTTTGAGCTAGTAGTTCTTGTGTCTCTTTAGTTTTTTTATTAGATTCCTCCAATTTCTTTTTTAAGTCCTCTACCTCCATTTCTGCTGCTACTGCCCGCTCTTCCATCTTGTCCATTTTCTTTCCCATTTCTGTTAAGGTCATCTCTATTTTATTCATTTTCTCTTCTGTGTTGTTTATTCTTTTTCTTAAATCATTAAATTCCTGTGTTTGCCATTCTTTAAATGACTCCATGTATCCTTTAATAAGAGAAAGTACCTTCTTTATCTTGCCTTTCTTTTCTTCTTCTATTTCACTGTACTCTTCCTCTTCCTCTTCTTCTTCCTCTGGGTTGGCCATCTGTTGTTTCTTTGGTGCCCTTTCCTTCTCTTCTTTCTTGTTTCCATTGTCTTCTGTGGTCTCTTCTTGCTTGAGTCTTGATCGACTCCCCAGCTGGTCCCCCCTCCAGTCGGTGTGTTTTTTTTCATGCGCGGTTGCGCACTTTTACTCGGCTCAGCGAGCCATTTTTGTAGTCCATTATTTACCGACCTGAGGGAGCGGGTTTCTCTCTCCGCAGCGGGCCTCTTCGGACAGGTAAGGCCTTCACCTTTTTCCTCCTTTGTCTTCTCTTCCTCTCTTCTTACCGTTGCTTTCGATTTTTCTTTTTTTGTCGCCATCTTCTTTCCACCTTTATACTCACCTTTCTGAAACTTTTATTTCTGTGCCTTTGTGTTTTCCTTTGTTTTTCCCGACTTTTCTGGAGAGGGCTGGAGTTCACCGTCCGGCCACTACTCCATCACGTGACTCCGGGAAGGCCAATTTTAGAGGCATTCGGTGAGAACTTTCAGAGGTTGATTGGGAGAAATTTGTGGGTAAAGGTGTGGCTGGCAAATGAGATGCTTTTAAAGTGAGATAGTAAGAGTTTACATACAACATGTTCCTATTAGGGTGAAAGGCAACCCTGGAGAGCTAGCGCAACCTTGTTTGACAAGGGATATTGAGATTGTGAGCAGGGGAAAAAAAGGTATAACCTGAACACAATCTGCTAATGGAATCGATGGCTCAAGCAGCATCAGTGTGAGAAATAAATTGGTCAACATGTTAAGCCAAAACCACCTATCTTGATTTAAGCCATTCAGACCAAGGATGAAACCAGTCTATGGACAGTTGTGAACCAATTAATGTAGTGTGTTTGACCTTTCAACCTGGGAGGCAGTTACTAGTATTGTAAACCCCGAGAGTGCGGGTGACAGGAGAGTGTGTAAGGGAACATTTCGGATGCAGTGATCGTCATGCCATTTGTTTCAAGATAATTATGGAAAGGGATAGGTCCGGTCCTTGGGATGAGATTTTAAATGGGAAAAGGTCTACTTTGATCGGATCAGAAAGTATCTAGCAAGTGTGGATTGAAGCAGATTGTGTCCTGCAAGGGTGTGCTTGGAACTTAAGAGATCTTCGCAAGTGAAATTTTGAGAATAATTTGTATGTTACTGTCAGAATTAAAGACAAGACTTACAAGTATAAGGAACCTTGATTTTTGAAAGATTTTGAGGCCCTGTATTATAAGGAAAAATGGTGCATAGCAGGGAATAAATGAAGTATTTGACGAGTATAAGAAATGAAAGAAAACACTTAAGGAGGTCATCAGAAGGGTGAAAAGAAGACATGAAGTTCCTGTGGTAGGGGAAGGGAAATCCTAAGCTTCCACAGATATATTAAGGACAAAAGGATTGCAAGGGACAAAATTCGGATCAGCTATGTATGGAGATAAATAAGATAGGAGAGAACTAAGATAAAAAAAAAACACAAAGCTGGAGAAACTCAGCAGATCAAACAGTGTCCTTTACAGATCAAAGATAAATATACCCAGCCAATGTTTCGGGCTTGAGCCTTTCATCAAAGTACAGTATATGATAAAGGCTGGGTATATTTATCTTTGCTCTGTAAAGGACACTGTTTGACCTGCTGAGTTTCTCCCCCATTTTTACTTCAACCACAGTCTCTGCCAACTTTCATGTTTTACTTGGGAAAGAACTAAAGCTCTTTTTTGCAACTGTATTTACTCAGGAGATGGACACATTCTAGAGAAGAGAGGCAAGACAGCAGCAATGTCATGGACCCTATGTAGATGACAGAGGAGGAGGTGCTTTCTCTCTTGAGGCAAATATGGGTTGATTAAATCTCCAGTGCTTGATAAAACATTTTCCTTGGATCTTAAGGGAGGCAAGTGCATAAATTCTAGTTGCTCCTACAGAAATATTAAAAATGTCTTTGGCCACAGGTGAGGTGCTAGAGGATTGGAGGATAGCTAACGCTGTTCTATTGTTTAAGAATAATTACATGCAGATAGGCCTGACATCTGTAATAGATGTTGTTGGCAGGTGTCCTGAGAGACTGGATATACAAGTCCTTGGATAGACAGGAACAGATTAGGGTTCATCAAATGGAGATCAACAAGAAAATCTACAGATACCATGGTCCAGAACAGTACATAAAAGAACTGGAGAAACTCAGCAGGTCATGCAGCATCCAGTGGAAACAAAAGGCAGTTGGCATTTCGGGCCTGAGGTCTTCATTGGCAATATCATAAATCAGGCAGCTGCCTGAATAAAGGGGAGATGGGAGAAGGGGGCAGGGAAGAAGTATGGGCACACAAGTAAGAGGTAATAGGTGGAATGAAAAGAAGCTGAGGTGACAAGGGAATGGGTAGAGTGCTATGAAGGATTCCTCTCTGAAACGAAAAGGAAGGGGGTGGGGTTGGTGAAAGGCAGAGGTGAGAGAAACATGAAACCAGATGCTGAGAAAAGAGAGAGTGGGGAGGCGGCTAACAGGAGTTGGAGAAATCTATATTAATGTCATTTGGTTGGAGACGGTGAGACTGCTTGAGGTGTATTGTTCCTCCAATTTGTGGGTGGCCTCAATTTAGCAGTACACGAGGCCATGTACAGATATGTCAACATGACCATGGTGTGGAATTAATATGATTGGTTACTGGGAGGTCCTTGCTGTTTTCGTAGGCAGAGCAAAAGTGCTCAACAAAGCAATCTCACAGTTAAACAAGAAAGTCTGCAGATGCTGGGGTTGGTTGCAATACACAAACATGCTGGAGAAACTCAGCAGGTCATGCAGCATCTGTAGGAAGTAAAGAGTAACCAATGTTTTGGGACTGAGCCCTTCATCCAGTATTAACCTAGAATAACTTACTGACAGACGTGGACAAGTCGACCCGAAAGGCCAGCTCCATGTTGTATCACTCTGAACTCTTTTCAACCCATCCTAAATGAAGTAGACTGGATGGTTTTTATAACTTCTGATTCTACTTGGGAATTGAGTGCAATTCTAGTTGCCCACTGGAAGTATCTAGAGGCCTTGGAAAAGGTATAGAAAATATTTACCAGGATATTACCTTTATTAGAGAGTATGAGAATGAGGAGTGGTTGGACAAACTTAGGTTGTTTTCTCTGGAGTCTTGGAAGCTGAGAGGACACCTGAACAAAGTTTTTTAAAAATTACAAGTGGTAATAAACTGTCGCAAAGTTTAAGGTGAGTTGGGAGGGTAGAGTTTAAAGAGACAAGGCTAGTTTTTTTTTAACCCAGCAAGAGGTAAGTATTTAGAACTGGCTGCCAGGAATACTGATGCAATCAGTCGATGCAATAATTGTTTGAAGAGGCTTATGCACAGACAAACAAATATGCAGGAAATGAGGGCGATGTATCATGTGCAAGCAGCAGAATTTTGTTGAATTTGGTCATGGTGTTTCTCACAGACAGATGGCCTGGAGACCTTGTTCTTGTGCTGTATCTGAACTATGTGCTACGTTTATTCCGACTGAGAACCATTTATCTTGTCTGATTCAATCATTGGAAATTTATCTCTTGTGAACATTTCAACGCGGGTCATATTCCAATAAAATGCTGTGGATTTGAACCCTGTTTTGCTGGTGTAGTTTTCTATTTCAAAAAAGCTTTTTAAAAAAGCACCATTTCTGGAGACAGAAAATGCTGAATAAACTCATCTGGCAGCATCTGTGCAAAGAGAAACAGTTAAAATATCAAGTGAGTGATAACTGTCTAAACGTGTTGTTTTGTCATGGAAATTTCCTGCCCTGTAAACTGATTCCAAATATGTTCTTGCTTTTACATATATTATCCAATATCCCAGCAAAAGAACAAATTTCTTATCCTGAGGGACCTCTGAACTTGGACCTGAAAATCCCTCTGTTCCTCTGTACTGCTATGAATCTTGCCATTAATCATGTACCCCACCTTCAAGTTTGACCTTCCAAACCTCACACTTCTCCAATTTGAATTCCATCTGCCACTGCTCCACCAACTCTGCATCCTGTCCATATTCTGTGTAGCACACACCAACCTTCTGCACTATCCATAACTCTTCCACCCTTCATGTCACCTGCAAAGCTACTGACCCAACCCTCTGTCGGAGTCGAATATAAAAATCTCATGGACCAGGGATCTCGGAACAGATCCCTCTGGAATACCAGTAGTCACCAACCTCCAGGCAGAATACATTCCATCGACGACCACCTACTATGGTCAAGCCCATTCTGAATGAATGCACAGAGCAAAGTTGACAGGGACCCATGCCTCTTGACTTTCTGATGACCCTACCATGGGGAACTTTGTCAAACACCTTACTAAAATCCATATGACTGGATCCACTTCCCAACCTTCATCTTCTTTTGGCATCTGCTTGAAATACTCAGGCTCGAGAGGCCCAACCTGCTTCCCATCAAGCCATGCTGACTATTCTTAATAAGTCTGTGCTTCTCCAAATGATTGTAAATGTTGTCCCTCAGAATCATCCCCAATAGCGTTCCTACCACGGACATGAGACACACTGGCCTATAAACAACAGTTTCACTCCTGTGTCCAGGGAGGATGCAATGAATGTTGTCAATTCCCCCTTGCTTCCCGTCGTAATCTGGAGTATATCCCTTATGGTCTCGGGGACTTGTCTGTCTGAAGTTTGGCATCTCCCTTTCTATTTCTGACCTCGCCCACACTGATGCAGTGAACAATACCTCCGCAATATCTTCCATTTTTCCAGCTGATTAGCAAGCGGGCACTATCCATCTCTTTTGAAACATCAAAACCCTGGAACCTCGAGCAGCCAATTCTTACTGCCAAAGTTTAAAGTTCAAATTTATGATCAGAGTACATCAAATGTTATGAGCCCAGAGGACCCCAAAACCCAGCAGCAATAGATATTCACCAATACAAATGGTTACTTAAATAAAAGTTGCTTTTAATTATCTTTAAACATGAAATGAATCACACTATTAACTTAATTAACCTAATTTAAACCCCCCCCCCTTCTAATTCTATGTTCATATGTATATAATGTGTATGTAAGTTCAGAAAAGTTTATTTTTGTAATTGGAAAGCACAGACTCGTGGACTGAAAAGGCCTGTTACAGTACTATATATCTAAATTTACATGTCCAATACATAGGGCTTTGGCAACTAACTGAAAGTGTGGAAAGATTAAAATTGTGGCAGGTAGGGAGACCAGAACTGCATGCAGTCTCCATGTATAGTTCTCCTTGTTCTTAAACTCAATCCCTCCAACAATAAGGGCCAGAATTCCATTTGCCTGCTTGCTAACTGTTGCATCTACAACCCAACCTTCTATGATTCATCCCCAAACACTCCCATCAACACCATGCTGTAACTCTGTTTTGATCAAGCATTTTTGAATCTAGTCAAGTTTATTTTCATCGGATTGCACAAGTACAACCAAATGAAACAATGTTCTCCGGACCTCAGTGCAAATAACGCAGACACAACACACATAGAGATAAACAATATACATGCAGGGCACATAAGTACAGCAAATAGGTCTTGTTTCCTGAATATGAGAGTCTCGGAGGGTCAGTGTGAGCAGTTCCTTTGGTCGTTCAGTGTCTTCACTGCCCGTGGGAAGAAGCTGTTCCTCAGCCTGGTGGTGCTGGATCTGATCCTCCTGGAGCTCTTCCTGGGGTTATCTGATCAATAATAGTCTTATTGAAAAGTGAAGCAGGCTTAAGGGCCGATCTGGCCTTCTGATGTTTCTTATCTTATTATGTTTTTAAACTGCCTCATTATGATTGGATCATGGATTTGCTTTCTCTGTTTTAGATTTTACTTGTCTCTAATGGTGGGAAGTTCATGAGGAAAACACTGATGGATGAGGCATACATCTAGCTTGATCAAGTGGATCTGAGGAAGAGAATGGTTAACTGGCACAAGCTTCTGATCAGCTCAACAGAAAGCCAACGAGGAGCTCCATCTGGATTTAATGTGCAAATCTGACCTGGTCACATGGAAACCTGAAATCTAGCACTTTCATGCTCTCTTGTACAGTTTGTAACTTCCAAAAGAGCAAGAGAATGTGTTCCAGTCGAGTTACACTGTGGCTGTCATGGCTCCTGGAAGTCCAGTTCAGTCAGGTCTTGAACAGTTAAAGGGACAGCATGCGCAAGTAAGAAACCAAATTATGAATGACACATCATGGTTAAACTATAAAAATAAAAGGAAGATAAAATGATGAAAGTACAAACGTACAACTATGGGCAGATCCTGATTCTTGGATCGAATCCATTTCAGGAAAAGGAAATTAATCTTGAGTTTGATCATTAATAGGTTGGCACAGAAAATTTAAATGACCAAGCCACCCATTCAACTGTGTGAACATTTCCTTTCACCTATGAAAATATCTGTGTTGTCCTGATATCTCATCACAAATACACACAAACTAGCAGAATTTTGGACAGTGTGAAAATATTTATATCGTTCCAAAAATTATCTCTGAAATTAAAGTATTGAGGTGTTACTTTTCAACAATGTGGTTGTTGATGGAGCAAGGTCATGGCTGGATGTTTCCGAGCTTATTCATGAGGCGTGTTGACATTTCGAAGCCTCTTTGTTGGGGTTGAATGCCGCCTTGAAATGCTGAATGCTGGTCTTTGAGTGGATGGTTGCAATTCTCTGACATACTCAGGTGAACGACTGTAGATGTGAATCACAAGCAAAACCTAAATTGGAACGGGATTATTGTCAGGATGAAAACTAAATGTGTTTGTCTTAAATTGTCAGCATAATTTCTGATGGGAACTTGGAGTAATCACAACTCATTCTTAAATTTGTTAGTTTCTGGGTAGTTCATGCAATTCTCCCAACTCTTTTCATAAACAATTTCATGCTCCAGGTGCAAACATTGTTAAACCTGCAAAGCATGAAGTTTGAACCGAGTGATAAAGTTCCTGGCATAATATTTCAGAGACATTCATATAGAGCATAGCCTGCTTTGATAACACTAGATCTCACCAGGAAGATGCGGAAAGAGCTCTCGTCCTAATTATTTTGCAGCACAGTTGTCACTTTGTTCTGCATGAGGGACTCCTCACTTTGCATTTCTAACTTGTTATTGGTTCCTTATTTATTGTTGACATGGGCACAATTCAATTAGGTGTGCGGGTATTCAAGTGTTTAATGTTGAGATGAATTCCGTAACAGCTTAATTTCAGATATATATTTTCAATACATTGGGTATGAAGGGCTGGGAAGGAAAGAGCCACACTTGAAGGTCATTTGTGTAGCTCTGAGTTTAAAATAGGCTTCCAAAGTGTGTATGGTCTTTATCTATAGATATTGATATAAATCCTATTAAAATAAGATTTATTCAGTGTGACCTAAGGTAATCTCTGCAAACTGGACTCTACAAATTTGGATGCAATTGTTAAACTAATAAATGAAGGGAAAAGCACATTGTGATTGTTTTCTTATGTTACACTCGAATGGAGGGACATGCACCATTTACATTAATAAAGGCTGTGCTCACATTCCACATGATGCTCACTGTAATAGAAGAGTGGCTCATAGTTTAAGCAGACACCAGGGAATATTTTGTAGCACAGAATTCCCTTTGTAAGTGAGCATTCCTTTTGCTTGCTTCCACAGGCTTTATGTCAAAGTAAAATTACAACCGCATCAATAAAATCTGGATAACATTTTCTCCACTTGTCACTGCCTGGCTTCAACTCGCTTCAGCAGCTTTGTTACATGTGTGAGAGTCTATTAAAATGGCATCGTGTCACTGTAACAACTTTTATTAATGGTTCTTTTTAAACCTGATACCATAATATAGAGCCCAGGATTTGTTTCACTTGCTAAAGCTTTTCAATCCTTTTTGGAAACAAGAAAAAAAAGAAAATAATTTAAACATATAACACAACAGTAATTCCGTGGCATGTCTCAATGCTTAAATGTCTAATCACAGTAATGGCAAACATTGTGAATGGCAGCTCTCTTTATTTCTAAGTGTAAAGAATATCAAATTAACTTGGATCATGAGATTTGATTTCCTAAATCATCTTTAATGATGGAAATTTAAGATTAACAGTATAGTTACATTCCAGTTTTCACGCAAGTTAGAGGAAGAGAGAGATTAATTTAAATTTAACCTTGTTCAACTTATCTTAAAGCTGCTGGTCTGACATAAAACTGGAATTTGAGTTCACAATCCTCCTGGCTTTTACATTAATGACAAAAGTCTATCTTGAAATAATTGTGAGTGATGTTGGTAAGAAAAATGTGGAGACTGTAATGAAATACCTTGAAATGCAACCTATGTAGGGCAGCACAAAAGGCACAGTTTCTTTCATCCCATTCAGTTGTATTAAGACTGTTTGATGTCTGTTTTGTTGAACACTGTATCCTTTAAACTGTTCCTGATGGGGGAGTGTCTTAGCTGTCTTGAGTATGAATAAATGATTTGTCTGGTGCAGATAAAGTGATTCCTTTGGACCATGTAAATATAACTTTTTTTACAGCAAATTTTGGGAAAAAAAAACTTTATTTGATCTGACATTCAGCATGTGAATGTGAAATGTTTGTGGTTTAGAAAAAAAAACCAAACCAAAACATTGAAACAATCTCCATAAAACTGTTCTGTAGAACTGTTCCAGGTGGACAGTGAAGTGCTGAGGTCCTCAGTGATGGCTGAATTCCATTTGTGCTGTCAATCTTTCAGTGCTTGGACACCAAACCCATTGATCCTTTTGGAAAATTAAATCCTAAATTTCTGTTATGCCGATAGATGTTGCCTGTTTTATGGCTGGTCCTTGTATGTTTTTATTGCTTTTGGATTCTCTACAAAGCGAATCAATATGAAGGATGTAAAAATAAAGAAAATGATGCCGTCTCATACTGGGATAAATAATGCTTGTAAATTTGTCTGGAATGACATTCTCTGTAAAGATCACAGTATGCTGACTGTGTGATTGTACACGGAGTGTTTCCGGGACACTGGATGCAAACTGTGGGTAAAAAAGGCTGTTACGCTTTCCTCACTAAGAAATATCGGAGATAAACAAGTGTCAGATCCTTTGGTTACTTGGAATTTTTTTCATAGAATAGTCTTTTTAAAATTATTTTTATAAAATGTGCAGCAGGTTTGTGTGGGAGAAGACCAATTCAGACTGCAAAATTAATACTAAATTCCAACTGTAAATGCAAACGCAGAATCTAAAGGGTAAGTGTTGCTGAGGGGAAAACCACAGGGGACCCTGTACTGCCTGCCTGTTCCCTATCCCTCTCCTGACTCATTCAGCTACTTTTCTCCTAGGTGTGATCGTGTCCCTGTAACTTTCTTTCACACCTCAGCCTCCCAAATAACCTGGAGTTCATCCAACTCCAGCTCCAATTCCCTAATATGGTCTGTAAGTAGCTGCAGTTGGATGTACCTCTTGCAGATGTAGTCATCATGGATAATATTGGCTTCCCTGACCATCTACATTTTGCAAGAGGAACATGTCCCTACCCTGGCTGCCATTCCCACTCTCTCTTAAAGAGTTAGAAAAACATATTACCTTGACTCAATTCTTATACCTCCACTTCAGTCATTGCTCACCACCACCTCCGGTGCCACAGCCCAAATCCCCAGTCCTATACTGATCTTGTCACACAATGGTCGCTCCACTTTAACCTTGCCTTTCTTTTATCTTGTCTCAACTCCAAAGTCTCTGAAAAAGTCTCAAATTCCCACTCCTAAACGGGGCCACTCACACAATGACCGCTCCAATTATGCCCGCCTCAAGTAATTTGATCCTGCTAATGAATTATGATTTGATCCACTAAAGCGCCGAGCCCCATGTGGAACTCTTTCTTTGTCAATCCATTGGTTAATTGGGCAGCATGAGCTCGTGGGCCGGAAGGACCTATTACTGTGCAGTTTGTATAATTTTTGTTTCAATTAGAAACTGTCCTTGAGTGGTACTTCCTATTCTCTTGCCAGCTATTCTCTGGTTTTCCAACACAGGAAACACAGGCCAAATGGCCCTTCTTGTCTGTGCCGAAAACATCATACTGCTAGTCCAACTGACCTGTACCCATTCTATCACCCTCCAAACCTCTCCCATCCATGTATCTATCCTGTTTATTTTTAAAACCTGAGTGAGCATCCCTTATTTTTACTTCTTAATTTTCTTCTTAAGTATTTTCTTTACTCTTCTAGTACCTGAGGAGCTCTTTGTTACCCTATGCCTTCTATGACCCTCTCTCTTAACTCGATCACCAATGTTCCTTAAAAATCAGGTTCCCAACGTCTTTTACCTTTGCCTTTAATCCTGACAGGAACATGCAAACTCTGCACTCTCAAAATGTCGCCTTTGAAGGCCTTCCGCTCACTGAACATATCCTTGTTAGAAAACAACTTATCCCAATCCACTCTTTCTGGATTCGTTCTCATTTCCACAAAATTGACTTTTCTCCAATTTCTAATCTCAACTCAAGGAAAAGTCCTATCCTTATCCATAATTAACTTAAAACTAATCTTGACAATGAGATAGACAACAGACTCGCCAAGGCAAATAGCGCCTTTGGAAGACTACACAAAAGAGTCTGGAAAAACAACCAACTGAAAAACCTCACAAAGATAAGCGTATACAGAGCCGTTGTCATACCCACACTCCTGTTCGGCTCCGAATCATGGGTCCTCTACCGGCACCACCTACGGCTCCTAGAACGCTTCCACCAGCGTTGTCTCCGCTCCATCCTCAACATCCATTGGAGCGCTTACACCCCTAACGTCGAAGTACTCGAGATGGCAGAGGTCGACAGCATCGAGTCCACGCTGCTGAAGATCCAGCTGCGCTGGATGGGTCACGTCTCCAGAATGGAGGACCATCGCCTTCCCAAGATCGTGTTATATGGCGAGCTCTCCACTGGCCATCGTGACAGAGGTGCACCAAAGAAAAGGTACAAGGACTGCCTAAAGAAATCTCTTGGTGCCTGCCACATTGACCACCGCCAGTGGGCTGATAACGCCTCAAACCGTGCATCTTGGCGCCTCACAGTTTGGCGGGCAGCAACCTCCTTTGAAGAAGACCGCAGAGCCCACCTCACTGACAAAAGGCAAAGGAGGAAAAACCCAACACCCAACCCCAACCAACCAATTTTCCCTTGCAACCGCTGCAATCGTGTCTGCCTGTCCCGCATCGGACTTGTCAGCCACAAACAAGCCTGCAGCTGACGTGGACTTTTTACCCCCTCCATAAATCTTCGTCCGCGAAGCCAAGCCAAAGAAAAAAAAAGAATCTTGAAACAAAATATTTTCCTCCATATACTCCTGTCACCTGACCTGTCTGGTTTCCTAATTGGAGATCAAGTAACCCTAATCCCTGTGCCATAGGTGCTCTGTGATGAGTAAGGGATAACTTAAGGTGGTATGTGAGTGCAAAAAACAGGTTGACAATTCCTGCTCTAGGCCCAATTGTTATTGAGATATTTTGCTTTGGAAAAATTGACATTGGCCCATTTCCTTTGGAGTCATGAAACCGTGTTGATAACAGGTCAATTAGGTACGATTAAAATAGTAGTTTTCAACCTTTTCCTTTCCTCTCTCACAGAACACCTATGGCACAGGATATGAAAGTGTAAAGAAAAAGATTGGGAAACCCAGATCAAGAAACTGGAACCTCTCCCACCTGCACCATGTCCACATGTTCAAATGCATTATCCTCCTATTTCTAACCTCCACAGCATTCGGCATGGGTAGCAATCCTGAGATTGTTGGAGGTCCTCTCCGAGTGCATAACTCCATGAACTCTCAGGACCTTCTCGCCCTTCCTACCCATGTCATTGGTTCCTATGCAAACCATGACATCAGGCTGCTCGCCCTCCTTCCTGAAAATGATATGAAAGATCTGAGATATCTTGGACCCTGGCACCAGGGAGGCAACATAACCATCCAGGATACTCAATTTCCTGCACAGAACCTCATATCTGTCCCCCTAAACTATGGAATTGCTCTCCCCTTCCCTTCTGAGCTACAGGACCAGCTTCCATGCCAGAGACCTGATTGCCATGGCTTGTATCCAAAGTAGGATATTCGCTATTCAGAAGAATATCCACAGGGGTGCCTGATCCCTTTCACTCTCCCGAATGTCACCCATCTACCCTCCCTCTGCCTCCCAAATGTTCTGAAGTTTATCCAACTCCAGCTTTCAATCCTTAACTTGGTTTTTCAGGACGTTCATCTGAATTAATTTACAGATGAAGTCATCAGAGATATCAGTGGCTTCCCTGACAACCCACATCCAGCAAGAGGAGCATTCTTGCTAACTCTATCTCTAGCCTCATTTCTCTTTGTTAACGCCATTACTCCTTTTGGATTGACTCCAACTCTGCCCTAATGTGCTGGTTCTTGATGCAGAATCCCAACCCAAAATGTGGGCATGGAACACTGAATATTGGAGCACATTAGTTGATGATATCGTGCTAGTCCATAATAACCAACATCAGTCTAACCCTTTCCAACCTTGTTCAAGATTATAATCACGGCGGGACAGTCATCACATTCTGTCACAGTGCCTGTGACTGGGGTTCAAATCTGGCACGTTTTCCTGGTGCCTGTGGGGTTTCCTTTGGTGCTCCAGTTTCCTCCAACTATTCAAGATACATAAGGCAATGTCGGTCTTTGGGAAACACAGGTTCATTGTCTGAAAGGGCCTGATACCATGCTGTACGTCCTAATTAAGTTTAAAGATAATTTGTACATTAACAACCTGATACAAGTTTCTCTCGAGGGCAGTGCACACAATACAGAGGACATTCTTATCACACAGGTGAATGAAGTGTTACGAACTAGACCAGCTGCAATAGAAATTCACCAAGACAATGGTATCTTCAAAGCAATCATTTTTATTAATCTAACATTTCTTAATTTTAAATTCAACTCCCCGATGTGCAAGTGTGTGTCAGATCCCAAACCATTACAGTTCAGTCTTACCAATCGTGTGTCAAAACTCAGATTCTTTAAACTCACCAATTCTTGTTATTTTCAGAGAAATGTTTCTTCAAATGAATGATTTTTCCACAATTCCCCTCTCTTGTGTGGACGTAACAGAACTTGTGATTTCCTTGATGATTTCAGGGGTTTGGACAAAATTACCATGAGTTGAGGGTCAAAAGGGAGAGTTTTAATAGAATATTAGGGGGAACCTCTGCCCACAGTGATCGGTGGGAGGATGGAAAGAGCTGCCAGCTGAAGTGGTGGTTGAGTGCTGACTTTTGACATCAATTGAAAAAAAAACACAATGCTGGAGAAACAGCAGGTCAAAAGCATACTTCATATCACAAAGAATTTTGACAGAGGTTTGGAGGGATATGGTCTTGGCACAGGTCAGTGGGAGGAGACAGAGTTGTAGTCTGGCACAGAGTAGAAGGGCTGAAGAGTTTGATGCTCCTTCACCTGTGAAATCTATTTGTTGCTCCACATTCCAGCAAGGGTTGTCTCCTGTCCCCAAGGCAGCATCAATTAAGGGGATGGGAGGCTGTTTATCAGGTGACGGGAGTTCACTGGTTTAAAACAGGGGAGTTTTCACAGTTGTGGCATTTAGCTGGAAGATAAGAGGCCAGGTTTTATTGTTGAAAGCCATTTGTTTTCAGGCCTTGTTGGTTGAGTTGGTGTGGAAGGCATCAGGTGTTAGTAAAAGTCATTGTACTTGTTGGTAGTGGTCTGTAAGTGTTGAATAATAATGCAAGCTCTTATTTTCCTTGTTGCCAATTGTTATGTAGTTTGTAAAATTTCTCAAATATATTTCATCTTGAACCATTTGCTCTGCCAGTACTTTTGGATCTTGGTTTGGAGTGATGGCTTGGGGATGTTAACATTGAAGATTCGGTCTGGATTCTGCCTGGATGTGGAGTCAGTGCATAAAATGCATTGAAATACATTGTTCTGTTTTAAGATGTATAAAATGTTATGAGACCAGAGGACCCCAAAACCTATCAGCAATAGATATTCACCAAGACAAATGGTTATTTAAACAAAAGTTGCTTTTAATTATCTTTAAACATGAAAACAGAATCACATTTTAACTTATCACCATTAACTAACCTAACTTAAACCCCCCCCCCCCTTCTAATTTTAAGTGCACGTTTATGGAAGTTCAGAAATTTTCTTTAAATCACTGTTTAATCTCACTTCTCAATCTTCCAAGTTTACTGGTTGCAGGCAATTCTTGTACTGTGCACAGAAAGGAAAATGGTTACCGCTCAGGAAGGTTCTTGTTGGTCTTCAGAGAGAGATTTGTTCAACACTGGACACCCACAACTGATACTTTATAGTCAGCCACTTCAGTATCTTGCCAAAGAAACTTGCCCCATCAGGGTTTTTCAGATGATTACCTCTTTCTTTCAGGTCACCATAGAGTAACATTTTGGTTCTCTTATTTCAAGTGAAACATTACGCAGCCAGTCCTCTCCTTGAATGAACCACAAGGGCTTTGACCAGGCTGAACTAAGCACACTCACAACCAGTCTTCAAAATGGGGTTTTCCACAAGCTTTGCAGCTTGTCCTCTCTCTCTCTCTCTCTCTCTCTCTCTCTCTCTCTCTCTCTCTCACACACACAAAAAATAAGCCTATTTGACTCCCTCTCTGCTTCCAAAACCATATGGCCCACTGAGAACAGCAAGCAGCACTCCCAGACAGCCTGTGGCTCCGAATCTACTCCTCCGAGTTCTTTCATCTGTTGCAAAGGTGTTCAGAGCCAGCCTGTCGGACTTGAGCAGAGCTCCAGTATTTTAAATGAGATCTGTTTTGAAATCTTTGTATATGACCCCTACACTAAAAATTCTGCCCCAGTTTATCTCCTTTAAAATGTATCTATAATCTGTCAAACAACCAACTTTAGTTTCAAATCTGGGTGCTTATCTTGTGATATTCACAGATTTGTTTTGTCTCCATTGGTGGATGAACGTCCAACAACTGCAGAAAGATTTGTGGCAGGAAGGAGCTGACTCAAGGTGTGATGTGTGTATTGTTCATCAAACATATTTATCTGTTGCAGAGTTGAATATGGACATCATAATACACTGCAGGCTATTTGGCCCAAAATGTTGTCCTGACCCATATATATGTACTCAACAACCTAAACGTTCCCTACCACAAAGCCACATCCCTCTGGATGATGACGGCGCAGCACAGCTGCAGTGGCCTCCCCAGATCGTAATGCTACTGAAATGGTCTAAGCAGTGTGCTGTGCTCAATTTTGAAAGGATGAAGATTGGAAGATAGCACTGTGGAGACGGGAAAGTGAGAAGAACCGCGAAGTCGGGTGAAGATCTGGAAGAAGCGCACGTGGCCTGATCTGCTGTGGTCGGGCTCCTGCTGTGGGATTGAGGCTTCCATATTTTGAGTGCTGCAGGTGGGCGAGGAGGAGATGCTGTGGCAGATCTGCATCTGGATGCCTGGAGTGAATGGTGTATGGTTGGCTGTCTGATCTGCGGAGAAGGTGTCCCGGAGACTGGAGTGATCATGTCATGTGCCTGGCCTGGAGGTTCCAGAGGCTGTGCCATCTTAGAGCATGGGGTCCTGCAGCAGATAGTGGAGTCAGAGAGTAGGACATGGGGGGGGGGGGGGGGTGTGGTCCTCTCAACAGTTACAGTGCAGAAGCTGATGGGCTTGTCTAGACGTGATCTGTGCGTTGGTTTTTCTTTTCAAGTCACTGCACATTCTAAAATATGAAATGTGCTTATTGTCAAGTCTTTCATCATTTACTGTATTGTTGGCACTTTTTTCTTCCTCATTGTGTAGGTGCATTTTAATCTTGTGTAGTTTTGATCTTTTGTCTGGAGTTGAAATGGCATCTTGTGTTGCCTGATGTGGAATCACGGTTTGCTGGTTAGCATTGTAGTTTCTGGAGGCTGTCATTTCATTTTTAAACTGTGTCCTGGTTTTAAATGACAATACAGGCTACTACTCTTCTTCTATCCATGTCTTTTAAATATCCCCATTGTAGCAGCCTCCATCATCACCCAGCCAGTTCATTCCAATCACCTACTAATGTGTAAAATAAAAAAAACCTACCAATGTCTCCTCACCGCTCCCCTTCACCTTGAACAGATGTCCTCTGGCATTTTACTGTTGCCTCATGAAAAATGTGCAGGCTGCCCACTCTATCAAGGACTTTCATCATCTTTGAGACCCTTTCAAATTGACTCTTGTCTTTTTTCCCCCAAATGAAATAGCTCCAATAGCTCCCCTAATCTTGCCTCATAAGATGTTGTCTGATCTGGGCAACTCCTGGTAAATCTCCTCTGCACCCTCTACAAAGCTTCCACCTCCTTCCTGTAATGAGGTGACCAGAACTGAACATAATATTCAAAGTGTGGTCTCAACAGAGCTTTGTTGAGCTGTAACATTACCTTGCAGCTCTTGAACTCAATCCCTGATGAATGAAGTGATCTGTAAACCCCAGATGAATGGGGCACCATGGTTAATGCAATGCAACCACAGCAGCAGTGATTGGGACCAAGGGTTTGAATCCCACACAGTCATCAGTTTGTATGTTCTCCTGTCTATGTGGGTTTCCTCCCACCCTTCAAAAGGTCCTGGGCGTTTAGGCCAATTGGGCACCACAGGCTCGTGGGCTGAAAGGGCCTGTTCCTGTGCTGTATGCCTACATTTAAATTTAAGAACCCTAAACCTTAAACAGATTCCCATTTGGTCTGAATTATCCTTATCAAGAGCTATATGAAAGTTCAGAGATGTGGTCACTCTCACCAAAATGCTTGACCACCCTAAAACCTGCCACCTGACCAGGTTCATTACCCAGCATTAGATCCAGTATGCCTGCTCACAGCTGGTCCACAGGCTGTCAGGACTGCTTCTTGAACACTTGGCAAATTCAGACCCATTTATCCCTCTTGCATTCTGGAAGTACTAGTCAATATAGGGGAAGTTCAAGTCTCCCATAACTACAACACTGTGTTTCCTGCACCATTCCAAACTCTGCTTGCTTATCTGCTCTTGGTGCCCCAAGGACTATTGGGGGGCCTATGGCACATTCCCTGTTTCTGACTGCCACCCACACTGTCACAGTGGACACCCCCTCTGCAGTTACCTCCCTTTCTATAGCCGTGATACTATCCCTGATCAGTAATGTTATTTCCCCCACCCCACTACCCCTCATTCTATTCCATTTAAACCCAAACCCTAGGACCTGCATCAGCAAATCCTGCCCTTCCGCCAACCAAGACTCTGTAACAGTCACAACATCATAGTTGTACATACTGATCCATGCTCAAAGTTTATCCCCTTTATTCCTTGCATTGAAATAGACATTTCAAACCCTCTAACTGACTACATCTGTTTTTTTTCCCCTGCCTGTCCTTTTTTTTACAAACTCAGAACATGTACCCTCATGCTTTTGAACTTCTGCTCTCATATTGTGGTTCCCGTCCCCCTGCCAAACTGCCATCTGGTATCCAAGAAAAGCATCCTGACCAGACCCCATCTGTTTCCAACAGGTGTCAATCACACCGGAGCCCAAGAAGAGTGTAATCACCTGCCTGAATGACTATCGACCAGTTGCACTTGCATCAACAGTGAAGAAGTGTTTGGAAAGGCTGGTGATGAAGCAGATCAGCTCCTGTCTGAGTGGTGACATGGATCCATTCCAGTTCGTCTCTCATAATAATAGCAAATGTTGTCTTACTGGCCCTACACAAAACCCTGGGGCACCTGAACAGTAAAGATGCTCTTTATCAATTACAGATCAGCATTTAACACCATCATCCCCTCCAAACTGACCAGCAAACTCCAAGACCTGGGAGTTAACACCTCCAGACCACAATCAGTGAAGATTAGTAAGAATATCCCCTCCACGATCGCCATCAGTACCAGAGCACCACAGGGCTGTGTTCTTAGCCCCCACTCTACTCACTTTACACCCACGACTGTGTGGCTCGGTACATCAATAATATCCCCTACAAATTTGCTGACGATACCATGGTCGTGGGTTGTATAAAGGAAGGGAATGAGTCCACATGCAAGAGGGAGTTTGAAAACCGAGCTGAATGGTGCATCAACAACAACCTCGCACTCAATGTCACCAAAACCAAGGAGTTGATTGTTGACTTCAGGAAAGGAAAGCCAGAGTTTTAAAATCCAGTGATGATTGGGAGATCAGGGGTGGAGAGGGTGAGCAACTTTAGGTTCTTGGGAGACACCATCTCAAAAAATCTTCCTGGACCCAACACCAATGACATCGTGAAGAAAGCACGTCAGCACCTCTACTTCTTCAGGCGTTTGTGGAGATTTGTGATGACACCAGAAACTCTGGCAAATTTCTACAGAGATGTGGTGGAAAGTGTGCTGACTGGCTGCATCATGGTCTGGTATGGGGACACCAATACCCCTGAGAATAAAGCCCTCCAAAAGGTCATGGACACATCCCAGGACATCACAGACAAACCTCTCCCCACTATTGAGTTTATTGAAAGGGAATGGTGCTGTCAGAAAACATCAGCAATCATCAAGGATCCACACAGGCCAGCACATGCTCTCTTTCTCTTCTCACTGCTGCCATCAGGAAAGAGGTCTCGGTGCCTCAAGACTCACACCCCCAGGTTCAGGAACAGCTGCTCCCCCTCCACCTTCAGACTCCTCAACAACAAACTCAATCAGGAACTCATTTCAGGACTCTTGCAGCACTTTATTGATTTTCTTTGTTTTCAATTCTTTTATCTTTCCATGTTTCCACTGGACCGTTTATTTTTGCACGACTAATTTGTGGTAATTCGGCTGTGTCCAATGGAAAAAGGGAATCTCAGGGTTGGATGTGATGTCGTGTATGTTCTCTGCCAATCAATGGGAAATCTCCAAATCTTCAATCTTGGTGCAAGAGCCCACGAGGTGCAAACCAACCATCTCCTGTCCAAGCTGCAGATTGCAAGGTCTGTAAAGTGCTGCCACCGCCTGTTCACACCGAGTACTGCATGCATGAAGCGAGGGAGAGAGAGAGAGAGAGAGAGAGATCTAGGTATAATACCACCACCTGGTGTCCGGACTCGCGAACTACAGGATACATGATTTTTATTTTTCATGGGAGTGTGGAGAATGAGAGGAGACTTGATTAAGGTTAACAAAATAGAGCAAGATGGATAATATGGAGCTCCAATGAACAGGGAGGTCTCACCTGTGAAGGAGCAAGTGTGATATCTCCCAGTTCATTCTTGCTTGGGCAGTGGTGGCCAATTGCAAGACAGCTCCAATTAGGGGAAGAGAATATGCTGTTTCAAGTCATGGGTTTGAAACGGTTTCCCCACTTGTGCCATTCAGACTCAAGAGAGCAAATGCTTGCAGACAGGAAGGAAACCTAGTTTTATTGTGGAGAATTGCTTGTTTTTCGGGGTGAAGGTTGTTTGTGGTCTGAGATTCCTCAATGGAAACATAGAAAATAGGTGTAGGAGGAGGCCATTTGGCCCTTCAAGCCTATACCGCCAAGCATTTTGATCATGGCTGATCATCCACTCAGTACCCTGTTCCAGCTCTCTCTCCATACCCCCAGATCCCCCTAGTCACAAGTACTAAATCTAACTCTCTCTTAAATATAGCTATGGAACCGGCCTCAATCACTTCCTGTGGCAGAGAATTCCATAAATTCACCACCCTCTGAGTGAAAAAATTCTTCCTCATCTCAGTCCAAAATTCTACTAAATGCTTCTCAATGGAAGCAGCTATTTTTCTTGTGCCTGATTGTTAAACAGCTGGAAAAATGTCTCAAATCTATCACTCAGCCAGTACTTTTGGTCATTGATTTGGAGTGATGGCTTGGGAATATTTATTGCATGGTTCGTCCAAAGCTCTTAAAGTGACAGTGTGGAAGGAGTGTGTATGTCCTTTGTGTTTTCTGCCACCCTTGAGAACATAAAAAGTGTCCGTGAATTGTGGTATTGGTGAGACACAAGCTTGTTTTGCCCTGTTTTTGTTCTGTATGTCTATAAAGTTTCAGTTTAGGGATAAAATGTCCAGACACTGTTCTGTTCAAAAGTCTAGTAACCAAATCAGATTCTCCCGAGTTCTTGTCATGGATATGTATCAAGAAGCCTGTTTTGCAGCAGTCGTGTTGCATTAGAGGTGCACATACAATTTTTAAAAATAATTGAGTTTGAAACCATAAAAAATATCAGGTCGTGCCCAAAGGTTCATCTGTGCTGTTTAATTAAATTGATGCCCACAGGATCATCATGTGCACTTCCTCCCCATGGTCTTGAGCTTCCCAAATCGCCTTGAGCTGTGGAGTGTGGGAGGAAATCCACACAGACACCGAGAGAATGTCGAAACTTCTTGCAGTCAGTGCTGATTTGATCCTGGGGTGACTCGTGCTGGAGAGGTGGGACTACTGTCCTGCCTTCACCTTGTGATGGCTGATTTTTGTCTGTTGGTGGATGGAGGTCTGACATGATATTCCCTTGGCCTTGAGGGAAAGGAGAGTAGAAATTGCAAGGGCCCTGACAGAAATATTTAAAACATGTTTATCCACGGGTGAGGTGCCGGAGGAATGGATGTAATCTAATGTTCCTTTGTTTAAAAATGGCTTCAAAACCAAACCTGGTGAGCCTGACAGTAATAGGTAAATTATTGGAGGGTAATCAGAGAGTACCTCGAAAAGAATCTGTTCAAATAGCTGGCCTTCATCAACCATAGCATAGAATACGGGAGTCGGGCAGTGAGGTTGAGACTAGACAAGGTATTGGTGAGGCCCTGTTGAGAGTACTGTGTTCAGTTCTGGTCACCAAATGAGAGGAAAGCTATTGTTAGAAACAGAAGTACTGTAATGGAAGATTCTAACCTATTTTAGTTAACCTGTTTTTTCTTAATTTCCAGCTCTTGGTTCTGCAGAGCTGATAACCTTTTTTTTAAAACTTGCAGCTTTGGGTTCTGCAAGGCTGAGAATCTAATTGTTTTTAGACTCAGCAGACATAAGCAAAATTCCACCGAGGTGCCAGAGATGCTGTTATCTGAAGAAAGGACATCTGTGTACCGAGAACATTTAATCTTCCTGCTTGTTTTGGTCACAGACTGTCAGAGCCTAGCCTTGATGTAGAATAAACCATTTTATTAAAAATGATAAGCTGAAAATTATGTTATTCGTTAATTAACCTAGCATGCTAGCTCGCTTGCTTAACTTTCATGCTGTGCTGGGAATAGGTGCTTGGGTAAGCAGTTTTTGGGTAATAAAAGGCAAGGTCCCGCTGCTGAAGGGAGAGACTCTCCGAGAGGTGGCAACAACTCTCAGCAAGAAGAAGAACTTCTGGAGTCCAGCCAACGTCCCGGTCAGGGGAGGTGGAGAAGTTGCTACTGGCGCCCTGACAACCAACTACAAGTGTGCAGTCATTGCCTCGCTTCAGCAGTTGGGACCAGTCCAAGTGTTGATAAGTATAGTTGGGAAGGGCTTGCATATTGTAGTGTGAAATCAGCTTTTGAATTTGTAATAAACATTTGTATAATCTGAACTGCTCTCGGTGTGTGTGTCTATTTTCTTTCGGTAGTTCAAACATTGTGACCAATCTAAAATGAACAAAGTGAGAGGTACAATTTTACCCAAGATAAGTACCTTCACAGAAATTGCTCGAGACAAAAATTGAGAACAAAAAACATTTATTATACAACAATGCAAAGTTGGGTGCTTCCCCTTACCCTGGGAATACACACATACACAGGGGCTCACCCAACTTTTATAGAGTTGATTTCAGTATAGGAATACCCTCCCCCTTACATTCTTCTGCCACCTGGATGAGTTTGGCATTAGGCAATCCTGTCTGCCCACGTGCTGTTTCTGTGAACTTGGAGGACCGGGGGTATCCTGTCGGTGTCCCATCATGTCATTATCCTCTTTTCTTCTTTGGCTTGGCTTCGCGGACGAAGATTTATGGAGGGGGTAAAAGTCCAAGTCAGCTGCAGGCTCGTTTGTGGCTGACAAGTCCGATGTGGGACAGGCAGACACGGTTGCAGCGGCTGCAGGGGAAAATTGGTTGGTTGGGGTTGGGTGTTGGGTATTTCCTCCTTTACCTTTTGTCAGTGAGGTGGGCTCTGCGGTCTTCTTCAAAGGAGGTTGCTGCCCGCCAAACTGTGAGGCGCCAAGATGCACGGTTTGAGGCGATATCAGCCCACTGGCGGTGGTCAATGTGGCAGGCACCAAGAGATTTCTTTAGGCAGTCCTTGTACCTTTTCTTTGGTGCACCTCTGTCACGGTGGCCAGTGGAGAGCTCGCCATATAACACGATCTTGGGAAGGCGATGGTCCTCCATTCTGGAGACGTGACCCACCCAGCGCAGCTGGATCTTCAGCAGCGTGGACTCGATGCTGTCGACCTCTGCCATCTCGAGTATTATCCTCATTATCCTCATTGTCCTTATTCACAAACCTGTCTTTGTTCTAATTTACACCTTCCCAACTCTCAGGGCTACAACCTCTTCATATGTAGAACTTGTTAATACTGTCTAGGGCTACATTCTAATATCCATTTCTTATCCTGTTCATACTGGCTTTATTCATTTACCCATATATCTATATTAGTTTCCTAATCTTCATATTTTTATACCAGTTTTACTCATCTCTTACAATCCTCACTTTTTTTTTAGATCAGTGATACTGATCTCTCACAATGATCAGTGTTACTAATCTCTTACACGATCAACAAAGTAGAGAGGGTGCAGAGAAGATTTACATCAATGTTACCTGGATTTCAGCAACTTGATTACAAAGAAAGATTGAGCTAATGAAGTCTTTATTCTTTGGATTGTAGATGGTTGAGAGCGGATTTGATAGAGTATTTAAAATTACTAGAAGGATAGATTGAGTTGATGTGGATAAGCTTTTTCCATTGCGAGTAGCAGAGATTGAAACAGGTCATGAGTTAAGAGGCAAAAGTTTGGAAGTAACATGAGGGGGAACTTCTTTACTCAGAGTGGTGGCTGAGTGGAGTGAGCTTCCAGGAGAAATAGTGGTGGCAGGGTCCAAATTGGAGGGGTTGGGAATGCAGAGAGGTGGTACGAGAGGAGAGTATTTAGTTCAGTGCAGACAAGAAGGGCCAAATGACCTGTTTCTGTGCTGTAATTGTTATAGGGTTAAAATGTGTGGCAGTAACTTGGAAGTCCGATGCGTATTTGGGAATGGGTCGATGGCCACACTGAAATAGGCCGTTGATTCCCACGAAATAATTACATCGAATTCACGGAACAAATTTGAATTTCTCTTTTGAAGATTTGGGATGTGTATTTACCAATTGTAGGAATTAAGTTGTAATCACCCAACACTAACTTTCTGACTCCTAAAACCAAGAAAAGCAAGATTTTATTTGAGAGTTTTGGCCAATTTTTATAAATACTATCTAGATGTTTTCTCTCTTTATTGTTTTCTATTGGGCAGCTGTGGGAGGGGTTACTTTTGAAATCACTATGCATTAATTTTATCTTATTTTCAAATAAGAAATTTAAGTTTTTTAATGCATATGTTAAATTAAATGTAAAAATGTTACAAATAAGATGAATGAAGAATTGTTTCAGGAACTGGCGATCTTCCACGAGTGCCGTGAACCCCAGGCAGCAGGAATGTGTGAACGAAACACAAAACTGGCCAGAACAACTGAGGAAACACGGCTAAAAGTGCCCAAAAAGGTGCTAATGCCATCTTGATTTTAATGCAGGTGACACCGAGGAATGCGTTGGGGCAGAGATGGTCTATGGGCAGCCAATACAGACGCCTTGGGGAACAAAGCCCGCACCACCAGTAGGAATGGATAATGGTGGGTAATGAATAAACAAATATGATTGACACCGAGAGAGAGAGTCACAGACAGACCCCCGATTGGTTCGTGAGGTGCCTGGGACGCAGGTTAATGATATTCCCCACCTGATTGGTTCAGGGGTTGCATGTGACCATGAGTAATGGTATTCCCCACCTGATTGGTTTGGGATTGCATGTGACCCTGGTTAATGATATACCCCGCTCGATTGGTTCATGCATTGCCTGGGATGCTGGTTTTTTTTTAAAATTTTTTATTTTTCACACCATAAATCACAATAGCCATGATATACACTTTTTCTTTGCCTGGGATGCTGGTTAATGATATGCCCCATCTGATTGGGTCAGGGATTGCATGTGACACTGGTTTATGATATACCCGACCCGATTGGTTCAGGCTTTGCCTGGGATGCTGGTTAATGATATGCTCCACCCGATTGGTTCATGCGTTACATGTGACGCTGTTTATTTATATTCACCTCCCGATTTGTTCACAATTTGCCGAGAATGCTTTTTATTGATATTCCCCACCCGATTGGTTCGTGAGGTGCCTTTAACGCTGGTTAATGATATTCCACACCTGATTGGTTCGTGGGTTGCACGTGACGCTGGTTAATGATGTGCCCCGCCCGATTGGTTCATACGTTGCCTGGGACGCTGGTTAATGATATACCCCACCCGATTGATTCATACGTTGCCAGGGACGCTGGTTAATGATATGCCCCACCTGATTGGTTCAGGGGTTGCATGTGACCCTGAGTAATGATATTCCTCACCTGATTGGTTTGGGGGTTGCATGTGACCCTGGTTCATGATATACCCCGCTCGATTGGTTCATGCGTTGCCTGGGATGCTGGTTAATGATATGCCCCATCTGATTGGTTCAGGAGTTGCACGTGACGCTGGTTTATGATATACCCGACCCGATTGGTTCAGGCTTTGCCTGGGATGCTGGTTAATGATATGCTCCACCCGATTGGTTCATGCGTTACATGTGACGCTGTTTATTTATATTCACCGCCCGATTGGTTCACAATTTGCCGAGAATGCTTTTTATTGATATTCCCCACCCGATTGGTTCGTGAGGTGCCTTTAACGCTGGTTAATGATATTCCACACCTGATTGGTTCGTGGGTTGCACGTGACGCTGGTTAATGATGTGCCCCGCCCGATTGGTTCATACGTTGCCTGGGACGCTGGTTAATGATATACCCCACCCGATTGATTCATACGTTGCCAGGGACGCTGGTTAATGATATGCCCCACCTGATTGGTTCAGGGGTTGCATGTGACCCTGAGTAATGATATTCCCCACCTGATTGGTTTGGGGGTTGCATGTGACCCTGGTTAATGATATACCCCTCTCGATTGGTTTATGCGTTGCCTGGGATGCTGGTTAATGATATGCCCCATCTGATTGGTTCAGGAGTTGCACGTGACGCTGGTTTATGATATACCCGACCCGATTGGTTCAGGCTTTGCCTGGGATGCTGGTTAATGATATGCTCCACCCGATTGGTTCATGCGTTACATGTGACGCTGTTTATTTATATTCACCGCCCGATTGGTTCACAATTTGCCGAGAATGCTTTTTATTGATATTCCCCACCCGATTGGTTCGTGAGGTGCCTTTAACGCTGGTTAATGATATTCCACACCTGATTGGTTCGTGGGTTGCACGTGACGCTGGTTAATGATGTGCCCCGCCCGATTGGTTCATACGTTGCCTGGGACGCTGGTTAATGATATACCCCACCCGATTGATTCATACGTTGCCAGGGACGTTGGTTAATGATATGCCCCACCTGATTGGTTCAGGGGTTGCATGTGACCCTGAGTAATGATATTCCCCACCTGATTGGTTTGGGGGTTGCATGTGACCCTGAGTAATGATATTCCCCACCTGATTGGTTTGGGGGTTGCATGTGACCCTGGTTAATGATATACCCCGCTCGATTGGTTCATGCGTTGCCTGGGACGCTGGTTAATGATATACCCCTCCCGATTGGTTCATACGTTGCCTGGGACGCTGGTTAATGATATGCCCCACCCGATTGGTTCAGGCGTTGCCTGGGACGCAGGTTAATGATATGCCCCACCCGACTGGTTCATGCGTTACCTGGGACGCTGGTTAATGATGTGACCCAACACTTGGGCACTGAGGCTTAGGGTTTCCACCCATTTGTTTCCAAACGTCTGTTTCTACGCCTCTTGATTCAATCTTCTGTTTCCTCCCTTTGTTTCCCCGCCTCTTTTTACATCCCTCTGTTTGAATCCATCTATTTGCAGCCCTCTGGTTGCATCTTGGTTTCAACGTCTCTGTTTCCACCCTTCTTTTTCCACACCTCTCACTCCATGCGGTGTCTCCTCCTCTTGCTTTTGACCCCTCTGTTTTGAGCCCTCTCATCTGTCTCTGCCCCTCCAATTCTGCTCCACTGAATGAAGCGCTCAAGTGCGCAGTGAGTTCACTCTGACACCAGGGGGAGATATTGCACCTAATGTGGGCTTTTGCAGTTTGCCCATCTTGACACTGGAGGGCGGTGTGGTCCCAATTTCTCTCAACTCCATCTCCACCTGCACTTACTGATTCACCAAAATTAAGTCAATCATTTTTAGGTGTTTTTGAATCTTAAATCTTTGTAAAACACTCTTTATTCCAATGTTTAATTTTAGAAGTGTTTTGGGTCATTAAGAAGTTTGGTGGTGTCTTTGTGCCCAGATATAAGCACCAGCAACTCGTTTTTCTGGTTGAGGCTCTTGTTAAATGTTGTTTGACATCACAAAGTGCTTTCCAAGGACGTCCTCCCTCCATGGAATGAGATTCTGACCAAGAACGTCTCCCCTCCATGGAATGAGATCCTGCTGTATAAAGGTCACAGGAAAGATTTCAAGCAGAGCACATAATGGGAAGGTGAAAAGAGTCCTTTGCGAGTGGGTGTAGGGAGAGTCCCAATGCATTTTATACCCTCATGGAAAACCAGAGAGGGAATGGGACCATTCAAGGTCAGTTTGGAATTTAAAAATTAAACATACAGCACAGTAACATGCTGTGCTTCCCAAATCCCCATTGAATTGGCAGACCCTGTATGTTTTGAAGCATGTGAGGAAACCAGAGGAAACCCACAGACACAAGGAGAAAGTACCAACTCCTTACGGACAGTGCCAGATTTGAAACCCGGTCACTGAGGCTGTGACAGTGTTGCTTGGAGTCTGAGGACATGGTTGTGGTACTGACTGGGTGTTTTCCATCAGTATTTACTAAAAAGGACATGGTGGATATTTGGGCATGTTCATGGGTCCAGGTGTTTTGAGCGGAATTCTTGGGATTTTTTGAGGAGTCTGAGCCCTTCATCAGGAGTGCAGGATAACAGGCAAACACTTGAATAAAAAGATAGGGGAGAGGAAGAGACAAAAAGGTAACAGTTAAGGGGTAACAGGTGGACACAGGTGGGAGGGTAGAAGAGAAAAATGGGGGGAAAAAGGACAGGGAAGCATAGCTCTGATAGAATAAAGGCAAAGGGACATGAGAGGAAAGGAGACAGGTGGGGAAATAGAGACCAGAGGAGTGGTCTTACCAGAAATTTGGAGGTCGATATTGATGCTATTTGATTAGAGACTTCCAAGATGGAATTTGTGCTGGGCCTTGATTTGGCAGTGCGTGAGGCCATGGACAACCATGTTGAGTGGGAATGGGATGTGGAATTAAAATGGTCTGCCCCTGGGAGATCCTTCTGTTGGAGCCATCAGAGTGAAGGTGACCAATGAAATGATTTTTCCAGTTTGCGTCCAATCTACCCAGCATAGAGGATCAACAGATCCAGTGAAGGACCCTACGGGTTCATCAGTGAAGTTTTGCTTCACAGAGTCAGGTTCCAAGGGAACAGTTGATGGGAAGGAATGAGCGAATCACTGATGGAGTAATCACAACAGAAAGGAAGGAGGTGTCTGATGGCAGGAGTGGTGGAAAATATATGGTGTGGGAGGCAATGACCAGGAGAATTCTGTCCTTGTTATATTGAGGGGGGTGGGGGAGGAGGGGCAGGGCTGGGAATAGAGATGTGGGCAAGGGCATTAGGCCAGATATCCTGGACCAGATGGCCATACAAGCACAAATGTGAGCTGAATTCATCACCTCACAAAGATATGTCACTTGCTTTAGCTAGTCTACTGCCCAGCAGCATCCCATTCCAGGAGCTGCTCAAGATGTTACTATTCTATGATGTTGTCTTGACCACAATGAAGAAGGTCGAATCCGCCCCTTGTTTCAATGTCCAGCAACATTCAGCTGTGATACCTCACACCTGAAGGATCAGCCAATTAACTCTTGGCCAGATTCCAGCTCAGGCCTGGCTGCTGCCTCCATCACCATGGCCAATAGTGAGAGAGCATCAGTTCAGGGGCTGTTAATCAGGTGACAGAAATTCATGGGTTTAAAGCAGATGAATTTCTCTCCCCGCCCCACTCTCCTCTCTTACCCCTTCCCCCGCTCCCCATGGCCCCCGCTCATGACGATGGAGCCAGAGAAATGTGTTGGTTTCATGTGTGTGGTTTACGCTGCCTGCAACTTTCGCTCTTGTCTTGGAATGATGGTTTTGGGATGTTTGTACCTGATTGTGTCTGAGGTTTGCTTTTGAAGTGTGGGCTGCTGATGGATGTAGGTGGGCAAGAGCTGGGTTTGGGGATTGCATGGGCAATGGGGAATTCTCTTGCTCTTGAATGCAAGAAGCACTTCATTTAACTTTCTGCTAATGTAACCCTATCTGCCTTATGCATGAATGAGTGGTTTGTGTAATATTGCACTTTATTACAGGACAAACAATTGAATTTTGATCTTGGCATGTTTAGCAGAATGTTCTTAAAGTGACAGTGACCCAGGTTCATATCTGTCCCCATGTAAGGAGTGTTTTTATCTCACCCTTTACAAAATGGGAAGGTGAATGAGGGTATTTGTGTGGTTCTGTTCTGAATGTTTAAAGTTCCTGTCTCTGGATGTACAGTTCAGGGGTGAAATGTCCTGATGTCAATTCTTCTGTGTTCACACGTAGTAACTCAACCAATTTCTGTAGCGACGCAAATGCTGGGGAGGCTCAGCAGGTCAAGCAGTGAACTTTATATAGTACAGATACTTGCCCTGATAAAGGGCTCAAGCCTGAAACGCTGTTGTGTGTTTATCTGAATACTGTCTGGAGCAAATAAACCAGGGTCTCCAATCAGAATTGGGTGGGGAGTTTTGTGCATTACAGTCGTAGCGATGCAACATTTAAAAATATTTAGGTTCATCTGTGTCTTAAATCTTTAAAGTTATACCTGCAGGACAATAACAGGCCCTTCACCCCCAATTAACCTCCAGTCTCCAGAGAACAGTCCAGCACAGAAGCAGGTCCTTCGGCCCTTCGAGTCTGTGCTGAACTATTATTTGGCCCATTCCCACTGACCTGCAACCAGTCCATTGCCCACCATACCCTTCCCATCCATATACCCATCCAAATTCTTCAATATTAAGCTTGACTCCTCATTCACCATCACCCAGTAGCTCATTCCACATTCCCTTTACTCTCTGAACAAATTTCTTCCAATTTTCCCTCTAAACTTTTCCCATTTCACTCTTATTCCAAATCCGCTGGTTTGTCTCTGAGTGGATAACGCTGACCTACATTTACTGTCTATCCTCCTCAAAATTTTAAATACCTCTGTCAAATCTCAGTCATTCTTCTACCCTCCAGGGAATAAAGTCCTAACCTGTTAAACCTTTCCTTGGAACTGATTTCCTGAAGTTAGAGCAACATCCTAGTGAATTTTCTCTTTCAATCTTATTGATATCTTCCCTGTCGTTAGGTGATCACAACTGCACACAAAACTCCAATTTTGGCCTCACAAATTTCTTGTGAGGCTTCACCGTAAACTCCACACTTTGAAACTCAGTACTTTGGTATATGAAGGCCAATATGACAAAAACTCTCTTTACAACTCTATCCACCTGTGACAGCACTTTCATGGAATGACACCTGTTAGAGATAGAGAATTTAGGTTAAAATGGCTTAAGTTAAAATGTGATGATTAATCATAAAAAGGGAAGCCAGAACGGACAGGGAGCTTACTAGCAGCCAAGGACAAAAAGTTCAGCTGGATATGTTTTTTTAAACATATCTTTTCATGGTCATAGTGAGAGACATGCAGGAGACAAAAGATTGATAAGAAGGGTGAGAAACAGAATTTAGTGTATGTAGAGTTCGCAGCGTACGTAACGAACGTGATAATTAAAAATGCAGTTGTACTTAGAATGCTTTTGCAATACTAACCAATTAAAACAGTATTAATAAGAAGGGGAAGGGCAAACAACAAGGGTATAAAAATCAATGCACTGTATGTATCGGGGCTTAACTGGTGAGAAGCCAGTTGAGTCCAACTCTGCAGACTTGTAAATAAAGCTTGTCGTGTCATCAGTTTTAAAGAGACTCATGTGTGAGAAGTTTTATTTCTGACAACACCTGTTTCCCAGTTCCCTCTGTTCTACCGCACTCCTCAGTGCCCAACCGTTCACCGTCTTTTCATGGTTTGTCCTTCAAAATGCAACACCTCACAGTTGTTCATGTTAAATTCCATCTGCTGTTTATTCCAGCTGGTCCAGATCCATCTGCAAGCTTTGAAAACCTTCCTTGCTGTCCACAACGCTTCTGATCTGAGTATTGTCTGCAGACTTGCTGATCCAATCACCACATTGTTGTCCAGATTGTGCATCTCTATGACAAGCTACGCTGGTCCCAGCACCGATCCCTGCAGCACAGATCCCTGCAGCACACCACTAGTTACAGGCTTCCCCCTTCCCACCCCCCTCCAAAAACAGTAAATATTGAACATATAAAATACAATAAAACAATATCTTTTACAAAAGGAATACGAACAAAAAAGACGTATCATCTACTTATTCACATTAAATCTGATCGTGTTTATCTTCTTATCATTTTAGGTGGTGGTGGTCCAAGGCCTGCTCTTTCTGTTATGTTCCATATATGGTTCCCAGGATTTTTCAAACATTGTAACTTTGTCTTTTAAATTGTATGTGATTTTTTTTCCCATGGGATATACTTAAACTTGGTTATATTATTCCATTAATGTTTATAGTCATATCGTCCAAAGTGGCCATCTTATATCTTTATTTTCACTCTTTCCCACCTCTTCACCACCTCCATCCCTTTTTTCCATTACTGTTTTTTAAGCTTTCCTTTTTAAACTCAGTATATGACAACGCACTTAAGATATGAAATACCCCAACAATCCCCACAAGCAATAACCCTTTAACCCCAAATGAACCTCCCCTCCTTGGATTGCCCTTTGTCCCTTGACAGGAACCATAACTCCCCTTTCCATTCAGTTTGCAAACTTACTCGCAAGCGTCAACCGATTTCACAGTGACCATTATTCTTCCCCCCCCCCCAACCCCCCAGAGAACACTATTTTCCTATACATATAACAAAGCTCTCTCTCTCTCTCTCTTTTTTTCCCTTCTTCTCCTTCTCTTAGCCATCTTTAAATCTTTATGGATACATTATCTTTACTTTATATTTTTGAATATTTTCTTGCCAGTCTTCTTTCTTGTCACTCTTCTCCTGTCCTGCAAATGTTCAGCAAATTCTTGGGCTTTCTTTGGGTCCAAGAACATTCTATTCTGTTCCCCAGAAATAAATACTTTGAGTACTGCTGGATGTCTTAATATCAAGTTATAACCTTTCTTCCATAAGATTGTTTTCGCCATGTTGAATTCCTTCCTCTTCTTTAAAAGTTCAAAGCTTATGACCGGGAAAAAAATTTTTTGTCCCTTGTATTCCAACGGCTTATTGTGTTCTCTTGCCTGCTCCAGTATGTTATCTCTTGTCGTCTATCTTAGAAATGTTACCAATATGGATCTCGGTTTTAGATGTGGTGGCGATTCCAGTACTAGCGTTCTATGTACCCTTTCGATTTCTATTTCTTCATGTGAATCTGTCATTCCCAGCATCTTTGGGATCCATCCTTTTATAAATTCCTTCATACCTGACCCTTCTTTACCTTCTTTCAGGCCCACAATTTTTATGTTGTTCATGTTGTTTCGCCTACTGTTTCCAATACGTCAATTTTTTGTGTTTCTTAGCTGGCCTCTCCTCAGCTAAGTTCCCCTCCCACTGGCATTCACCTTTTCTTTGACTTGCGCATTGCGCATGTGCAACTCTTCGCGCAGGTGCAGTTGAAGTCCACCGGTCGGGAGGACACCACTCCTCGGGGAACATCAGAGATCGGACACTCTTCTCCACGGTGGCTCTCTGCTCCAATGTGCAGATAAGGCCTTCTTCTTTCTTCTCCAGTGATTTTCCTTCTTCCCTTTTCTCTTTTATTCTTACGATTTCTCTTTTGGGTGCCATCTTCTGTCTCTTCTCTGAAACTTTATCTTTCTCTTCCTGTATTTATGTTTATTGAGCTCTGTTTTTCAAACTTTTTTTTCTTTTCCCTGGAGAGGGCTGGTTCCACTCGACCAGCCACGACTCCATCACGTGACTCCCTCTCCTCACCCTCGTACTTGAGAATGATGTGAACTCTACTCTAGAAACAACCACAGCAAAGAGACCATTCAGCCCTTCTCGTCCCTGGTGAAATAAAATTTTGCCAGTCTCATCGACCTGCACCCAGTCCCTAACCCTCCTGACTTCCCACATCCATGGATCTCTACAATTGATTCTTAAAACGAAAGAGTTTTAATGTTAAATGGCAGACCATTGAGAAGTGTCGTCGAACAAAGGGATGGAGGAACTGTGGAACAGAACTGCCCGAAAGTGGAGTCCCTTGTAGAGATGGGGGGGGGGGGGGGAGATGAAGAAAGCTTCTGGTATTTTGGCCTTCAGAAATGAGAGGATTGAGTGCAGGAGGTGGGAGGCCATGAGGAAGTTGGACAAGGCATGGGTGAGGCCAACTTGGGAACGTTGTGTGCCGTTTGGGTGGCCGGAGGAGAGGAAGGATAGGAATGAGAGCGCATCGAGGAGAGGGACAAGAAGGTGGTCTGGCTTTCGGGGTTTGAGTTCCAGGGGAAGGTTGGACAGGCTGGGACTTTATTCCCCGGAGCGTAGAAGATTGAGGAAGATTTGAAAATTGTGAGGGGGGACGGATCGTGTCCATGGGGACAGGCTGTTTCCAAGGAGAGTGGAAGAGATTCAAAGAGGAGGACATGGATTGAGATTGAAGGGGGATTTTCTTCCCTCAGAGGGGGGTGGGAGTGTGGAATGAGCTTTGGGCCAAGGTGGTGGAGGTAGGATGGACTGGACTCTTGGGGGGGAATGTGGGGCAGGTCCTGGTGTGGAAATGTGCAGCCTGAAGGGGAGATGGACTGGAGGCCCGAGGCAGCTCTCGGCCCCTTCCCCAGTGGGACTGGGCTGGCGAAGAGATCCCGTGGAGGGGTGGCTCAAGCTCTCGCGAGAGCGACCCCTGGGGGCCGCCATGTTGTTGATCTTTCCCGCCTTCGGAGCAGTTGGTCGCGAGCGGGAGAGGTTCGTGTCGGTGCTTCACGGGCGGGAATCGGGGCATTTTGGGAGCGAGACCAGGGAGGAGGGAGTTTCCACGGGTCGCCCTTTGGGTCTGGGGCGGACGGAGCTCGGAGGGGAACGGGCGGGGAGATGGTTGTGAGGTGGGGCCGGGGAACCGTGAGGGAGTTTGTGGCGGGGTGACATTAGGGTGTGTGGTAGTCGGGGACCCGCGAGGCTGACGGGGGGGGGGGGTCGGGGGCTGCGAGACTGAGGGGGGGGTCGGGGGCCCGCGAGCTTGAGGGGGGTCGGGGCCCGCGAGCTTGAGGGGGGGGTCGGGGCCCGCGAGGCTGGAGGGGGGTCGGGGGCCGCGAGGCTGAGGGGGGTCGGGGCCCGCGAGCTTGAGGGGGGGGGTCGGGGCCCGCGAGGCTGAGGGGGGTCGGGGGCCGCGAGGCTGAGGGGGGTCGGGGGCCGCGAGGCTGAGGGGGGTCGGGGGCCGCGAGGTTGAGGGGGGTCGGGGGCCGCGAGGCCGAGGGGGGTCGGGGCCCGCGAGCTTGAGGGGGACCCGGGAGGCTGAGTCATCCCGTGAGTGTGAGGGGGTTGGGGACCCTTGGATGGGAATGAGCGGGAAGTTTGTGAGCGATGTGAGGGGGCTGGGGATGGGGACCTGCAAGTGGGACGGGTGGTCAGGGCCAATAATAGAAAGGTTCCACTTTTCCACAGGACTCTCTGTTCCTCAAGTAGATGCGGCAGTGATGTTCCCCCCATCCCATCCAGCGCCAGGATTCCAGGCGTGGCGGTCAATGAGGGATCAGGGATGCTATGAGGACAGTCTGACCCGTTTGGGGACCCCTGACCTCAACCATATCAAGTGTTACTAAAAGGAATGGATGAAGGTCTGGCAGAGGATGAGGTTTGTCTTCATTTTGGTGAGGCATTTGATAGGCTCCACAGACTCAGTCATAAGGCTTGGGATCTATGGATGTGTGGATTCAGAAATGGCTTAACTGCAGAAAGCATTTGGATATGGGCATGGATGGGAGGGGTATGAAGGGATATGAAATGGGTGCTGGTCAGTGGGATGAGAAAATCAGTTCACCACAGACTGGAAGGTTTCTGTGCTGGAATGAGACGTCATTAACAATGACACCGACAGCCTAATCCTCTTTCTGCCAGTTCCGCTGCAGACATTGGAAGACGGTCCTGTTTAAAATAATCCGAATACCCCTGGGCGCGGACCCGGCGAAGCCACAGTTTAGTTCCTGCACCTCAGATGGTGAAGTCCACAGATTTTTCTTTAAAATATTGCTTACATTGTAAAAAAATTTGAAAAGTGCATGAGCATATATTGTAATGTTCAATTCAAAAGGAAAAAATAATGAAAAAATCTTAATTCAAAGCCCTAGCGCTAAGCGAGGTTAAAAAAAAACACACAGGAATAAAGTGCCAACATCCTGCAGATGGATTTATCAGTGGCTAAGGACCAGATATGTTCTCGTCGCTCGCCGTGCACACACGAAGATGAGAGCAGTGTTTGAGGTGCTCCAGGCTCCATGTTATAACGTGTACCCAGCCAGAAAGAATTCCGATCCATATCCCCACGTTTTTATTCCTGGGGCTGACGGCAAGGTTCAGCCTGAAATAGTAGAGGATGAGAATCCAGGCAAAAGGACAGAAGCCCAGACCAAAGCAACAATTGGAGCAGAAGGATTTAGTTCCACCGGTAGAGGGAGAGTGGAAGGACACTGTCAGAATGCCCATAGGATTTAACCTGTTTAAAAGCAGGTGGCACAAATCTGTGCAGAGGGGCACAATTTCAAGGTGATTGCAGATGTTTGGGAAGCTGCAGGAATTCAGCCCATCAGAATGAAGTAAATGCAATATCCAGAGAGAGAAACCTTGGGCTTTTCTCTGGAGTGATGCAGGAAGCTCATGTAGTGAATGGATTTGTGGCAGAGCTTGGTGGAGGAGCAGGCAGTGCTCAGGAAACACAAGGCTGCTGAAGGACTTGTAAAAAGAGAACGTGCAGAAGGCTGCGGGTGCCTGGAGCACATGGCCGGGCAGGATTGTGGTGTCTGGAATAATAGGGACCTTTAACATTTAGACAGGCACATTGATGCAACAAAAATAGTGGGTTACGGGTTTGAGGGGTGAAATGTTCAGTTTGTAGTAGATTTGAGCAGTTGTCTTGTGACACCAATACACCTGAGCAAAAAGCTCTGCAAAAGTATGGACACTGCCCAGGACATCTCAGGTAACCATTGAGAACATTTGCCGGGAATGCTGCTGTCAGAGAACAGCAGGAATCAAAGATCCACGTCACCCGCTCTGTTCTCACTGCTCCCATCAGGAAAGAGGTATAGCCAGGTTTATCACGAGACTCAACACACATTCAGGGACTCTTCCTTTTGCACTTTGAATTTTTTCTCTCTCCCAGTTTGTTTTCATATGCACATTTTCAGAGATTACATGTATTATAAGTAGATGAGTCCAGTTAGGGAAACTTCGTTTTGGTCTATATAATGGTTACTTTTATCCCCTTTTATTGTTCATTTATATTAGTGTCTGGGCCCCTATGTGGTCCAGGTACAGCTGACAGACCTTTACCAAAGGGTTACGTTTATGTGATTTTTTTTTCCCGTAGGTAACAGCAGTTCATTTCCACAGCCCAGCGTGCTATCGGACATCCAGTTGATCGTGATACATCTTTTCGCTAAGGCCAGTGCTATTTTTATAAATGAGATTAGATATTTGTTCAAGTTGTTGCTTGTTTCCATGAAGATATTGCTCCAGGTCTCACGTGGAGGCCACTCCTGTGATCGTGGTTAATTTTTCTGCGCTTTCTTGCCAAAATGGCCTCACTTTCATGCACGACCACGTAGAAAAGTTTAATGAAGCTCATCATCCCATTGGCCTTCATAACTATCCTATCAACCTGAGCGGCAACCTTGAGGGATGTTTGGATTTGAACCCCAAGTCCCTCTCTTTATCCACACTCAAGTAACCGACTGGTAACCTTGTGCCCAGCCTTCTGGTTTGTCCTTCCAAAATGCATCACCTGACACTTACCTGGATTGAAATCCATCTGCAACCTTTCTGCCCAAATCTGCATCCTGTCTGTATCCTCTTGTATCCTTCGACAACCTTCAGCTTCATCCACAACTCCTCCAACCTTCACATCGTCCGCAGACTTACTGACCCATCCTCTGCCTCTTCATCCAAGTCATTTATAAAAATCACCAAGAGCAGGGGTCCCAGAACAAATCCCTGTGGCACTCCACTGCTCTCTGCTTTCTTCCAACAAGACAATTTTTTATCCACAGCCAAAGTTATCCTGATCCTTTGCCAAATTACTTTCTGGATGAATCTCGTCAAATTCTTGCTAAAATCCATGTAGATCACATCTACCACCTGAGCCTCATTCATTTCCTTTGTTACCGCCCTTAAATAAAACTCATTTAGACTCATGAAGCATGACCTTCCCTTCACAAAGCCATGCTGACTGTCCTTGAGAAGTCTGTACTTCTGCAAATGCTCATAGATCCTATACTGGTCTATAATTCCCAAGATTCTCCCCATTACCTTTTTTAAACATGGCGACTGCATTTGAATGTTTGTGCTGGATTTTGGGGGCGGGGGGCTGGGTGTTTGTGGGCAAGGGCTGGGTTTGGGGGTGTAGGGAACTCAGGGAATTCTCTTTTCCTCTTGACTGCAAGGAACACTTTGTCTAACTTCCTGCTCATGTGACTCTCTGCTTTATGCCTGAATGAAGTGAATTTTGTGTAATATTGCACTTTATACCATGACAATCAATTGAATTTTGATCTTGGCATGTTTGGAAGAATGTTCTTAGTGACAGTGACCCAGGTTCAAATCTGTCACCATGTAAGGGGTTTGAGTGTTTTTTTTTCTCACCCTTGTTGAAGTTGACTTCCTGTCAAGGTACAAAAAGGTACAGTAACAAACCACAAACTCTAAAACACAGTCTTTATTGAGTCATGCCAGCAAGAATGATGTGTACCAGTGGTGGGTGAATAGACTCACCTCACTATTAATGTTTGAACGGGAGTTAAAGAACACAGTCACATGGTAGAGCTTTTAAGACATTTTCCTGCCAACAAATTAGATAACATTTCTTGGAAGGTATTGGTACAGCTCTGCTTTACATTTTGCACATCCTCTTCCTCAAGACATGGAAAGGAAGGAGTCACGTGATGGAGTAGTGGCCGGTAGGGGAACTCCAGCACTTTCCAGAAAAGTTTAAAAAAAAGATAGAGAAAAAGCAAAGGCACAAACTTAAAAACCAAAACAAAGTGAAAGTAAAAGTGTGAAGAAAATGGCAGCGAAGAAAGGAAAACAAAAAACAACAGGAAGAAAAGAAGAAGGAAAGACGTCGGAAGAAGAAGGTGAAGGCCTTACCTGTCCGAAGAGGCCCGTTGCGGAGAGAGAGGCCCGCTCCCACAGGTCAGTGGAGGTCCCGGGCTCGGGACTACAAAAATGGCTCGCAGAGCCGAGTAAAAGTGCGCAATCGCGCATGCGCGACAACAGATGGTCAACCCAGAGGAAGAAGAAGAAGAAGAACAGAAAGAAGTGGAAGAAGAAGAGAAAAGCAAGACAATGGATGTATCTTTTTTAAAGAATATATGGAATCAGTGAAAGAATGGCAATTACAAGAATATATGGAATCAGTGAAAGAATGGCAATTACAAGAATTTGATGAGATAAAAAGAAGAATTAAGAATGCAGAAGAAAGAATGAATAAAATGGAAGTGGCCATATCAGAATTGGCAAAAAGAGTGGAAAATATGGAAAAATGAGAAACATTTGTAGATATGGAAGTAAAAGACTTAAAAGAGAAATTAGAAGAATCTAATAAAAAAGCTAAAGAAGCACAGGAGCTGTTAGCTCAGAAGATAGATATAATAGAAAACTATAATAGAAGAAATAATATAAAGATAGTGGGCCTTAAGGAAGATGAAGAAGGCAAGAATATGAGAGAATTTATAAAAGATTGGATCCCCCAGGGTCCTGGGAAGACCAGAATTACAGGAAGAAATGGAAATAGAGAGGGCACATAGAACTTTAGCCCCGAAACCACAACCGCAGCAAAAACCAAGATCCATTTTAGTAAAATTCTTAAGATATACAACAAGAGAAAATATATTGGAGAAAGCAATGAAGAAAGTAAGAGAGGACAAAAAGCCACTGAAATATAAAGGTCAAAAAATTTTTTTCTATCCAGACATAAGTTTTGAACTCCTGAAGAAGAGGAAGGAGTTCAATACAGCGAAAACGATCTTATGGAAAAAAGGATATAAATTTATGTTAAGGTACCCAGCGGTACTTAAAATAATTATTCCAGGGCAACAAAACAGACTATTCTCAGATCCAGAGGAAGCAAGGAAATTTGCAGAACAACTACAAAACAAGCAGAGAGATGAAGACATGTAATAAGAGTAAAAATGACCACGATCTATATGTATGTGTGTAAAGGGGTATATGTGTGTGTATATATATATATATATATATATATATAGTGTGCATACATGAATGTATCCGTATTTAGAGGAAAATATATAGAGTATAGACAAGAATTAATAAGGGAGGGAAAGGGAATAGAGGGAATAAGGAGGGAATTAAAAGAGTGACCTTTGTTACATATGAAAATTGAAATCTTTTCTGGGGGGGCTGGGTGGGGAGGAGTTACGGTCACTGCAAAATCAGCTGACGTTTGCGAGTGAATTCGCAAATCCAAATGGAGAGGGGAGATGTGGTTGTCCGACAAGGGATAAAGGACAACTCAGGAGGGGGAGGGGAGAATGGGGTTAAAGAAGTTTTAAATAGGAGAATAGGGAAAATGTTTGATGTTTTAGAAATGTTGTTTTATAAAGTGTTCAAAACAAGAAAGCAAAAATGGATAAGAAGGAAAGGTAATGATGGAGAAAGGGAAGATAAACAAAGTATAAAATGGCTACGCTGAACTATATGACTTTAAATATTAACGGAATACATAACCAAATTAAAAGGAAGAAACTGCTAAATTTACTGAAAAAAGAAAAAATTGATGTAGCATTTGTGCAAGAAACAAATTTAACTGAATTGGAGCATAAGAAATTAAAGAGAGATTGGGTAGGACACGTAACAGCAGCATCGTATAATTCAAAAGCAAGAGGAGTAGCTATATTAATTAGTAAAAATGTGCCAATTAAAATAGAAGAGGAAATAATAGATGAAGCAGGGAGATATGTAATAAAATGTCAGATATATTCGGAGTTTTGGAATCTACTCAATGTATATTCACCTAACGAAGAAGATCAAAAGTTTATGCAAGATATTTTTTTGAAGATAGCAGATACGCAAGGGAACATATTAATAGGAGGGGATTTCAACCTGAATTTGGATTCAAATATGGACAAAACTGGGAAAAAAATTAACAGAAAGAACAAAGTAACCAAATTTGTAATTAAATCGATGGAAGAAATGCAACTTTTGGATATATGGAGGAAACAACACCCAAAGGAAAAGGAATATTCATATTACTCGGCTAGACATAAAACATACTCAAGAATAGACCTATTTTTGTTATCAGCTCGTATGCAAGATAGAGTAAGAAAAACAGAATATAAAGCTAGAATATTATCGGACCATTCACCCTTAATATTGACAATAAAGTTAGAGGACATCCCTCCAAGAATGTATAGATGGAGATTAAACTCCATGTTACTCAAAAGGCAGGATTTTAGAGAATTCATTGAAAGACAAATTAAAATGTATTAAGTTATGTAACCAAGATGAAGAAGGATTATAATCAGGAAACAGAGCAGTTGGAAAGGGAAATAGTAAATATAGAAAAAGAATTAGCAATGAAGGAAGATGCAGCTAAAAGAAGAGAATTGGCAGATAAAAAAATAAAATATGAAACACTACAAACATATAAGGTGGAGAAGAATATAATGAAGACAAAACAGAAATATTATGAACTAGGGGAAAAAACGCACAAAATTCTAGCATGGCAGTTTAAGACAGAACAAGCTAAGAAAATGGTATTGGCATCAAGGAAAAAAGACAAACAAATCACATATAATCCAAAGGAGATCAAGGAAAACTTTAGAGAATTCTATGAACAATTATACCGAACTGAAAACGAAGGGAAAGAAGGGAAAATAGATGAATTTCTAACTAAAATTGAACTACCAAAACTACAAATAGAGGAACAAAATAAATTAACAGAACCATTTGGAATAGTAGAAATACAAGAGATAATAAAAAAATTACCAAATAATAAAACACCAGGAGAGGATGGATTCCCAATAGAATTCTATAAATCATTTAAAGATTTATTAATTCCTCCCCTCCTGGAAGTAATCAACCAGACTGATAAAACACAAAGCTTACCAGATTCATGCAAAACAGCAATAATTACAGTAATACTAAAGCAAGGGAAAGATCCACTCGCACCAGTGTCATATATCTTTACTTAACACAGATTATAAGATAATAGCTAAACTATTAGCAAACAGATTAGCAGAGTATGTACCGAAAATGAACATTTTTCCAAGGATATTATACCTATTTCAGGCATTGCCAATACACCTGACAGAGAAATTCTTCAAGGAGTTAAAGAAAATAATATGGAAATTTTTATGGAAAGGGGGGAAACCGAGGATAGCACTAGATAAATTAACAGAATGGTATAAACAAGGAGGCTTACAACTGCCAAACTTTAAAAATTATTATAGAGCCGCACAATTAAGATACCTATCAGATTTTTATCAAACAAGGGAAAAGCCAGATTGGACTAGATTAGAATTAGATAAAATAGGGGAAAAGATCTTTCTTTGGCTTGGCTTCGCGGACGAAGATTTATGGAGAGGGTAAAAAGTCCACGTCAGCTGCAGGCTCGTTTGTGGCTGACAAGTCCAATGCGGGACAGGCAGACACAATTATTATATAAATGGGATGAAAAATTGGTACAACATAGAAGTTCTCCAGTATTACATCATCTACTCAATATTTGGAAGAAGATTCATGTAGAAAGAAATAAAACAAATTATCAATTACCAAAACTAATATTGACGCAAAACAAGTTACTCCCTTTTACAATAGATAACCTTTCCTTTAGAGAATGGGAAAAAAAAGGGATCAAAAGAATAGAAAATTGTTTTTCAGGAAATAGATTATTATCCTTTGAACAAATGAAAGATAAATACAATATAACTCAAGATACAGTGCTGGCATATTACCAATTGAGATCCTACTTGAAGGACAAATTAGGAAGCAGTCTGAGTTTACCAGAGGGAAGTAACTTTGAATATGTGATTACAGATACAATGATAATCAAAAGATTTATAACAAATATGTATATTAAACTGCAAGAAAAGGAGAATGAGGAAACAAATGGTAAAACTAAACAAAAATGGGAACAAGATTTAAATATAAAGATAAAAAAGGAAACATGGGAGAAGTTATGTTCTGGAACGATGAGAAATACAATAAATACGAGGTTACGTATGATACAATATAACTGGATACACAGGCTATACATTACACCTCAAAAGTTAAATAAATGGGACCCAACAGTATCTGATAGATGTTTTCGATGTAAAAAAGAAATGGGAACAACAATTCCTGCAATCTGGACATGTGAGAAAGTAAAAAAATTTTGGGAAGATCTAAATCAGATATTAAATAAAATAACAGAAAACAATATACCAAAGAATCCAGAGATCTTCCTCCTAAGTTACATAAAAAATAAAGAATTTGGAATTGATTTGGAGGATGCACAAAAAAGATTTGTTAAGATAGCTCTAGCCGTAGCAACAAAATGTATTATGTCAACCTGGAAATTGGAAGATAATTTGAAAATACAACAATGGAATATAGAAATGAATAAATGTATTCCATTAGAAAAAATAACATATAGTTTAAGAAATAATATTGAAATATTCGAACAAATATGGGAGCCTTACATTAAATACAATAGCGAAAACCTACCAGGGACAATCGGCCGCAACAGCAGTGTAGCCGTGTCAAGATGGTGCTGCTGAGCGCATCTTCTCCCCAGCTCAAACGGGCCATGCAGATGCACTTGGCTGCGTCATAACATCACCGCCCATGTGTGGGCATGACTTACGGGCCGCCTGATAAGGTGCAGCACAGGGATTTTCTAATTTAAACTGTTGGAAGTGCAAGCGACTAACAGAGTCATCTCCTTATTTCACTTCTCCTTGTAGCTACCGCTACAATTGGTGACCCCGACGAGTCCAGACGATTCTGGACCGCACACCATGGATGCTGCAGCAGTCAACGCAGTGGCTATGAAATTGCCAACCTCAGGATGCTTTGCCCACGCACTTAGTTCAGGCAAGCGGAAGCACGATTTCACCTCCGGCAGATCACGTCTGATAGGACAATGTTCTACCATGTCATCAGCTTCCTGGACCAAGAGACTGTGGCCAGGGTGGACGACCTGATACACGATCCCCGGAGGAAAGAAATACCCAGCCCTTCACAAACTCCTCTTGAGGGCTTTCGGCCTGTTCAGACGACAGAGCGCTGCCAGGCTGATGCACCTGCACAGCTTAGGAGACAGAGCACCATGTGCCCTGATGGATGAGATGCTCGCACGAGCAGAGGGCCACAAGTCATGCCTCATGTCTGAGTAGGCTTTCCTGGAACAGATGCCAGATGACATACAACTACTGTTGACGGACGAAGATTTCTCAGACCCACGTAAGGTCACGGCCAGAGCTGATGTACTGTGGCACATGAAACACGAAAATGAGTCCGCCTTGAACCAATTGACTCATCCCCATGTGGGGCAGCAGAACTGATCCCACCCGAACCGAGCACAATCGCACCCCACCAAATTAGCAGAGGTACTGAACGTTAGCTGGTTGTTTTATCACCAACACTGATGGGCTCGAGCGTGTAGATGCAGCCTACCCCTGCTCATTTTCAGAAAATGCCCAGGCCAGCCACCGCTAATGGACAAGGTGGCTGGCCTCACCAATCGCCTCTTGCACATTACTGACAAGGCTAGTGGCTAGTGGCCGGCAGTTCCTGGAGACACAGGTGCTGAACTCAGTGTCATCCCACCAATCGCCCTGAAGACACGAACATACCCAAAAGGTCCCACCCTCTGGGCGACAAAAAACACTGCCATCAAGACCTTTGACACGCACAATGTCCAAATACAACTCGGCAGAGAAAATTTCCAGTGGAATTTCACTCAAGGCACTGTGGACACATCACTTCTCGGCGCAGACTTTCTACGAGCACACAGCCTGCCTCTGGACGTGAAGGCCAAACGCTTGGTCCATTCCCAGACATCCCAATAGATATTTCTCCAGGAATGCTTTATGTTCTTGGCATTCTCTGGTTTATTTCTATTTTTAGGAGTGGGGGGATGTTGAGAGGGTGAGTTGAGGGGGATGGGAGGATAAATACCACGTGTTTAATTTTTAAAAATAATTTACAATTGAATGTAATACAATTATTATTGTGGTGAAAAATTGAGAAATAAAGTATTAAAAAAAACAAATTGCATTGTCTGCAAATCACCCAGAATGTGTGATGTGTGGCCGCTCACCACCAGGCAGGCGAACCAGCCCCGCTTGTAATCCACGCAGCGGGACAACCGGCCAAAATTGAACCGTTATGTGTGTTCCCTTCCTCCCAGCACGGGGCTCAGAAGACCCGTGCTGGGGGACCACGTGATGCCCGGGTGACGTCAGCGCCCTCCAGCTTGGTTCTCAGCCAGGTCCAGGATGGGAGTATAAGTACAGCTCAGCAGCCTGCAATAAACTAGTCTGCTCACTGAGCTCAAACTGTCTGGTTGTGTGTGTTCTTTCAGGAGCAGGTGTAGCTGATGCTACAATTGGTGACCCTGATTGGATCAAACGTCTTTGAACCCATCATGAGTGAGCCTGGGGTGATCAGCGCTTTAGCCACGAAACTCCATGAATTCTGGGTTCAGGAGCTGGAGACCTGGGTCGGCCACGTGGAGGCTCAGTTTCACCTCTGCCAGATTTCGTCCGACACAATCAAATTCTATCATGTGGTCGCTGACCTGGACCTGGCCATCAGCAGACACGTGCTGCACCTTTCTCAGCACCCACCCGCCGAAGACAAATACGAGACCATCAAGCAAGTGCTTACTGGATCCCTCGGACTATCCAGACAGCAGCATGCTGCTCAGATGCTACACCTCGACGCCCTGAGGGACAGGTCCCCGATGGAGCTGATGGATGAGATGCTCGCGCTCATGGGTGAGCACACCAACTCCCCACTCTTCGAGTGCATTTTACGCGACCATATGCCCGGGGACATCCAGCCGCTGCTGGTCCAGGAGAGCTTCACTGACCTGAGGAAGGTCCCCCAGAAGGCCCAGGAGCTATGGCTCACACGATTCCCAGAGGGCTCAGTGGTCCAGCAGGTCACGAGGCACAGACATGACCACGCCAAGCCTGCCCCGAGCACTGCAGTAGAGCATTTGGCTCCTGCAGGGGTGCCCAAGAGCATAACCAAGGCCACAGCATCTGCTCCAGGCCTCTGCTTCTACCACCAGCGCTGGGGAGCCAAGGCTCGGAAGTGTCATCAGTCTGACTCATTCCAGGGAAATGACCAGGCCGGCCAGGGTTAATGGCTGCGGGGGCTGGCCAAGAACACAGCCTCCTCTATCTGCGGGATAGGAGCACAGATCAACGTCATCCTGGCCACGGCGGTCGAGTCCAGGAACTGACCTCGTGGTCCTCCCCTCCATGCAGTCAATGCAACAGCAATCCAGATGTTGGGAGACAAGACAGTCCACTTCCAGATCAGCCAACGAAATTTCACATGGAGGTTCACCGTCTTGTCCTTTCGAACTGCCATCCTGGGTGCAGACTTCCTCCTCGCACATGGGCTTCTGCTAGACATTCGAGGTAGGCGTCTGGTGAACGCCGTACCTTCCAGGCCATTCGTCTCGACGCCTCCCGCTCGTAGCAACCGCAGATGGCCACGATCAGCACACCCAGAGACTCGTTCCAGTGAATCCTGGAAGAGTTCACGACACTCATCAAGCCATAGTTCTCCGCTGCCTCACCGCACCACGGGGTGTTCCACCACATCCCCACGCCGGGCCCACTGGTTCACGCCAAGGCTCGCCGGCTCCTGCCTGACAAGCTCAAGGAGGCGAAGGAGGAGTTTTCGCACCTGTTGGAACTGGGGATCATTCGGCGGTCTGAAAGCCCATGGGCCTCGCCGCTCCACCTGGTCCTGAAAGCCTCCGGCGGCTGGGGTCCCTGCGGAGACTATCGACGGCTCAATGAGGTAACAGTTCCTGACCGTTACCCCATCCCTCACATCCAAGACTTTGCGGCCAACCTACATGGTGCGAGGGTTTCCTCCAAGGTTGACTTGGTGCGCGGATATCACCAGATCCCGTTGCACCCTGAGGACATACCAAAGACAGCATTCATCTCCCCCTTTGGCTTGTTCGAATTCCTGCGCATGCCATTCGAGCTCAAGAATCCCGCTCAGACCTTCAAGCGCCTCATGGACTCTGTGGGTAGGGACTTGGATTTTGGCTTTATTTATTAGGACTACATTCTCGTTGCCAGCAAGGACCAGGCGCAACACAAGGCCCACCTATGTGCCCTTTTCTCCCGGCTGGCCGATTTCAGCCTTGCCATCAACCTGGCCATTTGCTAGTTAGGGAAAGAGTCCATGCAGTTCCTGGGCCATACCATCACGGCCAAAGGAGCCACGCCCACCGCTGCAAAGGTCTCCGCTCTCGGAGTTACCATGTCCGGACAGCCTCAAGGAGCTGCAGGAGTTTGCAGGTATGGTGTACTTTTACAACTGCTTCATCCCGGGATTTGATGGATGCAGCCGGTGCTGTATTAAAAGTAAATATGTCTGATGATGTTAAAAATCCACTGGCTTATGTATCTCAGACATTGAATTAACACTCAAAAGAATTCTTCTGCTGCTGGAAAATAATTTTTGTCCCTTGTATTAGCTCTGCAACATGTAGAAGAATGTGTTTGCGCTGCTATTTGATTAAGTATTGATCATAATTTTTGAGTAAGATTAAAAGTAAGAATAGATGATGATTCAACTGGAGTTTAATTTTGCAAGAATAGGACTGAAGTATAAGACATTATAATGATATTAAGGGCCAGTGTCATTGAGGATTGCTTATTTAGATGTTGGATTTAGAGGTTTCTGCTATATTTGTTTTTATTCTATTGATTATGGCTGTGAAATCTATTAAGAACAAATTGGAGATTGCAGTTTAAAATTTTGACCTTTCAGAAGTCTAAAAATTTCTCCATGGGAAGGAGGTGTCATTGAATTGTGTTAACCTTTCAAATAAATCCTCAAAGTCTTAACTTTATCACACAACCAGACAGACAAAAAAAAGTATTAATTTGAATCCCACAATGAAAACATAAATCTGAATGACTAAATCCTTATCTTTTTTTCCTGGAGTTAAATACAACTGATGTAAAAAAAAAATTATAATTCATCCAATTATATCACACATTAATCAATTTAATCCACCATCTTCACACATAGTAAGTAGTCCGTTCTTCTTGGGTTAATTCTAAAGAGGAATCTCCCATTTAATCTAAAGATGGTTTAGCCATTTTCTGTTGTCACAAACATTTCTGAAATAGATCCCTTTTTTTGCCCCATTTACAATTTTCAATTTTACTTAACTTGGGTATCTTCAATTCCCGCCTAAATCCACCTGTGACAGCACTTGCATGGAATGACACCCGTTTACCATGTCCCTCTGTTCAACCTCACTCCTCAGTGCCCGACCGTTCACCGTGTCTATCTTTTCTTGGTTTGCTCTTCAAAATGTGACACCTCACACTTGTCTGCATTAAATTCCATCTGCCCTTTCTCCAGCTGGTCCAGATCCTTCTGCAAGCTTTCCTGGCTGTCCACAACTCCTCTGTTCTTGGTGTCACCTGCAAACTTGCGAATCCAATTTACCAGATTATTGTTCCAGCACCTATCCCTGAGGCACATCTCTCGTCACAGGCCTCCAGTCTGAGGAACAATTGGCCACAGCCACTCACTGGCTTCTCCTGCACAGCCGTTGTTTCACATCCAAAATACAGAGGACATATGGATGGATGTTAAAATTCTCAAAGGTACATGAGTTAAAATGGTGTCAAATCACAAGGAACAGAAGTTGGCCATTCAGCCCACTGTGTCTGCTATCCCCTGATCTAAACAGTTCTCGCCTCTCATTCCAAGTTCTGGCTTTTTCCCCTGATCCCTTGATACCCTGACTCATTAAACATCTATTAATTCCGCCCCCCTCTCCCCCCACTTAAACTCCCTCAACAATCCAGCAACAAATTCCATGACCTACTGGTGAAATAAATTTCTCATCTGCTTTAAATAGGTATCTTCTAATTCTAAGACAATGTCTTTTTATCCAAGGGAAACATTATTCACATCTACTGTCCAATCCTTTCAGCATTGGAAAGGTTTCTGAGATCTCCTCTCCTTCTTCTATACTCCAATGAAGAGTGGAGATATATCATCCTGGTAAATCTCTGCTCTCTCTCCAACATCAGCACATCCTTTTTAAGATAAACTTCGCAGTTCTCCAAATGAGGTCTCTCCCATGCCCCATCAACACCTCCCTACCCTTGAAACAAAGGCCAACATAGAATTTGCTTTCTTTTCCTGCCGATCCAACCTGGTGGTTACCCACTCACTATGTTTTCCTGAACGAGAACCCCCCCAAGTCCCTTGACACTTGAAATAATTCCATGTAATTTCTGAAACAAATTTGAAATTTTTGGAAAGATTTGGGAATCCTATTTATAAACTGTAGGAATTAAGTTGTAATCGCCCAACCTGAACCTTCTGACTCCTAAATTCAAGAAAATTTGTTAGATTTTATTTGATAGTTTTTTAGTAATTTTTATATAAATACTTTCCAGATGTTATCTTTCTTTTATATTGGGTTGTTGGGCAGTGGGAATTTTAAAGAAAAATACTATGTATTAATTTTTCATTATCTTTGAATGAGAAATTTATGTATGCATTTAATGAAAGTGAAATTAAAATTTTCAAAGAAAAGCTTAACATAACGTAATACATTTTGCTTATTTTCAAGAGTTGTGGAGAGTGAGGAGGGTTTTCATGGACTACAAAAGGATTTGGACTGTTTGGAAAGATGGCAGATGGAGTTTAATGTAGGTAAGTGTGAGGTGCTTTATGTTGGGAGGAATAACCAAGACGTATGCAGTGAAGGGGAGGGCATTGATGAACAGAGGGATCTTGGAGGAATGGTTCAATAGACAATAGGAGCAGGAGTAGGCCCTTCGGCCTGTCGAGCCTTCAGTGACCGCCATTTTACAGAGCATGGCTGATCACTACTATCAGTACCCCTTTCCAGCCTTATCCCCATAACCCTTAACTCCTTTGCCCACTAGAGTCTTATCTAACTCTCTTTTGAACATAATCAGCGAATCTGCCTCTACCACCCTCTGTGGCAGAGCATTCCACAGATTCACACTTCTCTGGGTAAAAAAATGTTTTCTCATCTCCGTCCTAAAGGGTCTACCGTGTATTCTTAAACTATGCCCTCTAGTCCTCATCTCCCCCATCATTGGGAACAAGTAATCCGGCTTCACCCTGTCTATCCCCCTGATAATTTTGTAGACCTCAATCATGTCCCCCCTCATCCTTCTAAACTCCATCGGATACATGTCCAGTTTTTCTAGCCTTTCAGCATATGTCAACCCCGCCATCCCTGGAACTAACCTTGTAAATCTGTGCTGCACACCCTCTAGAGCTAGTATGCCCTTCCTCAAAATTGGAGACCAGAACTGGACGCAATACTCCAAGTGGGGTCTCACCAGGGCCCTGTACAACTGCAAAAGGGTGTCTCTGTTCCTATACTCCAATCCCTTCTTTATGAAAGCCAACATGCCATTTGCCTTCTTCACAGTTTTCTGAACCTGCATGTTATCCTTCAGTGACCGGTGAACAAGTACACCCAGATCCATTTGCACCTCCCCACTCCCTAGCTTGTCTCAATTTAAATAATACTCACCTTTCCTATTATTTCCCCCAAAATGGATAACCTCACATTTGCTCACATTGCACGTCATCTTCCATTCAGCAGCCCACTCCCCCAATCTGTCCAAGTCCCTCTGCATTTTCCTGACATCCTCCTCACACCCCACACCGCCACCCAGTTTAGTGTCATCTGCAAATTTGCTCATGTTATTAATAATCCCCTCATCCAAATCATTTACATAAATTACAAACAACTGAGGACCCAATACCGATCCCTGCGGCACTCCACTCGTCACATCCTGCCATCCTGAAAAAGACTCGCTTACTCCAACCCTTTCTTTCCTATTTCTTAACCAATTTCCTATCCATGTCAGCACCTTACCTCCAATACCATGCTCCCTGATCTTGCCCACTAGTCTCCCGTGCGGTACCTTATGAAAGGCCTTCTGGAAGTCCAAATACACCACATCCACTGGCTCTCCCAAGTCCACCCTCTTTGTCACATCCTCGAAAAATTCCAGGTTAGTCAAGCATGACTTGCCCTGAAGGAATCCATGCTGACTAGCCCTTATACTATTATTTCTGCCTAAGTGTTCTGCTATTACTCCTTTTATGATAGATTCCAATATCTTCCCCACCTCTGACGTCAGGCTGACTGGTCTATAATTTCCCGTTTTCTCCCTCCCTCCCTTCTTAAAAATCGGCACCACATCAGCCACTCTCCAATCCTCAGGGACCTCCCCCGAATCTATGGAACTTTGGAAAATGTCGACCAGTGCCTCCACAATTTCCATAGCAACTTCCTTAAGCACCCTGGGATGCAGCCCATCAGGCCCTGGGGATTTATCAGCCCTCAGTCCCAACAATTTGCTCACAACCTCCTGCTTCTAGATCCGGATATCCATGAGATCCCCTACTTCCCCAGGAAAGTTCCCCAAGTCTCTTGATACCGCATGACCACTAGCCCCTAACTGACCATAACCTATATCCTCCTTGGTGAAGACCGATGCAAAGTATTTGTTAAATTCCTCAGCCATCTCCTTGTTTCCGGTAATAATTCCAGCCTTTTCCATTCTTAATGGACCAATTTTAGACCGAACCAATTTCTTCCTCTTCACATATTTAAAAAAGCTTTTGTATCCTCCATTATATTATTTGCTAATTTCCTCTCGTACTTCATTTTCCCCTCTCTTATGACTTTCTTAGTTACCCTCTGATGCTCCTTGAAGGTTTCCCAATCCTCTAACTTCCAAATCCGCTTTGCTATCTTATACTTACTCCCATTGGATTTGATATTGCACTTGATTTCATTAGTTAGCCACGGCTGCCATTTGCATCTCCTCGAGCCTTTCCTCCACTTTGGAATAAATTTGTCCTGAATCCTGTGAAAAATGTCCAACAATATCTGCCATTTTTCCCCAGTTGTCCTCCCAGCTAGTGTATCTTTCCATTTTATTTTGGCTAGCTCCTCCCTCATAGCTGCATAATCCCCTTTATTTAACTGCAGTACAGATGCTTCCGACTTCCTTTCTTTTTCCCTTTCTAATTGCAGCTCAAAAGTAACCATACCATGGTCACTATTCCCTAATGGCTCCCCTACATCGAGGTCACTTATTAACTCTGCGTCGCTGCACAGCACCAAATCCAGAATCGACTTCCCCCTGGTTTGTTCCTCCACTAGCTGCACCAAGAAAGTATCTCGTAGACATTCAATAAACTCACTCTCTTGTGTTCCTGCCCCCGTCTGATTATCCCAATCCACCTTCATGTTGAAGTCCCCCTTAACTACCATATTGCTACCACTTTGACATGCCACTCTTAATTCCTGATTTATACTTCTCCCGATATCTGAGCTACTTTTCGGAGGCCTGTAAATGACCCTCATTATGGTCCTCATGTCTTTACAATTTCTTAATTCTATCCAAACAGACTCTACCCACCTGTTTCAGTGTCTTTCCTTTCAAACGCCTGAATTTCATTTCTTACCAACAGAGCTACCCCACCTCCTCTTCCTAACTTTCTGTCTTTTCTATAGAACGTGTACCCGGGAACATTGATTTCCCAATCCTGCCCTTCCCGCAGCCATGTCTCCATAACTCCGACAATGTCATAACCTCCCATTGCCATTTGCGCCTCAAGCTCATCCATTTTATTCCTTACACTCTGTGCATTCATACACAATACCTTGATACCATATCTCCTTTCTCCCTCCACCTTTGTTCTCGATGCACTTGCCCCTACTCTCCTATCACATTTAGTTCCCTTTTTCCTTATTGTTTCACCGTCTAACAGAACCACCCCTATATTCACTCTCCTATCTGCTTCCCTATCAGTCCTGTTCCCTTCCCCCTGCCAAATTAGTTTTAAATTTGAAGGTGGATTCCCATGGACACAGAAGACACACACAGAGACACAGACAGAGAGAGAGAGACACACACACATACAGACACAGAGAGAGACACACATTGAGATACAGAGGAAGAGACACACACAGACACACACAGACACACAGAGAGAGACACACACAAACAGACAGAGAGAGAGAGACACACACACACAGACCCACACAGAGTGAGACCCACACAGAGTGAGACCCACACAGAGTGAGACCCACACAGAGTGAGACCCACACAGAGTGAGACCCAGACAGAGTGAGACCCAGACAGAGTGAGACCCAGACAGAGTGAGACCCAGACAGAGTGAGACACAGACAGAGTGAGACACAGACAGAGTGAGACACAGACAGAGAGAGACACAGACAGAGAGAGACACAGACAGAGACACAGACAGAGAGAGAGACACAGACAGAGAGAGAGACACAGACAGAGAGAGAGACACAGACAGAGAGAGAGACACAGACAGAGAGAGAGACACAGACAGAGAGAGAGACACACAGACAGAGAGAGACACACAGACAGAGAGAGACACCGACAGAGAGAGAGACACCGACAGAGAGAGAGACACCGACAGAGAGAGAGACACCGACAGAGAGAGAGACACCGACAGAGAGAGAGACACCGACAGAGAGAGAGACACCGACAGAGAGAGAGACACCGACAGAGAGAGAGACACCGACAGAGAGAGAGACACCGACAGAGAGAGAGACACCGACAGAGAGAGAGACACCGACAGAGAGAGAGACACCGACAGAGAGAGAGACACCGACAGAGAGAGAGACACCGACAGAGAGAGAGACACCGACAGAGAGAGAGACACCGACAGAGAGAGAGACACCGACAGAGAGAGAGACACCGACAGAGACAGAGAGAGAGAGACACAGACATAGCCAGATAGACAGACACACTCACACACAGACACACAGAGACACATACACAACACAGACACACAGAGACACATACACAACACAGACACACAGAGACACACACAGACAGAGAGCGAGACACTGACAGCGAGAGAGAGACAGCAAGAGAGAGACACAGACACAGAGACACAGACAGAGACACACACAGAGACACACACAGAGACACACACAGAGTGACACAAAGAGAGAGACAGACAGGCAGACACACACACAGAGAGACACAGAGACACACACAGAGATACACACAGAGTGACACAAAGAGAGAGACACACAGAGAGACACAGACAGACAGAGACACAGAGAGAGAGAGACACAGATAGAGAGACACACAGACACCGAGACACACACAGAGAGACACACAGAGTGACACAAAGTGAGACACAGACAGACAGAGAGACACAGACAGACAGAGAGACACAGACAGACAGAGAGACACAGATAGAGAGAGACACAGACAGAGAGAGACACAGACAGAGAGAGACACAGACAGAGAGAGACACAGACAGAGAGAGACACAGACAGAGAGAGACACAGACAGAGAGAGACACAGACAGAGAGAGACACAGACAGAGAGAGACACAGACAGAGAGAGACACAGACAGAGAGAGACACAGACAGAGAGAGAGACACACACACACACACACACAGAGACCCCTTGGTTGTGCCCTTCACCTTCGCACTTAACTCCCTCATCTCTCCTGGCAGGATCTCATCACCTTTCCTACCCGTGGACCATGACATCTGTCTGCTCATCCTCCTTCCTGAGAATGGTGTGAACTCTACCCTAGAAACCCCACAGCAAAGAAAAGAGACCCTTCGGCCCTTCTCGTCCATGGTGAAATATCATTCTGCCAGTCTCATCGACCTGCACCCCGTCCCTAGCCCTCCTGACTTCCCACATCCATGGATCTCTGCAATTGATTCTTAAAACGTAAGAGTTTGAATGTTAAATGGCAGACCATTGAGGAGTGTTGTGAAAGAAAGGGATTGAGGAACTGTGGTACAGAACTGCCTGAAAGTGGAGTCCCATGTAGAGATGGGGTGGGGGGGGATGAAGAAAGGTTCTGGTATTTTGGCCTTCAGAAATGAGAGGATTGAGTGCAGGAGGTGGGAGGCCACGAGGAAGTTGGACAAGGCATGGGTGAGGCCAACTTGGGAACGTTGTGTGCCGTTTGGGTGGCAGGAATGAGACAGCGCGTCGAGGAGAGGGACAAGAAGGTGGTCTGGCTTTCGGGGTTTGAGTTTCAGGGGAAGGTTGGACAGGCTGGGACTTTATTCCCTGGAGCGTAGAAGATTGAGGAAGATTTGAAAATTGTGAGGGGGGACGGATCGTGTCCATGGGGACAGGCTGTTTCCAAGGAGAGTGGGAGAGATTCAAAGAGTAGGACATGGATTGAGATTGAAGGGGGATTTTTTTCCCTCAGAGGGGGGTGGGAGCGTGGAATGAGCTTTGGGCCAAGGTGGTGGAGGTGGGATGGACTGGAATCTAGGTGGGGAATGTGGTGCAGGTCCTGGTGTGGAAATGTGCAGCCTGAAGGGGAGATGGACTGGAGGCCCGAGGCAGCTCTCGGACCCTTCCACAGTGGGACGAGGTTCTCAGGACAGAGGGGGCTCCAAAGAGCTGGACCTCGAGCCCTGGGGCTCCATTCACGGGCTCGGGGTGGCGGAGAAGAGATCCTGTGGAGGGGTGGCCCAAGCTCTCGCGAGAGCGACCCCTGGGGGCCGCCATGTTGTTGACCTTTCCCGCCTTTGGAGGAGTTGGTCGCGAGCGGGAGAGGCAGAGAGGTTCGTGTCAGTGCTTCACGGGCGGGAATCGGGGCATTTGGGGAGCGAGACTAGGGAGGACGTAGTTTCCACGGGTCGCCCTTTGGGTCAGGGGTGGCCGGAGCTCGGAGGGGAATGGGCGGGGAGATGGTTGTGAGGTGGGGCCGGGGAACCGTGAGGGAGTTTGGGTCGGGGAACCGTGAGGAAGTTTGGGTCGGGGAACCTTGAGGGAGTTTGGGTCGGGGTGGCGTTAGGGTGTGTGGTAGTCGGGGCCCGCGAGGCTGAGGGGGGTCGGAGCCCGCGAGGCTGAGGGGGTTAGCGGCCCGCGAGGCTGAGGGGGGTCGCAGCCCGCGAGGCTGAGGGGGTCGCAGCCCGCGAGGCTGAGGGGGTCGCAGCCCGCGAGGCTGAGGGGGTCGCAGCCCGCGAGGCTGAGGGGGTCGCAGCCCGCGAGGCTGAGGGGGTCGCAGCCCGCGAGGCTGAGGGGGTCGCAGCCCGCGAGGCTGAGGTGGGGGGAGGGGGACCTGCGACGCTCAGGTGGGGGGAGGGGGACCCAGAAGGCTGAGGGGGTGGGAGGGGGACCCAGAAGGCTGAGGGGGGACGGGGACCCAGAAGGCTGAGGGGGGACGGGGACCCAGAAGGCTGAGGGGGGACGGGGACGGCGACCCAGAAGGCTGAGGGGGGACGGGGACGGCGACCCAGAAGGCTGAGGGGGGACGGGGACGGGGACCCAGAAGGCTGAGGGGGGACGGGGACGGGGACCCAGAAGGCTGAGGGGGGACGGGGACGGGGACCCAGAAGTGTGAGGGGGGACGGGGACCCAGAAGGCTGAGAGGGACGGGGACCCAGAAGGCTGAGAGGGACGGGGACCCAGAAGGCTGAGGGTGACGGGGACCCAGAAGGCTGAAGGGGGACGGGGTCCGGGACCCAGAAGGCTGAGGGGGGACGGGGACGTGGACCCAGAAGGCTGAGGGGGGACGGGGACCCAGAAGGCTGAGGGGGGACGGGGACCCAGAAGGCTGAGGGGGGACGGGGACCCAGAAGGCTGAGGGGGGACGGGGACCCAGAAGGCTGAGGGGGGACGGGGACCCAGATGGCTGAGGGGGGACGGGGACGTGGACCCAGAAGGCTGAGGGGGGATGGGGACGTGGACCCAGAAGGCTGAGGGGGACCCGCGAGGCTGAAGGTGGGGGTGTTAACCCGCGTGGTTGAGGGGATCTGTGTGGTTGAGGTGATCGGGGAATTGCGAGTGTGAGGGGGACACGTGAGGGTGAGGGAGTCCCGGACCCATGGATGGGAATGAGCAGGAAGGGGTGCTGATCAGTGGAACGAGAATATCAGTTCACCACAGACTGAAAGCTTTCAGTTCTGTAATGTGACGTCATTAACTATGACACCGACAGCCCAACCCTCTTTCTCCCAGTTTCACTGCAGACATTGGAAGACGGTCCTGTTTAAAATAATCCAAATACCCCTGGGCGCGGACCCGCCAAAGCCACAGATTAGTTCCTGCATCTCAGATGGTGAAGTCTTCAGATTTTTCTTTAAAATATTTTTTACTTTGTAAAACAATTTGGAAAGTGCATTAGCATATATTGTAATGTTCAATTCAAAAGGAAAAACTAATGGAAAAATCTTAATTCAAACACCTAGCACTAAGCAAGGGTCAAAAAAAACATACAGGAATAAAGTGCCAACATCCTGGAGATAGATTTCACAGTGACTAAGGACAAGATTTGTTCTTGTCTCTAGTTGTGCACACACAAGGATGAGAGCAATGTTTGAGATGCTCTCGCCAGAAAGAATTCCGATCCATATCCCCACGGTTTTATTCCTCGGGCTGACGGCAAGGTTCAGTCTGAAATAGCAGAGCATGAGAATCCAGGCAAAAGGACAGAAGCCCAGACCAAGCAACAATTTGAGCAGAAGGATTTAGTTCCACTGGTAGAGAGAGAGAGAGAGAGAGTGGAAGGACACTGTCAGAATGCCCATAGGATTTAACCTGTTTAAAAACAGGTGGCACAAATCTGTGCAGAGGGGCACAATTTAAAGGCGATTGCAGATGTTTGATTGGGAAGCTGCAGGAATTCAGTCCATCAGAATGAAGTAAATGCAATATCCAGAGAGAGAAACCTTGGGATTTTCTCTGGAGTGATGCAGGAAGCTCATAGAGTGAATGGATTTGTGGCAGAGCTTGGTGGAGCAAGCAGTGCTGAGGAAACACAAGGCTGCTGAAGGACTTGTAGAAAGAGAACGTGCAGAAGGCTGCGGGTGCCTGGAGCGCATGGCCAGGCAGGATGGTGTAGTCTGGAATAATAGGGACCTTTAACATTTAGACAGGCACATTGATGCAAGAAAAATAGTGGGGTTACGGGTGTGAGGGGTGAAAGGTTCAGTTTGTGGTAGGTTTGAGCTGTTGTCTTGTGACACCAATACCCCTGAGCAAAAAGCTCTGCAAAAGTATGGACACCGCCCAGGACATCTCAGGTAAAAACCCTCTACCATTGAGAACATTTGCAGGGAACGCTGCTGTCAGAGAGCAGCAGCAATCAAGGATCCACATCACCCGCTCTGTTCTCACTGCTCCCATCAGGAAAGAGGTATAGCCAGGTTCAGGAACAGCTGCTACCCCTTCACCACGAGACTCAACATACATTCAGGGATTCATTAAAAGACTCTTCCTTTTGCACTTTGAATTTTTTCTCTCTCTATTGCAGTTTGTTTTCATATCCACATTTTCAGAGATTACAAGTAGATGAGTCCAGTTGGGGAAACTTGGTTTTGGTCTATATAATGGTTACTTTTATCCCCTTTTATTGTTCATTTATATTAGTGTCTGGGCCCCTATGTGGTCCAGGTACAGCTGACAGACCTTTACCAAAGGGTCACGTTTATGTGATTTTTTTTTTCCGTAGGTAACAGCAGTTCATTTCTACAGCCCAGCGTGCTATCGGACATCCAGTTGATCGTGATACATCTTTTCGCGAAGGCCAGTGCTATTTTTATAAATGATATTAGATATTTGCTCAAGTTGTCACTTGTTTCCATGAAGATATTGCTCCAGGTCTCACGTGGAGGCCACTCCTGTGATCGTGGTTAATTTTTCTGCGCTTTCTTGCCAAAATGGCCTCACTTTCACGCACGACCACGTAGAAAAGTTTAATGAAGCTCATCATCCCATTGGCCTTCATAACTATTCTATCAACCTGAGCGGCAACCTTGAGGGATGTTTGGATTTGAACCCCAAAGTCCCTCTGTTTTTCCTCACTCATGTAACCGACTGGTAACCTTGTACCCAGCCTTCTGATTTGTCCTTCCAAAATGCATCACCTGACACTTAACTGGATTGAAATCCATCTGCAACTTTTCTGCCCAAATCTGCATCCTGTCTGTATCCTCTTGTATCCTTCGACAACCTTCAGCTTCATCCACAACTCCTCCAACTTTCACATCATCTGCAGACTTACTCACCCATCTTCTGCCTCTTCATCCAGGTCATTTATAAAAATCACCAAGAGCATGGGTCCCAGAACAGATCCCTGTGGCACTCCACTGCTCTCTGCTTTCTTCCAACAAGACAATTTTTTATCCATAGCCAAAGTTACCCTGATCATTTGCCAAATTACTTTCTCGTCAAATTCTTGCTAAAATCCATGTAGACCACATCTACCACTCGATCCTCATTCATTTCCTTTGTTACCCCCCTCAAATAATACTCATTTAGACTTATGAGGCATGACCTTCCCATCACAAAGCTATGCTGACTGTTCTTGAGAAGTCTGTACTTCTGCAAATGCTCATAGATCCTATACTGGTCTATAATTCCCAACATTCTCCCCATTACCTTTTCTAAACAAGGCAACTGCATTTGATGGTTTGCGCTGGATTTTGGGGGCAGGGGGCTGGGTGTTTGTGGGCAAGGGCTGGGTTTGGGGGCTGTAGGGGACTCAGGGAATTCTCTTTTCCTCTTGACTGCAAGGAACACTATGTCTAACTTCCTGCTAATGTGACTCTGTCTGCTTTATGTATGAATGAAGTGAATTTTGTGTAATATTGCACTTTATACCATGACAATCAATTGAATTTTGATCTTGGCATGTTTGGAAGAATGTTCTTAGTGACAGTGACCCAGGTTCAAATCTGTCACCATGTAAGGGGTTTGAGTGTTTTTTTTTCTCACCCTTGTTGAAGTCGAGTTCCTGTCAAGGTACAAAAAGGTACAGTAACAAACCACAAACTCTAAAACACAGTCTTTATTGAGTCATGCCAGCAGGAATGAGGGGTACCAGTGGTGGGTGAATAGACTCACCTCACTATTAATGTTTGAACGGGAGTTAAAGAACACAGTCACATGGTAGAGCTTTTAAGACATTTTCCTGCCAACAAATTGGATAACATTTCTTGGAAGGTATTGCTACAGCTTCTGCTTTACATTTTGCACATCCTCTTCCTAAAGACATGGAAAGGATTTGTTGTTGGCAATTTAATCTCATGTGCCCGTTATAATTAAGAACATCCTTCTGGTCTACAAAATTTCAACAGAAATCTGGAAGGGTTGCTCATAGTACACATTGGTAATCATTCTCTGCCTGTCTGATTTCTGGTTTCCAATTTACACATGCAAATGTCTAGTTTCATAGTAATTTTAAATTCTTGAAGTTGACAATGGTGGCTAACAGTTCAAAGCAGAAACTGCCATTCTGGGACTGAGTGGTGCTGAAGGCTTCTTGCAGCCTTTGGATCAGGCCTGATGAGCCTCCTTCAGGTGGCCAGAATACCCCCGATGTAAAGTCACATATTCTTCCCGAATGCGGCTGTATGGAGGCCATGTGAAAGAGCCTGATGCGGCTCGGAGGAGTACTTACCAATCTTCCTTCGGGAGTATAATCTCTGTGTCTGAGCAATTCCCCCGAAGAACCTGAATGCAGCCGCCTGATGATAATCGGCCAGGGACCCAAATCCCCGCGCCTGACGGCCCCCCTCCTCATGCCCGACAACCCACCCTTCCCGCGCCCGACAGCCCCATTCACCTCACCCGAGAGCCCCCATCTCCATGCCCGACACCACCCATAACTGCTGCCTGACAGACTCCCCTGCCCCAACATCATGAGCCAGCCGCACCTGCCCTGATGTCCCGCGCTGACAGGAACTGGAGTGCGCTCTGAGGCGCCTCTCCTGCAGCTGTCCCTTTCAGGCTGCCACCTGAAAGAACATTCCACAGGGCTGTTTCTGCTTCTGCAGACTGATTCTTGACGTAGAATGCACCTGAAAGTGGCTCCAGCTGTAGTCAATTCGCACTATTGTTTTAGAGATGAGGCAGCCATTAGGATATGAGACTCAAGTCGAGGAGTTGAGAATTGATTCCTGTCTGAAATGTCCTTGGTCACTCTCTCTCCTATCTTCCTGGTAAAATCTGTGTGATGGCGTCTTCATCACAATTATCAGAACAAGATCCAGCTAATATTCTGCACCCTTCATCAAATTGGAAAGTGAATGGGGGGATTTGTGTGGTCAGGGCTTAATATGACACAGAATGATGCAGGTCTGTGTGGATTCAGTTGAAATGAGAGGGCAGATAACGTTTAACTTATCCCTGATCCCCCAACAAACCCACGTCTTACCCCCAACCTTCAATACCTGACACTCCCCCAATACTAATCCCCCAAATGGCACAAGGTTGAACTGAGTCCTTTCAGGGTGAGAGGCAGAAGAGTGGCCTTTGTTCTGTACAAGGGCCAACAGATGCCAAGGACTGATCACCTCAAGGAGTGAACAAGGATTTAGAATAGGTTTTCCCCAACACAGAATCAAGTAGGATCAGGAGGCTGTTTCTCCCCTTGAGCCCATTCTGCCTTTAGGTGAAGGACCACCAGAATGAGGAATAAAGAATGAAGCTGGAGGAACTCAGCAGGTTAGGCAGTGTCCATGGAGAGAGATGGTCAGTTAATGATTCAGGTCCGTACACAGACTGAAGCGAGAAGGGGAGCTGGCACAAAATTGGGAGGGCCCAGTGCCTCGGAAGCCACAGAGGATCACAAGACCACCCGACAGGCTGAACCTGTGATGGAGACTATGATCTATGTATGTCATAAAGTAGTATGTGCTCTGTGTCGCCACATCACCTCGTTGGGTTTTATCTCAAAGAAGTGGTGAAAGGCTTTTATATAGATGTATGGACTGGCCAGTCCATATCTACCTGACCTTCTCCAACCTCTCCCTTAGCTCCACCCTGGATTTCCCGGACTTGCCCCCTCTTGCTTCTGTTCATGGATCCTGGCCCAGTCGTGTATCAGTAATGCTCAGGTTTTTGGTCATTGAAGGTGTTTAATCATTCCATCCTATTTGACGTGATTATTGTGTGCACCACAATGCTGATCCCAAAGGCTTTGGGCAATGTGTACACCTGGTGTAACTGCCCAAAATGTCTGGGCTGCACACGTAGATGAGGAATCGAACTCCCACTTTGAGTTGACTCAAAGAATAAATGAAGGACACAGAGTTTCACCAAACCACACCCCAACTCTCTTTAGTTCTTGTATGCAAGATTCTTTGCACAAAACAGAGAGTTATTGATCGTATTTACACCAGCTTGACTTAGAGTCACAAGATAGTCTCGTGAGCCATTTACTTGAATGATGGCTCGCGTGGCAGCACCCACTCCTGGCGACTATGGGTCACTCTGATTAGGGCGTCCGAGCAATGCCAGCATAAATGTTGCCAATATTTAGGAGAAGTGTTCCCCAATTAAGGAATGGTTGTGGTGTTTTGAGAATTTGTGTACAATGGTTGTTTTGGGAGAAGTGAAGGTTCTAATAAACAAAAACTGAAGGTTGTGTTTTGAAGGAAAGTATGGAGTGTTTTGCTAAAAAAAGACAAAAGTTGTATTTTTCAAAATATGTCCTGTTTTTGGGTCAAAACCGACATCTTTGCTGTGCAAAAATGTGTGCAATTTTCATTTCAAAAGCCAAAACTGTGATTTACAAATTGGGGTTGAAAAAAACATCTGTGCTTTGTAAAATATGAGACAATAAGATACAGGAGCAGAAGTAGGCCATTTGGCCCATTGTGTCCATTCCATCATGAACTGATCCATTCTCCCACTCACCTTTAATACCTTGACTATTCAGATATGTCACGGAGTTGTGTTAACCTTTAATATTAATTTAATATTTCTCGTATATAAAAATGTCTTAGTAAATTAAATTACTGAGGTAAAATATTGTACTTGTATTCTTGATGAGATACCTTGGATATTTGAGGGGCACAAGGACAAAGCATGAGCATTTTAAACACACATCGTTCTTGGAGAAGGTGAAAAGGATTTATCATGTTTTTGAGATATTGAAAACAATAGGTGTTAGTTCAGAAGCACCTGTACAAACGCAGGCCATTTTAGTTCTGAGGAAAGCAGACTTCTCAGAGGAATAAATGGATTTAAATGCTTTTTAGCACATTCTTGTCCCAAACATGATTAAAAAGGTTGTTAGTTCATAACATATTTTGGGATTGTCCTTGTGATTTGGAGTTTTGGGATGTGAAATCTTTGGAGTTTTTGTGATTTATTAGTAAACTGATTTCCCAAGCTAATTAAAAGGCTTATTGTGTGTGTGGTTAAAGTACAGCGATGGATTTTGGTCCATGTTTGGCAACACCAATCAGTGTCGATTTGAAAGTGGAAACTTTGTCAGTTTCTGCAGAATGTGAATGTTTTAAACCCCAATATGAAGTGAGATTCTTTACAAAGTACAGATGAGTGTGTTTTGGAAACAAAACTTAAGTGTGGGCCAAGTGAACTTGTCCAAATAGAAATTAAAACTGTGTTTGGAATCACCAAACTTTTCAGATCTGAAAAAGGAGGAGTTGTTGCTTATTGCTAAGGAGATGAAACTTCTGGAGGTTAAAAGTTGAACAACGCAAGTTGGCAGTTATGTTGAAAACCTTGGCCAGTGAAGAAGATACTGGACAATTGATTTCAAGAAAGCTTGAGAGATACAGCAGCTGAAAGAAACAAGCTGTCAGGTACAGAAGCAAACTAATTAAGAGATCACAGAGTCGAGCTGTGAATCACCAGTCATTTTAAATATTTTCTTCAGTCAGAATTCTGATTCTGATTTTAAATTTTAAAGTTGTGACAGTGAAGGCAGTGATGTCTAAAATGGTTTAAAAGTTTGTGACAGTGAGCAGCAGTTGGAAAAAGGATTTTTCAGAACTTCGCGGAAAATTGATAGAAAAACAAAATGGAGATGGATGGAAACCATTCTCTGGTGAAGGAATTAAAAAGGGCCAGTTGGATATTATTTCAAAGGAGGTTTATTGATGAGAAAATATAATGTGACGTTGGCTAATGAAGAATGGGCAGAGGTTCATTGGCTTATAGAGCCTACAGCCTATAGAGATGAGATTTTGAACATGGCTCATAAAACACATTTGGGTGGGCACCTTGGGGTAAAGGAAATGATGAAACAATTCTACTGACCTAATTTGGAAAAGGATGGAAAGAGATTTTGTCACACTTGTCAAGTTGCAAGGAAACCTAATGAAGGTCCCACAGTAACATCTTTAAAATCTGTTCTTGGAGAACATTATTCTAAAGTAATTGTGGACTGTCTTGGTCCAATGCCTGAAACAAAAACTGGAAATGAATATCTATTGACCATTATGTGTGCCATTTCCAGGTGTACAGAAGCCATACCACTTGGGAACATTAAAGCAAAAACTGTGTCTGGGGCTCGAGAAAAATTTTTTCAATTGGTTTGGTTTGCCTCAAGAAATAAACTCAGATCAGGGGAAGAATTTTATGTCAGGTGTATTTCATGTTAGTTTAAGGAGGTCAACAAATTGCATTGTCAGGATTTAAATATGGCGGTTCGGAAATTATGTAAAGATAAAATGCCCAGGGTTTCTTTGGAGAAATTGACTTGGAAATATGAGTTGGTGGGGGGTGGGGGGTGGGTGGGTGTGGTTTGTGTCTTCCTCATTTTAAGAATTATTAAAAAGCAGCTGAATTGAGATTTATAAATATATTGTATAATTTAGATGATATTCCAGCTTGGGTTTCTGTTGAATTTAATGCAATAGGGAATATGGATCCCCAAGATTTTATTTACAAATGGAATCCTAAGTTTTATTTGGAAGTGGGGAATCATCTATTTTGAAACATTTGATTGAGTTGATAATGAAATTGGCATGAAAGGTTTAATATTGAAATAGGCGTTTTCCTTTTTCAAGAGACAACCAATTCTGGAAGATTTGGAGATGGAAGGGTATTAAGAAAATTAGTTTTGAGGACGTGAGATTGAAACCTTTGAAAGAATTATCTTGTTTTTACCAAGTTAAAGCTTTTTTATCTGTAAAAATAGGTCTTACTTTGATGTTACCTAATCAAAGAGAATTAGAATTACTGATTTGTAATCCTACTGGAAATAAATTTATTTCAGTAATGTATAACTTGCTTCAATCTAAGGCCCCCAAAACTGGAGTGAATAAATCTAGATGAAGATGGGAAATAGATTTAAATTCTCAAATAAGCGAAAAGGATTGGATGGATTTGTGTAAATAATATGACTAAGATATAGGTTGGTTCGATGTAATTTTTTACATCAGTTCTATTTGACTCCACACAAATCAAATAGATTAAATCCTGCCGTATCGGATTAATGTTTTCGACGTGGACCTGAGATTGGAACATTTTTGCATTCAACTTGGCAAATTCCTAAAGTTAGACAGTTTTGGTTTGGGATAGGTAATTTTCACAGGACTTCATGTTATTTTTACTGAGTAATATTAAGGTTAAGAGGCCAAAATTAAATTGAAGTATTTATCACATTGAATTTGTGTTAATTGCTTCAGCAGTTGCTATTCAGCAGTTGTATAGCTGTAGCGGCACACATCGAGACGCAGGCGAATCGGCTCTGCACTGTTACGGCCGCAGCAGCAGTGTAGACGTGTCAAGATGGTGCTGCTGGGCGCATCATCTCCCAGGCTCAAACGGGCCATGCTGATGCACTTGGCTGCGTCATAACATCACCGCCCATGTGTGGGCGGGACTTACGGGCCGGGCCGCCAGATAAGGTGCAGCACGGGGATTTTCCAATGTAAACTGTTGGAAGTGCAAGCAACTTACAGAGTCGTCTCGTTATTTCACTTCTCCTTGTAGCTACCGCTACAATTGGTAACCCCGACGAGTCCAGACGATTCTGGACTCCACACCATGGATGCTGCAGCAATCAACGCAGTGGCTATGAAATTGCCAACTTCTGGACGCTTCGCCCACGCACTTGGTTCAGGCAAGCGGAAGCACGATTTCACCTCCGGCAGATCACGTCTGACTCGACAATGTTCCATATCGTCAGCTCCCTGGACCAAGAGACCGTGGCCAGGGTTGACGACCTGATACACGATCCCCGGAGGAAGGAAATGCCCAGCCCTCAACAAACTCCTCTTGAGGGCTTTCGGCCTGTTCAGACGACAGCGCGCTGCCAGGCTGATGCACCTGCACAGCTGAGGAGACAGAGCACCATGTGCCCTGATGGATGAGATGCTGGCACGAGCAGAGGGCCACAAATCATGCCTCATGTCTGAGTAGGCTTTCTTGGAACAGATGCCAGATGACATACAACTGCTGTTGACGGACGAAGATTTCTCAGACCCACGTAAGGTCACGGCCAGAGCTGATGCAATGTGGCACATGAAAAACGAAAATGAGTCCGCCATGAACCAATTGACTCATCCCCATGTGGGGCAGCAGAACTGATCCCACCCGAACCGAGCACATCCGCGCCCCACCAAATTAGCAGAGGCACTGAACGTTAGCTGGTGTTTTTATCACCAACACTGCTGGGCTCGAGGTGAAGATGCAGCCAGCCCTGCTCATTTTCAGAAAATGCCCAGGCCAGCCACCGCTAATGGACAAGGTGAATGGCCTCACCAATAACCTCTTGCACATTACTGACAAGGCTAGTGGCCGGCAGTTCTTGGTCGACACGGGTGCTGAACTCAGTGTCATCCCACCAATCGCCCAGAAGACACGAACATACCCACAAGGTCCCACCCTCTGGGCGACAAAAAACACTGCCATCAAGACCTTTGACACGCACAATGTCCAAATACAACTCGGCAGAGAAAATTTCCAGTGGAATTTCACTCGAGCCACTGTGGACACATCGCTTCTCGGCTCAGACTTTCTACGAGCACACAGCCTGCCGTTGGACGTGAAGGCCAAACGCTTGGTCCATTCCCAGACGTCCCAATAGATATTTCTCCAGGAATGCTTTATGTTCTTGGCATTCTGCGGTTTATTTCTATTTTTAGGAGTGGGGGGGATGATGGGAGGGTGGGTTGACGGGGATGGGAGGATAAATACCACGTGTTTAATTTTTAAAAATAATTTACAATTGAATGTAATACAATTATTATTGTGGTGAAAAATTGAGAAATAAAGTATTAAAAACACCAAATTGCATTGTCTGCAAATCACCTAGAATGTGTGATGTGTGGCCACTCACCACCAGGCAGATGAACCAGCCCCGCTGGTAAGCCACGCAGCGGGACAACCGGCCAAAATTGCACCGTTATGTGTGTTCCCTTCCTCCCAGCACGGGGCTCAGAAGCCCGTGCTGGGGGACCACGTGATGCCCGGGTGACGTCAGCGCCCTCCAGCGTGGTTCTCAGCCAGGACCAGGATGGGAGTATAAGTACAGCTCAACAGCCTGCAATAAACTAGTCTGCTCACTGAGCTCAAACTGTCTGGTTGTGTGTCTTCTTTCAGGAGCAGGTGTAGCTGATGCTACAATTGGTGACCCTGATTGGATCAAACGTCTTTGAACCCATCATGAGTGAGCCTGGGGTGATCAGCGCTTTAGCCGCGAAACTCCATGAATTCTGGGTTCAGGAGCTGGAGACCTGGGTCGGCCACGTCGAGGCTCAGTTTCACCTCTGCCAGATTTCGTCTGACACAAGCAAATTCTATCATGTGGTCGCTGCCCTGGACCTGGCCATCAGCAGACACGTGCTGCACCTTTCTCAGCACCCACCCGCCGAAGACAAATACGAGACCATCAAGCAAGTGCTTACTGGATCCCTCGGACTATCCAGACACCAGCATGCTGCTCAGATGCTACACCTCGACGCCCTGAGGGACAGGTCCCCGATGGAGCTGATGGATGAGATGCTCGCGCTCATGGGTGAGCACACCAACTCCCCACTCTTCGAGTGCATTTTCCGCGACCATATGCCCGGGGACATCCAGCCGCTGCTGGTCCAGGAGAGCTTCACTGACCTGAGGAATGTCCCCCAGAAGGCCCAGGAGCTATGGCTCGCACAATTCCCAGAGGGCTCAGTGGTCCAGCAGGTCACGAGGCACAGACACGAAGCATGCCCAAGCCTGCCCCGAGCGCTGCGTAGAGCATCTGGCTCCTGCAGGGGTGCCCAAGAGCACAACCAAGGCCTCAGCATCCGCTCCAGGCCTCCCCAGCGCTGGGGAGCCAAGGCTCGGAAGTTTCATCCGTCTGGCTCATTCCAGGGAAATGACCAGGCCTGCCGGTGTTAATGGCTGTGGGGGCTGGCCAAGAACACAGCCTCCTCTACCTGCGGGACTCAGTCAGCAGCCGGCAGTACCTCGTTGACACTGGAGCACAGATCAACGTCATCCTGGCCACGGCCGTCGAGTCCAGGAACTGACCTCGTGGTCGTCCCCTCCATGCAGCCAATGCAACAGCAATCCAGATGTTGGGAGACAAGACAGTCCACTTCCAGATCAGCCAATGAAATTTCACATGGAGGTTCACCGTCTTGTCCTTTCCAACTGCCATCTTGGGTGCAGACTTCCTCCTCGCACATGGGCTTCTGGTAGACGTTCGAGGTAGGCGCCTGGTGGACGCCGTACCTTCCAGGCCGTCCGCCTCGACGCCTCCAGCTCGGAGCAACCGCAGATGGCCACGATCAGCACACCCAGAGACTCGTTCCAGTGAATCCTGGAAGAGTTCACGACACTCATCAAGCCATAGTTCTCCGCTGCCTCACCGCACCACGGGGTGTTCCACCACATGCCCACGCAGGGCCCACTGGTTCACGCCAAGGCCCGACGGATCCCGCCTGACAAGCTCAAGGAGGCGAAGGAGGAGTTTTCGCACCTGTTGGAACTGGGGATCATTCGGCGGTCTGAAAGCCCATGGGCCTCGCCGCTCCACCTGGTCCTGAAAGCCTCCGGCGTCTGGCGTCCCTGCGGAGACTATTGACGGCTCAATTAGGTAACAGATCCTGACCGTTTCGCCATCCCTCGCATCCAAGACTTTGCGGCCAACCTGCATGGTGTGAGGGTTTTCTCCAAGGTTGACCTGGTGCGCGGATATCACCAGATCCCGGCGCACCCTGAGGACATACCAAAGACGTCAATCGTCTCCCCGTTTGGCTTGTTCGCATTCCTGCGCATGCCGTGCGGGCTCAAGAATCCCGCTCAGACCTTCAAGCGCCTCATGGACTCTGTGGGCAGGGACTTGGATTTTGACTTTATTTATTAGGACGACATTCTCGTCGCCAGCAAGGACCAGGCACAGCACAAGTACCACCTATGTGCCCTTTTCTCCAGGCTGGCCGATTTCAGCCTTACCATCAACCTGGCCAAGTGCTAGTTCGGGAAAGAGTCCATGCAGTTCCTGGGCCATACCATCACGACCGAAGGAGCCACGCCCACCACTGCGAAGGTCTCCACTCTCAGGGAGTTACCATGCCCGGACATCCTCAAGGGGCTGCAGGAGTTCGCGGATATGGTCTACTTTTACAACCGCTTCATCCTGGGATTTGATGGATAGAGCCGGTGCTGTATTAAAAATAAATATGACTGATGATGTTAAAAATCCACTGGCTTATGTATCTCAGACATTGAATAAACACTCAAAAGAATTATTCTGCTACTGGAAAATAATTTCTGTCCCTTGTATTAGCTCTGCAACATGTAGAAGAATGTGTTTGCGCTGCTATCAGTTTAGGTATTGATCATAATTTTTGAGTAAGATTAAAAATAAGAATAGATGATGATTCAACTGGAGTTTAATTTTGCAAGAATAGGACTGAAGTATAAGACATTATAATGATATTAAGGGCCAGTGTCATTGAGGATTGCTTATTTAGATGTTGGATTTAGAGGTTTCTGCTATATTTGCTTTTATTCTATTGATTATGGCTGTGAAATCTATTAAGAACAAATCGGAGATTGCAGTTTCACATTTTGACCTTTCAGAAGTCTAAAAATTTCTCCATGGGAAGGAGGTGTAATGGAGTTGTGTTAACCTATAATTTAATATTAAATTATATTCCTCATATATAAGAATGTCTTGGTAAAGTAAATTATAAAGTTAAAATATTGTATCTGTATTCTTGGTGCGTTAGCTTGGATGGTTCAGGGGCACAAGGACAAAGCATTAGCATTTTAAACACACATGGTTCTTGGAGATCGCAGACAGAAGGCAGTTGAGACAAACATGGGTGCTGATTGAAGTTAGAGTCAAGAAGGTGAAACGGATTTATGATGTTCTTGAGATATTGAAAACAATAGGTGTTAGTTCAGAAGCACCTGTATAAATTCTGGCCATTTTAGTTGTGAGGAAAGCAGACTTCTCAGAGGCATAAATGGATTTAAATGCTTTTTAGCACATTCTTGTCAAAGGGTCCTTTCGTCCCAAACATAATTAAAAAGGTTGTTAGTTCATAACATATTTTGGGCTTGTCCTTGTGATTTGGAGTTTTGGGATGTGAAGTCTTTGGAGTTTTTGTGATTTATTAGTAAACTGATTTCCCAAGCTAATTAAAAGGCTTATTGTGTGTGTGGTTAAAGTACAGCGATGGATTTTGGTCCATGTTTGGCAACACCAATCAGTGTCGATTTGAAAGTGGAAACTTTGTCAGTTTCTGCAGAATGTGAATGTTTTAAACCCCAATATGAAGTGAGATTCTTTACAAAGTACAGATGAGTGTGTTTTGGAAACAAAACTTAAGTGTGGGCCAAGTGAACTTGTCCAAATAGAAATTAAAACTGTGTTTGAAATCACCAAACTTTTCAGATCTGAAAAAGGAGGAGTTGTTGCTTATTGCTAAGGAGATGAAACTTCTGGAGGTTAAAAGTTGAACAACGCAAGTTGGCAGTTATGTTGAAAACCTTGGCCAGTGAAGAAGATACTGGACAATTGATTTCAAGAAAGCTTGAGAGATACAGCAGCTGAAAGAAACAAGCTGTCAGGTGCAGAAGCAAACTAATTGAGAGATCGCAGAGTCGAGCTGTGAATCACCAGTCATTTTAAATATTTTCTTCAGTCAGAATTCTGATTCTGATTTTAAATTTGAAAGTTGTGACAGTGAAAGCAGTGATGTCTAAAATGGTTTAAAAGTTTGTGACAGTGAGCAGCAGTTGGAAAAAGGATTTTTCAGAACTTCGAGGAAAATTGATAGAAAAACAAAATGGAGATGGATGGAAACCATTCTCTGGTGAAGGAATTAAAAAGGGCCAGTTGGATATTATTTCAAAGGAGGTTTATTGATGAGAAAATATAATGCGACGTTGGCTAATGAAGAATGGGCAGAGGTTCATTGGCTTATAGAGCATACAGCCTATAGAGATGAGATTTTGAACATGGCTCATAAAACACATTTGGGTGGGCACCTTGGGGTAAAGGAAATGATGAAACAATTCTACTGACCTAATTTGGAAAAGGATGGAAAGAGATTTTGTCACACTTGTCAAGTTGCAAGGAAACCTAATGAAGGTCCCACAGTAACATCTTTAAAATCTGTTCTTGGAGAACATTATTCTAAAGTAATTGTGGACTGTCTTGGTCCAATGCCTGAAACAAAAACTGGAAATGAATATCTATTGACCATTATGTGTGCCATTTCCAGGTGTACAGATGTTCTTGGAGAACATTATTCTAAAGTAATTGTGGACTGTCTTGGTCCAATGCCTGAAACAAAAACTGGAAATGAATATCTATTGACCATTATGTGTGCCATTTCCAGGTGTACAGAAGCCATACCACTTGGGAACATTAAAGCAAAAACTGTGTCTGGGGCTCGAGAAAAATTTTTTCAATTGGTTTGGTTTGCCTCAAGAAATAAACTCAGATCAGGGGAAGAATTTTATGTCAGGTGTATTTCATGTTAGTTTAAGGAGGTCAACAAATTGCATTGTCAGGATTTAAATATGGCGGTTCGGAAATTATGTAAAGATAAAATGCCCAGGGTTTCTTTGGAGAAATTGACTTGGAAATATGAGTTGGTGGGGGGTGGGGGGTGGGTGGGTGTGGTTTGTGTCTTCCTCATTTTAAGAATTATTAAAAAGCAGCTGAATTGAGATTTATAAATATATTGCATAATTTAGATGATATTCCAGCTTGGGTTTCTGTTGAATTTAATGCAATAGGGAATATGGATCCCCAAGATTTTATTTACAAATGGAATCCTAAGTTTTATTTGGAAGTGGGGAATCATCTATTTTGAAACATTTGATTGAGTTGATAATGAAATTGGCATGAAAGGTTTAATATTGAAATAGGCGTTTTCCTTTTTCAAGAGACAACCAATTCTGGAAGATTTGGAGATGGAAGGGTATTAAGAAAATTAGTTTTGAGGACGTGAGATTGAAACCTTTGAAAGAATTATCTTGTTTTTACCAAGTTAAAGCTTTTTTATCTGTAAAAATAGGTCTTACTTTGATGTTACCTAATCAAAGAGAATTAGAATTACTGATTTGTAATCCTACTGGAAATAAATTTATTTCAGTAATGTATAACTTGCTTCAATCTAAGGCCCCCAAAACTGGAGTGAATAAATCTAGATGAAGATGGGAAATAGATTTAAATTCTCAAATAAGCGAAAAGGATTGGATGGATTTGTGTAAATAATATGACTAAGATATAGGTTGGTTCGATGTAATTTTTTACATCAGTTCTATTTGACTCCACACAAATCAAATAGATTAAATCCTGCCGTATCGGATTAATGTTTTCGACGTGGACCTGAGATTGGAACATTTTTGCATTCAACTTGGCAAATTCCTAAAGTTAGACAGTTTTGGTTTGGGATAGGTAATTTTCACAGGACTTCATGTTATTTTTACTGAGTAATATTAAGGTTAAGAGGCCAAAATTAACTTGAAGTATTTATCACATTGAATTTGTGTTAATTGCTTCAGCAGTTGCTATTCAGCAGTTGTATAGCTGTAGCGGCACACATCGAGACGCAGGCGAATCGGCTCTGCACTGTTACGGCCGCAGCAGCAGTGTAGATGTGTCAAGATGGTGCTGCTGGGCGCATCATCTCCCAGGCTCAAACGGGCCATGCTGATGCACTTGGCTGCGTCATAACATCACCGCCCATGTGTGGGCGGGACTAACGGGCCGGGCCGCCAGATAAGGTGCAGCACGGGGATTTTCCAATGTAAACTGTTGGAAGTGCAAGCAACTTACAGAGTCGTCTCGTTATTTCACTTCTCCTTGTAGCTACCGCTACAATTGGTAACCCCGACGAGTCCAGACGATTCTGGACTCCACACCATGGATGCTGCAGCAGTCAACGCAGTGGCTATGAAATTGCCAACTTCTGGACGCTTCGCCCACGCACTTGGTTCAGGCAAGCGGAAGCACGATTTCACCTCCGGCAGATCACGTCTGACTCGACAATGTTCCATGTCGTCAGCTCCCTGGACCAAGAGACCGTGGCCAGGGTGGACGACCTGATACACGATCCCCGGAGGAAGGAAATGCCCAGCCCTCAACAAACTCCTCTTGAGGGCTTTCGGCCTGTTCAGACGACAGCGCGCTGCCAGGCTGATGCACCTGCACAGCTTAGGAGACAGAGCACCATGTGCCCTGATGGATGAGATGCTGGCACGAGCAGAGGGCCATAAATCATGCTTCATGTCTGAGTAGGCTTTCTTGGAACAGATGCCAGATGACATACAACTGCTGTTGACGGACGAAGATTTCTCAGACCCACGTAAGGTCACGGCCAGAGCTGATGCAATGTGGCACATGAAAAACGAAAATGAGTCCGCCATGAACCAATTGACTCATCCCCATGTGGGGCTGCAGAACTGATCCCACCCGAACCGAGCACATCCGCGCCCCACCAAATTAGCAGAGGCACTGAACGTTAGCTGGTGTTTTTATCACCAACACTGCTGGGCTCGAGGTGAAGATGCAGCCAGCCCTGCTCATTTTCAGAAAATGCCCAGGCCAGCCACCGCTAATGGACAAGGTGGATGGCCTCACCAATAACCTCTTGCACATTACTTACAAGGCTAGTGGCCGGCAGTTCTTGGTCGACACGGGTGCTGAACTCAGTGTCATCCCACCAATCGCCCAGAAGACACGAACATACCCACAAGGTCCCACCCTCTGGGCGACAAAAAACACTGCCATCAAGACCTTTGACACGCACAATGTCCAAATACAACTCGGCAGAGAAAATTTCCAGTGGAATTTCACTCGAGCCACTGTGGACACATCGCTTCTCGGCTCAGACTTTCTACGAGCACACAGCCTGCCGTTGGACGTGAAGGCCAAACGCTTGGTCCATTCCCAGACGTCCCAATAGATATTTCTCCAGGAATGCTTTATGTTCTTGGCATTCTCCGGTTTATTTCTATTTTTAGGAGTGGGGGGGATGTTGGGAGGGTGGGTTGACGGGGATGGGAGGATAAATACCACGTGTTTAATTTTTAAAAATAATTTACAATTGAATGTAATACAATTATTATTGTGGTGAAAAATTGAGAAATAAAGTATTAAAAACACCAAATTGCATTGTCTGCAAATCACCCAGAATGTGTGATGTGTGGCCACTCACCACCAGGCAGATGAACCAGCCCCGCTGGTAAGCCACGCAGCGGGACAACCGGCCAAAATTGCACAGTTATGTGTGTTCCCTTCCTCCCAGCATGGGGCTCAGAAGCCCGTGCTGGAGGACCACGTGATGCCCGGGTGACGTCAGCGCCCTCCAGCGTGGTTCTCAGCCAGGACCAGGATGGGAGTATAAGTACAGCTCAGCAGCCTGCAATAAACTAGTCTGCTCACTGAGCTCAAACTGTCTGGTTGTGTGTCTTCTTTCAGGAGCAGGTGTAGCTGATGCTACAATTGGTGACCCTGATTGGATCAAACGTCTTTGAACCCATCATGAGTGAGCCTGGGGTGATCAGCGCTTTAGCCGCGAAACTCCATGAATTCTGGGTGCAGGAGCTGGAGACCTGGGTCGGCCACGTCGAGGCTCAGTTTCACCTCTGCCAGATTTCGTCTGACACAAGCAAATTCTATCATGTGGTCGCTGCCCTGGACCTGGCCATCAGCAGACACGTGCTGCACCTTTCTCAGCACCCACCCGCCGAAGACAAATACGAGACCATCAAGCAAGTGCTTACTGGATCCCTCGGACTATCCAGACACCAGCATGCTGCTCAGATGCTACACCTCGACGCCCTGAGGGACAGGTCCCCGATGGAGCTGATGGATGAGATGCTCGTGCTCATGGGTGAGCACACCAACTCCCCACTCTTCGAGTGCATTTTCCGCGACCATATGCCCGGGGACATCCAGCCGCTGCTGGTCCAGGAGAGCTTCACTGACCTGAGGAAGGTCCCCCAGAAGGCCCAGGAGCTATGGTTCGCACAATTCCCAGAGGGCTCAGTGGTCCAGCAGGTCACGAGGCACAGACACGAAGCATGCCCAAGCCTGCCCCGAGCGCTGCGTAGAGCATCTGGCTCCTGCAGGGGTGCCCAAGAGCACAACCAAGGCCACAGCATCCGCTCCAGGCCTCCCCAGCGCTGGGGAGCCAAGGCTCGGAAGTTTCATCCTTCTGGCTCATTCCAGGGAAATGACCAGGCCTGCCGGTGTTAATGGCTGTGGGGGCTGGCCAAGAACACAGCCTCCTCTACCTGCGGGACTCAGTCAGCAGCCGGCAGTACCTCGTTGACACTGGAGCACAGATCAACGTCATCCTGGCCACGGCCGTCGAGTCCAGGAACTGACCTCGTGGTCCTCCCCTCCATGCAGCCAATGCAACAGCAATCCAGATGTTGGGAGACAAGACAGTCCACTTCCAGATCAGCCAACGAAATTTCACATGGAGGTTCACCGTCTTGTCCTTTCCAACTGCCATCTTGGGTGCAGACTTCCTCCTCGCACATGGGCTTCTGGTAGACATTCGAGGTAGGCGCCTGGTGGACGCCGTACCTTCCAGGCCGTCCGCCTCGACGCCTCCAGCTCGGAGCAACCGCAGATGGCCACGATCAGCACACCCAGAGACTCGTTCCAGTGAATCCTGGAAGAGTTCACGACACTCATCAAGCCATAGTTCTCCGCTGCCTCACCGCACCACGGGGTGTTCCACCACATGCCCACGCAGGGCCCACTGGTTCACGCCAAGGCCCGACGGATCCCGCCTGACAAGCTCAAGGAGGCGAAGGAGGAGTTTTCGCACCTGTTGGAACTGGGGATCATTCGGCGGTCTGAAAGCCCATGGGCCTCGCCGCTCCACCTGGTCCTGAAAGCCTCCGGCGTCTGGCGTCCCTGCGGAGACTATCGACGGCTCAATTAGGTAACAGATCCTGACCGTTTCGCCATCCCTCGCATCCAAGACTTTGCGGCCAACCTGCATGGTGTGAGGGTTTTCTCCAAGGTTGACCTGGTGCGCGGATATCACCAGATCCCGGCGCACCCTGAGGACATACCAAAGACGTCAATCGTCTCCCCGTTTGGCTTGTTCGAATTCCTGCGCATGCCGTGCGGGCTCAAGAATCCCGCTCAGACCTTCAAGCGCCTCATGGACTCTGTGGGCAGGGACTTGGATTTTGGCTTTATTTATTAGGACGACATTCTCGTCGCCAGCAAGGACCAGGCACAGCACAAGTTCCACCTATGTGCCCTTTTCTCCAGGCTGGCCGATTTCAGCCTTACCATCAACCTGGCCAAGTGCTAGTTCGGGAAAGAGTCCATGCAGTTCCTGGGCCATACCATCACGACCGAAGGAGCCACGCCCACCACTGCGAAGGTCTCCACTCTCAGGGAGTTACCATGCCCGGACATCCTCAAGGGGCTGCAGGAGTTCGCGGATATGGTCTACTTTTACAACCGCTTCATCCTGGGATTTGATGGATAGAGCCGGTGCTGTATTAAAAATAAATATGACTGATGATGTTAAAAATCCACTGGCTTATGTATCTCAGACATTGAATAAACACTCAAAAGAATTATTCTGCTACTGGAAAATAATTTCTGTCCCTTGTATTAGCTCTGCAACATGTAGAAGAATGTGTTTGCGCTGCTATCAGTTTAGGTATTGATCATAATTTTTGAGTAAGATTAAAAATAAGAATAGATGATGATTCAACTGGAGTTTAATTTTGCAAGAATAGGACTGAAGTATAAGACATTATAATGATATTAAGGGCCAGTGTCATTGAGGATTGCTTATTTAGATGTTGGATTTAGAGGTTTCTGCTATATTTGCTTTTATTCTATTGATTATGGCTGTGAAATCTATTAAGAACAAATCGGAGATTGCAGTTTCACATTTTGACCTTTCAGAAGTCTAAAAATTTCTCCATGGGAAGGAGGTGTAATGGAGTTGTGTTAACCTATAATTTAATATTAAATTATATTCCTCATATATAAGAATGTCTTGGTAAAGTAAATTATAAAGTTAAAATATTGTATCTGTATTCTTGGTGCGTTAGCTTGGATGGTTCAGGGGCACAAGGACAAAGCATTAGCATTTTAAACACACATGGTTCTTGGAGATCGCAGACAGAAGGCAGTTGAGACAAACATGGGTGCTGATTGAAGTTAGAGTCAAGAAGGTGAAACGGATTTATGATGTTCTTGAGATATTGAAAACAATAGGTGTTAGTTCAGAAGCACCTGTATAAATTCTGGCCATTTTAGTTGTGAGGAAAGCAGACTTCTCAGAGGCATAAATGGATTTAAATGCTTTTTAGCACATTCTTGTCAAAGGGTCCTTTCGTCCCAAACATAATTAAAAAGGTTGTTAGTTCATAACATATTTTGGGCTTGTCCTTGTGATTTGGAGTTTTGGGATGTGAAGTCTTTGGAGTTTTTGTGATTTATTAGTAAACTGATTTCCCAAGCTAATTAAAAGGCTTATTGTGTGTGTGGTTAAAGTACAGCGATGGATTTTGGTCCATGTTTGGCAACACCAATCAGTGTCGATTTGAAAGTGGAAACTTTGTCAGTTTCTGCAGAATGTGAATGTTTTAAACCCCAATATGAAGTGAGATTCTTTACAAAGTACAGATGAGTGTGTTTTGGAAACAAAACTTAAGTGTGGGCCAAGTGAACTTGTCCAAATAGAAATTAAAACTGTGTTTGAAATCACCAAACTTTTCAGATCTGAAAAAGGAGGAGTTGTTGCTTATTGCTAAGGAGATGAAACTTCTGGAGGTTAAAAGTTGAACAACGCAAGTTGGCAGTTATGTTGAAAACCTTGGCCAGTGAAGAAGATACTGGACAATTGATTTCAAGAAAGCTTGAGAGATACAGCAGCTGAAAGAAACAAGCTGTCAGGTGCAGAAGCAAACTAATTGAGAGATCGCAGAGTCGAGCTGTGAATCACCAGTCATTTTAAATATTTTCTTCAGTCAGAATTCTGATTCTGATTTTAAATTTGAAAGTTGTGACAGTGAAAGCAGTGATGTCTAAAATGGTTTAAAAGTTTGTGACAGTGAGCAGCAGTTGGAAAAAGGATTTTTCAGAACTTCGAGGAAAATTGATAGAAAAACAAAATGGAGATGGATGGAAACCATTCTCTGGTGAAGGAATTAAAAAGGGCCAGTTGGATATTATTTCAAAGGAGGTTTATTGATGAGAAAATATAATGCGACGTTGGCTAATGAAGAATGGGCAGAGGTTCATTGGCTTATAGAGCCTACAGCCTATAGAGATGAGATTTTGAACATGGCTCATAAAACACATTTGGGTGGGCACCTTGGGGTAAAGGAAATGATGAAACAATTCTACTGACCTAATTTGGAAAAGGATGGAAAGAGATTTTGTCACACTTGTCAAGTTGCAAGGAAACCTAATGAAGGTCCCACAGTAACATCTTTAAAATCTGTTCTTGGAGAACATTATTCTAAAGTAATTGTGGACTGTCTTGGTCCAATGCCTGAAACAAAAACTGGAAATGAATATCTATTGACCATTATGTGTGCCATTTCCAGGTGTACAGAAGCCATACCACTTGGGAACATTAAAGCAAAAACTGTGTCTGGGGCTCGAGAAAAATTTTTTCAATTGGTTTGGTTTGCCTCAAGAAATAAACTCAGATCAGGGGAAGAATTTTATGTCAGGTGTATTTCATGTTAGTTTAAGGAGGTCAACAAATTGCATTGTCAGGATTTAAATATGGCGGTTCGGAAATTATGTAAAGATAAAATGCCCAGGGTTTCTTTGGAGAAATTGACTTGGAAATATGAGTTGGTGGGGGGTGGGGGTGGGTGGGTGTGGTTTGTGTCTTCCTCATTTTAAGAATTATTAAAAAGCAGCTGAATTGAGATTTATAAATATATTGTATAATTTAGATGATATTCCAGCTTGGGTTTCTGTTGAATTTAATGCAATAGGGAATATGGATCCCCAAGATTTTATTTACAAATGGAATCCTAAGTTTTATTTGGAAGTGGGGAATCATCTATTTTGAAACATTTGATTGAGTTGATAATGAAATTGGCATGAAAGGTTTAATATTGAAATAGGCGTTTTCCTTTTTCAAGAGACAACCAATTCTGGAAGATTTGGAGATGGAAGGGTATTAAGAAAATTAGTTTTGAGGACGTGAGATTGAAACCTTTGAAAGAATTATCTTGTTTTTACCAAGTTAAAGCTTTTTTATCTGTAAAAATAGGTCTTACTTTGATGTTACCTAATCAAAGAGAATTAGAATTACTGATTTGTAATCCTACTGGAAATAAATTTATTTCAGTAATGTATAACTTGCTTCAATCTAAGGCCCCCAAAACTGGAGTGAATAAATCTAGATGAAGATGGGAAATAGATTTAAATTCTCAAATAAGCGAAAAGGATTGGATGGATTTGTGTAAATAATATGACTAAGATATAGGTTGGTTCGATGTAATTTTTTACATCAGTTCTATTTGACTCCACACAAATCAAATAGATTAAATCCTGCCGTATCGGATTAATGTTTTCGACGTGGACCTGAGATTGGAACATTTTTGCATTCAACTTGGCAAATTCCTAAAGTTAGACAGTTTTGGTTTGGGATAGGTAATTTTCACAGGACTTCATGTTATTTTTACTGAGTAATATTAAGGTTAAGAGGCCAAAATTAACTTGAAGTATTTATCACATTGAATTTGTGTTAATTGCTTCAGCAGTTGCTATTCAGCAGTTGTATAGCTGTAGCGGCACACATCGAGACGCAGGCGAATCGGCTCTGCACTGTTACGGCCGCAGCAGCAGTGTAGATGTGTCAAAATGGTGCTGCTGGGCGCATCATCTCCCAGGCTCAAACGGGCCATGCTGATGCACTTGGCTGCGTCATAACATCACCGCCCATGTGTGGGCGGGACTAACGGGCCGGGCCGCCAGATAAGGTGCAGCACGGGGATTTTCCAATGTAAACTGTTGGAAGTGCAAGCAACTTACAGAGTCGTCTCGTTATTTCACTTCTCCTTGTAGCTACCGCTACAATTGGTAATCCCGACGAGTCCAGACGATTCTGGACTCCACACCATGGATGCTGCAGCAGTCAACGCAGTGGCTATGAAATTGCCAACTTCTGGACGCTTCGCCCACGCACTTGGTTCAGGCAAGCGGAAGCACGATTTCACCTCCGGCAGATCACGTCTGACTCGACAATGTTCCATGTCGTCAGCTCCCTGGACCAAGAGACCGTGGCCAGGGTGGACGACCTGATACACGATCCCCGGAGGAAGGAAATGCCCAGCCCTCAACAAACTCCTCTTGAGGGCTTTCGGCCTGTTCAGACGACAGCGCGCTGCCAGGCTGATGCACCTGCACAGCTTAGGAGACAGAGCACCATGTGCCCTGATGGATGAGATGCTGGCACGAGCAGAGGGCCATAAATCATGCTTCATGTCTGAGTAGGCTTTCTTGGAACAGATGCCAGATGACATACAACTGCTGTTGACGGACGAAGATTTCTCAGACCCACGTAAGGTCACGGCCAGAGCTGATGCAATGTGGCACATGAAAAACGAAAATGAGTCCGCCATGAACCAATTGACTCATCCCCATGTGGGGCTGCAGAACTGATCCCACCCGATCCGAGCACATCCGCGCCCCACCAAATTAGCAGAGGCACTGAACGTTAGCTGGTGTTTTTATCACCAACACTGCTGGGCTCGAGGTGAAGATGCAGCCAGCCCTGCTCATTTTCAGAAAATGCCCAGGCCAGCCACCGCTAATGGACAAGGTGGATGGCCTCACCAATAACCTCTTGCACATTACTGACAAGGCTAGTGGCCGGCAGTTCTTGGTCGACACGGGTGCTGAACTCAGTGTCATCCCACCAATCGCCCAGAAGACACGAACATACCCACAAGGTCCCACCCTCTGGGCGACAAAAAACACTGCCATCAAGACCTTTGACACGCACTATGTCCAAATACAACTCGGCAGAGAAAATTTCCAGTGGAATTTCACTCGAGCCACTGTGGACACATCGCTTCTCGGCTCAGACTTTCTACGAGCACACAGCCTGCCGTTGGACGTGAAGGCCAAACGCTTGGTCCATTCCCAGACGTCCCAATAGATATTTCTCCAGGAATGCTTTATGTTCTTGGCATTCTCCGGTTTATTTCTATTTTTAGGAGTGGGGGGGATGTTGGGAGGGTGGGTTGACGGGGATGGGAGGATAAATACCACGTGTTTAATTTTTAAAAATAATTTACAATTGAATGTAATACAATTATTATTGTGGTGAAAAATTGAGAAATAAAGTATTAAAAACACCAAATTGCATTGTCTGCAAATCACCCAGAATGTGTGATGTGTGGCCACTCACCACCAGGCAGATGAACCAGCCCCGCTGGTAAGCCACGCAGCGGGACAACCGGCCAAAATTGCACAGTTATGTGTGTTCCCTTCCTCCCAGCATGGGGCTCAGAAGCCCGTGCTGGAGGACCACGTGATGCCCGGGTGACGTCAGCGCCCTCCAGCGTGGTTCTCAGCCAGGACCAGGATGGGAGTATAAGTACAGCTCAGCAGCCTGCAATAAACTAGTCTGCTCACTGAGCTCAAACTGTCTGGTTGTGTGTCTTCTTTCAGGAGCAGGTGTAGCTGATGCTACAATTGGTGACCCTGATTGGATCAAACGTCTTTGAACCCATCATGAGTGAGCCTGGGGTGATCAGCGCTTTAGCCGCGAAACTCCATGAATTCTGGGTGCAGGAGCTGGAGACCTGGGTCGGCCACATCGAGGCTCAGTTTCACCTCTGCCAGATTTCGTCTGACACAAGCAAATTCTATCATGTGGTCGCTGCCCTGGACCTGGCCATCAGCAGACACGTGCTGCACCTTTCTCAGCACCCACCCGCCGAAGACAAATACGAGACCATCAAGCAAGTGCTTACTGGATCCCTCGGACTATCCAGACACCAGCATGCTGCTCAGATGCTACACCTCGACGCCCTGAGGGACAGGTCCCCGATGGAGCTGATGGATGAGATGCTCGTGCTCATGGGTGAGCACACCAACTCCCCACTCTTCGAGTGCATTTTCCGCGACCATATGCCCGGGGACATCCAGCCGCTGCTGGTCCAGGAGAGCTTCACTGACCTGAGGAAGGTCCCCCAGAAGGCCCAGGAGCTATGGCTCGCACAATTCCCAGAGGGCTCAGTGGTCCAGCAGGTCACGAGGCACAGACACGAAGCATGCCCAAGCCTGCCCCGAGCGCTGCGTAGAGCATCTGGCTCCTGCAGGGGTGCCCAAGAGCACAACCAAGGCCACAGCATCCGCTCCAGGCCTCCCCAGCGCTGGGGAGCCAAGGCTCGGAAGTTTCATCCTTCTGGCTCATTCCAGGGAAATGACCAGGCCTGCCGGTGTTAATGGCTGTGGGGGCTGGCCAAGAACACAGCCTCCTCTACCTGCGGGACTCAGTCAGCAGCCGGCAGTACCTCGTTGACACTGGAGCACAGATCAACGTCATCCTGGCCACGGCCGTCGAGTCCAGGAACTGACCTCGTGGTCCTCCCCTCCATGCAGCCAATGCAACAGCAATCCAGATGTTGGGAGACAAGACAGTCCACTTCCAGATCAGCCAACGAAATTTCACATGGAGGTTCACCGTCTTGTCCTTTCCAACTGCCATCTTGGGTGCAGACTTCCTCCTCGCACATGGGCTTCTGGTAGACATTCGAGGTAGGCGCCTGGTGGACGCCGTACCTTCCAGGCCGTCCGCCTCGACGCCTCCAGCTCGGAGCAACCGCAGATGGCCACGATCAGCACACCCAGAGACTCGTTCCAGTGAATCCTGGAAGAGTTCACGACACTCATCAAGCCATAGTTCTCCGCTGCCTCACCGCACCACGGGGTGTTCCACCACATGCCCACGCAGGGCCCACTGGTTCACGCCAAGGCCCGACGGATCCCGCCTGACAAGCTCAAGGAGGCGAAGGAGGAGTTTTCGCACCTGTTGGAACTGGGGATCATTCGGCGGTCTGAAAGCCCATGGGCCTCGCCGCTCCACCTGGTCCTGAAAGCCTCCGGCGTCTGGCGTCCCTGCGGAGACTATCGACGGCTCAATTAGGTAACAGATCCTGACCGTTTCGCCATCCCTCGCATCCAAGACTTTGCGGCCAACCTGCATGGTGTGAGGGTTTTCTCCAAGGTTGACCTGGTGCGCGGATATCACCAGATCCCGGCGCACCCTGAGGACATACCAAAGACGTCAATCGTCTCCCCGTTTGGCTTGTTCGAATTCCTGCGCATGCCGTGCGGGCTCAAGAATCCCGCTCAGACCTTCAAGCGCCTCATGGACTCTGTGGGCAGGGACTTGGATTTTGGCTTTATTTATTAGGACGACATTCTCGTCGCCAGCAAGGACCAGGCACAGCACAAGTTCCACCTATGTGCCCTTTTCTCCAGGCTGGCCGATTTCAGCCTTACCATCAACCTGGCCAAGTGCTAGTTCGGGAAAGAGTCCATGCAGTTCCTGGGCCATACCATCACGACCGAAGGAGCCACGCCCACCACTGCGAAGGTCTCCACTCTCAGGGAGTTACCATGCCCGGACATCCTCAAGGGGCTGCAGGAGTTCGCGGATATGGTCTACTTTTACAACCGCTTCATCCTGGGATTTGATGGATAGAGCCGGTGCTGTATTAAAAATAAATATGACTGATGATGTTAAAAATCCACTGGCTTATGTATCTCAGACATTGAATAAACACTCAAAAGAATTATTCTGCTACTGGAAAATAATTTCTGTCCCTTGTATTAGCTCTGCAACATGTAGAAGAATGAGTTTGCGCTGCTATCAGTTTAGGTATTGATCATAATTTTTGAGTAAGATTAAAAATAAGAATAGATGATGATTCAACTGGAGTTTAATTTTGCAAGAATAGGACTGAAGTATAAGACATTATAATGATATTAAGGGCCAGTGTCATTGAGGATTGCTTATTTAGATGTTGGATTTAGAGGTTTCTGCTATATTTGCTTTTATTCTATTGATTATGGCTGTGAAATCTATTAAGAACAAATCGGAGATTGCAGTTTAACATTTTGACCTTTCAGAAGTCTAAAAATTTCTCCATGGGAAGGAGGTGTAATGGAGTTGTGTTAACCTATAATTTAATATTAAATTATATTCCTCATATATAAGAATGTCTTGGTAAAGTAAATTATAAAGTTAAAATATTGTATCTGTATTCTTGGTGCGTTAGCTTGGATGGTTCAGGGGCACAAGGACAAAGCATTAGCATTTTAAACACACATGGTTCTTGGAGATCGCAGAATGAAGGCAGTTGAGACAAACATGGGTGCTGATTGAAGTTAGAGTCAAGAAGGTGAAACGGATTTATGATGTTCTTGAGATATTGAAAACAATAGGTGTTAGTTCAGAAGCACCTGTATAAATTCTGGCCATTTTAGTTGTGAGGAAAGCAGACTTCTCAGAGGCATAAATGGATTTAAATGCTTTTTAGCACATTCTTGTCAAACGGTCCTTTCGTCCCAAACATAATTAAAAAGGTTGTTAGTTCATAACATATTTTGGGCTTGTCCTTGTGATTTGGAGTTTTGGGATGTGAAGTCTTTGGAGTTTTTGTGATTTATTAGTAAACTGATTTCCCAAGCTAATTAAAAGGCTTATTGTGTGTGTGGTTAAAGTACAGCGATGGATTTTGGTCCATGTTTGGCAACACCAATCAGTGTCGATTTGAAAGTGGAAACTTTGTCAGTTTCTGTAGAATGTGAATGTTTTAAACCCCAATATGAAGTGAGATTCTTTACAAAGTACAGATGAGTGTGTTTTGGAAACAAAACTTAAGTGTGGGCCAAGTGAACTTGTCCAAATAGAAATTAAAACTGTGTTTGGAATCACCAAACTTTTCAGATCTGAAAAAGGAGGAGTTGTTGCTTATTGCTAAGGGGATGAAACTTCTGGAGGTTAAAAGTTGAACAACGCAAGTTGGCAGTTATGTTGAAAACCTTGGCCAGTGAAGAAGATACTGGACAATTGATTTCAAGAAAGCTTGAGAGATACAGCAGCTGAAAGAAACAAGCTGTCAGGTACAGAAGCAAACTAATTAAGAGATCACAGAGTCGAGCTGTGAATCACCAGTCATTTTAAATATTTTCTTCAGTCAGAATTCTGATTCTTATTTTAAATTTGAAAGTTTTGACAGTGAAGGCAGTGATGTCTAAAATGGTTTAAAAGTTTGTGACAGTGAGCAGCAGTTGGAAAAAGGATTTTTCAGAACTTCGAGGAAAATTGATAGAAAAACAAAATGGAGATGGATGGAAACCATTCTCTGGTGAAGTAATTAAAAAGGGCCAGTTGGATATTATTTCAAAGGAGGTTTATTGATGAGAAAATATAATGCGACGTTGGCTAATGAAGAATGGGCAGAGGTTCATTGGCTTATAGAGCCTACAGCCTATAGAGATGAGATTTTGAACATGGCTCATAAAACACATTTGGGTGGGCACCTTGGGGTAAAGGAAATGATGAAACAATTCTACTGACCAAATTTGGAAAAGGATGGAAAGAGATTTTGTCACACTTGTCAAGTTGCAAGGAAACCTAATGAAGGTCCCACAGTAACATCTTTAAAATCTGTTCTTGGAGAACATTATTCTAAAGTAATTGTGGACTGTCTTGGTCCAATGCCTGAAACAAAAACTGGAAATGAATATCTATTGACCATTATGTGTGCCATTTCCAGGTGTACAGAAGCCATACCACTTGGGAACATTAAAGCAAAAACTGTGTCTGGAGCTCGAGAAAAATTTTTTCAATTAGTTTGGTTTGCCTCAAGAAATAAACTCAGATCAGGGGAAGAATTTTATGTCAGATGTATTTCATGTTAGTTTAAGGAGGTCAACAAATTGCATTGTCAGGATTTAAATATGGCGGTTCGGAAATTATGTAAAGATAAAATGCCCAAGGTTTCTTTGGAGAAATTGACTTGGAAATATGAGTTGGTGGGGGGTGGGGGGTGGGTGGGTGTGGTTTGTGTCTTCCTCATTTTAAGAATTATTAAAAAGCAGCTGAATTGAGATTTATAAATATATTGTATAATTTAGATGATATTCCAGCTTGGGTTTCTGTTGAATTTAATGCAATAGGGAATATGGATCCCCAAGATTTTATTTACAAATGGAATCCTAAGTTTTATTTGGAAGTGGGGAATCATCTATTTTGAAACATTTGATTGAGTTGATAATGAAATTGGCATGAAAGGTTTAATATTGAAATAGGCGTTTTCCTTTTTCAAGAGACAACCAATTCTGGAAGATTTGGAGATGGAAGGGTATTAAGAAAATTAGTTTTGAGGACGTGAGATTGAAACCTTTGAAAGAATTATCTTGTTTTTACCAAGTTAAAGCTTTTTTATCTGTAAAAATAGGTCTTACTTTGATGTTACCTAATGTTAGGTCTGCTTTGTTCATGAATGAGTGAGACAAACACCAGGCTGAGTCGAAATCAGGGTTCTTTGTTCTTTATTACCGGATTGTAACACTTGCGACTAACAAAGTTAGTCGGAGAATGCATTCTGCCGTTATCAGCAAAATGGTGATTTTTTATACCCTTGGATACATGCTTAGAACATCATCATATCATTACTTGTCCAATGACTAAAACTGTTGCTATCCTTTCCCTGCTAGCTTCCTGCCTCTCAATCCATCAATGTCTCTCTTATCTTGTAAGTACAAGGATGCATTTACATCTTGTTACAGCCCTGTACATTCCCATCTCATGATGTTTTACCTAACAGGAGTACAAGGACACCTCCCCTTCTTGTTACTGCCCTGTACAGGGTAACTCCCTACACATTCCCATCTCATGATGTTTTACCTTACACTAATCAAAGAGAATTAGAATTACTGATTTGTAATCCTACTGGAAATAAATTTATTTCAGTAATGTATAACTTGCTTCAATCTAAGGCCCCCAAAACTGGAGTGAATAAATCTAGATGAAGATGGGAAATAGATTTAAATTCTCAAATAAGCGAAAAGGATTGGATGGATTTGTGTAAATAATATGACTAAGATATAGGTTGGTTCGATGTAATTTTTTACATCAGTTCTATTTGACTCCACACAAATCAAATAGATTAAATCCTGCCGTATCGGATTAATGTTTTCGACGTGGACCTGAGATTGGAACATTTTTGCATTCAACTTGGCAAATTCCTAAAGTTAGACAGTTTTGGTTTGGGATAGGTAATTTTCACAGGACTTCATGTTATTTTTACTGAGTAATATTAAGGTTATGAGGCCAAAATTAAATTGAAGTATTTATCACATTGAATTTGTGTTAATTGCTTTAGCAGTTGCTATTCAGCAGTTGTATAGCTGTAGCGGCACACATCGAGACGCAGGCGAATCGGCTCTGCACTGTTACGGCCGCTGCAGCAGTGTAGACGTGTCAAGATGGTGCTGCTGGGCGCATCATCTCCCAGGCTCAAACGGGCCATGCAGATGCACTTGGCTGCGTCATAACATCACCGCCCATGTGTGGGCGGGACTTACGGGCCGGGCCGCCTGATAAGGTGGAGCACGGGGATTTTCTAATATAAACTGTTGGAAGTGCAAGCAACTTATAGAGTCGTCTCGTTATTTCACTTCTCCTTGTAGCTACCGCTACAATTGGTAACCCCGACGAGTCCAGACGATTCTGGACTCCACACCATGGATGCTGCAGCAGTCAACGCAGTGGCTATGAAATTGCCAACTTCTGGACGCTTCGCCCACAAACTTGGTTCAGGCAAGCGGAAGCACGATTTCACCTCCGGCAGATCACGTCTGACTCGACAATGTTCCATGTCGTCAGCTCCCTGGACCAAGAGACCGTGGCCAGGGTGGACGACCTGATACACGATCCCCGGAGGAAGGAAATGCCCAGCCCTCAACAATCTCCTCTTGAGAGCTTTCGGCCTGTTCAGACGACAGCGCGCTGCCAGGCTGATGCACCTGCACACCTTAGGAGACAGAGCACCATGTGCCCTGATGGATGAGATGCTGGCACGAGCAGAGGGCCACAAATTATGCCTCATGTCTGAGAAGGCTTTCTTGGAACAGATGCCAGATGACATACAACTGCTGTTGACGGACGAAGATTTCTCAGACCCACGTAAGGTCACGGCCAGAGCTGATGCGATGTGGCACATGAAACACGAAAATGAGTCCGCCATGAACCAATTGACTCATCCCCATGTGGGGCAGCAGAACTGATCCCACCCGAACCGAGCACATCCGCGCCCCACCAAATTAGCAGAGGCACTGAACGTTAGCTGGTGTTTTTATCACCAACACTGCTGGGCTCGAGGTGAAGATGCAGCCAGCCCTGCTCATTTTCAGAAAATGCCCAGGCCAGCCACCGCTAATGGACAAGGTGGATGGCCTCACCAATAACCTCTTGCACATTACTGACAAGGCTAGTGGCCGGCAGTTCTTGGTCGACACGGGTGCTGAACTCAGTGTCATCCCACCAATCGCCCTGAAGACACGAACATACCCACAAGGTCCCACCCTCTGGGCGACAAAAAACACTGCCATCAAGACCTTTGACACGCACAATGTCCAAATACAACTCGGCAGAGAAAATTTCCAGTGGAATTTCACTCGAGCCACTGTGGACACATCGCTTCTCGGCTCAGACTTTCTACGAGCACACAGCCTGCCGTTGGACGTGAAGGCCAAACGCTTGGTCCATTCCCAGACGTCCCAGTAGATATTTCTCCAGGAATGCTTTATGTTCTTGGCATTCTGCGGTTTATTTCTATTTTTAGGAGTGGGGTGGATGTTGGGAGGGTGGGTTGACGGGGATGGGAGGATAAATACCACGTGTTTAATTTTTAAAAATAATTTACAATTGAATGTAATACAATTATTATTGTGGTGAAAAAATTGAGAAATAAAGTATTAAAAAAACCAAATTGCATTGTCTGCAAATCACCCAGAATGTGTGATGTGTGGCCGCTCACCACCAGGCAGATGAACCAGCCCCGCTGGTAAGCCACGCAGCGGGACAACCGGCCAAAATTGCACCGTTATGTGTGTTCCCTTCCTCCCAGCACGGGGCTCAGAAGCCCATGCTGGGGGACCACGTGATGCCCGGGTGACGTCAGCGCCCTCCAGCGTGGTTCTCAGCCAGGACCAGGATGGGAGTATAAGTACAGCTCAGCAGCCTGCAATAAACTAGTCTGCTCACTGAGCTCAAACTGTCTGGTTGTGTGTCTTCTTTCAGGAGCAGGTGTAGCTGATGCTACAATTGGTGACCCTGATTGGATCAAACGTCTTTGAACCCATCATGAGTGAGCCTGGGGTGATCAGCGCTTTAGCCGCGAAACTCCATGAATTCTGGGTTCAGGAGCTGGAGACCTGGGTCGGCCACGTCGAGGCTCAGTTTCACCTCTGCCAGATTTCGTCTGACACAAGCAAATTCTATCATATGGTCGCTGCCCTGGACCTGGCCATCAGCAGACACGTGCTGCACCTTTCTCAGCACCCACCCGCCGAAGACAAATACGAGACCATCAAGCAAGTGCTTACTGGATCCCTCGGACTATCCAGACACCAGCATGCTGCTCAGATGCTACACCTCGACGCCCTGAGGGACAGGTCCCCGATGGAGCTGATGGATGAGATGCTCGCGCTCATGGGTGAGCACACCAACTCCCCACTCTTCGAGTGCATTTTCCGCGACCATATGCCCGGGGACATCCAGCCGCTGCTGGTCCAGGAGAGCTTCACTGACCTGAGGAAGGTCCCCCAGAAGGCCCAGGAGCTATGGCTCGCACAATTCCCAGAGGGCTCAGTGGTCCAGCAGGTCACGAGGCACAGACACGAAGCATGCCCAAGCCTGCCCCGAGCGCTGCGTAGAGCATCTGGCACCTGCAGGGGTGCCCAAGAGCACAACCAAGGCCACAGCATCCGCTCCAGGCCTCCCCAGCGCTGGGGAGCCAAGGCTCGGAAGTTTCATCCGTCTGGCTCATTCCAGGGAAATGACCAGGCCTGCCGGTGTTAATGGCTGTGGGGGCTGGCCAAGAACACAGCCTCCTCTACCTGCGGGACTCAGTCAGCAGCCGGCAGTACCTCGTTGACACTGGAGCACAGATCAACGTCATCCTGGCCACGGCCGTCGAGTCCAGGAACTGACCTCCTGGTCCTCCCCTCCATGCAGCCAATGCAACAGCAATCCAGATGTTGGGAGACAAGACAGTCCACTTCCAGATCAGCCAACGAAATTTCACATGGAGGTTCACCGTCTTGTCCTTTCCAACTGCCATCTTGGGTGCAGACTTCCTCCTCGCACATGGGCTTCTGGTAGACATTCGAGGTAGGCGCCTGGTGGACGCCGTACCTTACAGGCCGTCCGCCTCGACGCCTCCAGCTCGGAGCAACCGCAGATGGCCACGATCAGCACACCCAGAGACTCGTTCCAGTGAATCCTGGAAGAGTTCACGACACTCATCAAGCCATAGTTCTCCGCTGCCTCACCGCACCACGGGGTGTTCCACCACATGCCCACGCAGGGCCCACTGGTTCACGCCAAGGCTTGACGGATCCCGCCTGACAAGCTCAAGGAGGAGAAGGAGGTGTTTTCGCACCTGTTGGAACTGGGGATCATTCGGCGGTCTGAAAGCCCATGGGCCTCGCCGCTCCACCTGGTCCTGAAAGCCTCCGGCGTCTGGCGTCCCTGCGGAGACTATCGACGGCTCAATGAGGTAACAGATCCTGACCGTTTCGCCATCCCTCGCATCCAAGACTTTGCGGCCAACCTGCATGGTGTGAGGGTTTTCTCCAAGGTTGACCTGGTGCGCGGATATCACCAGATCCCGGTGCACCCTGAGGACATACCAAAGACGTCAATCGTCTCCCCGTTTGGCTTGTTCGAATTCCTGCGCATGCCGTGCGGGCTCAAGAATCCCGCTCAGACCTTCAAGCGCCTCATGGACTCTGTGGGCAGGGACTTGGATTTTGGCTTTATTTATTAGGACGACATTCTCGTCGCCAGCAAGGACCAGGCACAGCACAAGTACCACCTATGTGCCCTTTTCTCCAGGCTGGCCGATTTCTGCCTTACCATCAACCTGGCCAAGTGCTAGTTCGGGAAAGAGTCCATGCAGTTCCTGGGCCATACCATCACGACCGAAGGAGCCACGCCCACCACTGCGAAGGTCTCCACTCTCAGGGAGTTACCATGCCCGGACATCCTCAAGGGGCTGCAGGAGTTCGCGGATATGGTCTACTTTTACAACCGCTTCATCCTGGGATTTGATGGTTAGACCCGGTGCTGTATTAAAAATAAATATGACTGATGATGTTAAAAATCCACTGGCTTATGTATCTCAGACATTGAATAAACACTCAAAAGAATTATTCTGCTACTGGAAAATAATTTCTGTCCCTTGTATTAGCTCTGCAACATGTAGAAGAATGAGTTTGCGCTGCTATCAGTTTAGGTATTGATCATAATTTTTGAGTAAGATTAAAAATAAGAATAGATGATGATTCAACTGGAGTTTAATTTTGCAAGAATAGGACTGAAGTATAAGACATTATAATGATATTAAGGGCCAGTGTCATTGAGGATTGCTTATTTAGATGTTGGATTTAGAGGTTTCTGCTATATTTGCTTTTATTCTATTGATTATGGCTGTGAAATCTATTAAGAACAAATCGGAGATTGCAGTTTAACATTTTGACCTTTCAGAAGTCTAAAAATTTCTCCATGGGAAGGAGGTGTAATGGAGTTGTGTTAACCTATAATTTAATATTAAATTATATTCCTCATATATAAGAATGTCTTGGTAAAGTAAATTATAAAGTTAAAATATTGTATCTGTATTCTTGGTGCGTTAGCTTGGATGGTTCAGGGGCACAAGGACAAAGCATTAGCATTTTAAACACACATGGTTCTTGGAGATCGCAGAATGAAGGCAGTTGAGACAAACATGGGTGCTGATTGAAGTTAGAGTCAAGAAGGTGAAACGGATTTATGATGTTCTTGAGATATTGAAAACAATAGGTGTTAGTTCAGAAGCACCTGTATAAATTCTGGCCATTTTAGTTGTGAGGAAAGCAGACTTCTCAGAGGCATAAATGGATTTAAATGCTTTTTAGCACATTCTTGTCAAAGGGTCCTTTCGTCCCAAACATAATTAAAAAGGTTGTTAGTTCATAACATATTTTGGGCTTGTCCTTGTGATTTGGAGTTTTGGGATGTGAAGTCTTTGGAGTTTTTGTGATTTATTAGTAAACTGATTTCCCAAGCTAATTAAAAGGCTTATTGTGTGTGTGGTTAAAGTACAGCGATGGATTTTGGTCCATGTTTGGCAACACCAATCAGTGTCGATTTGAAAGTGGAAACTTTGTTAGTTTCTGTAGAATGTGAATGTTTTAAACCCCAATATGAAGTGAGATTCTTTACAAAGTACAGATGAGTGTGTTTTGGAAACAAAACTTAAGTGTGGGCCAAGTGAACTTGTCCAAATAGAAATTAAAACTGTGTTTGGAATCACCAAACTTTTCAGATCTGAAAAAGGAGGAGTTGTTGCTTATTGCTAAGGGGATGAAACTTCTGGAGGTTAAAAGTTGAACAACGCAAGTTGGCAGTTATGTTGAAAACCTTGGCCAGTGAAGAAGATACTGGACAATTGATTTCAAGAAAGCTTGAGAGATACAGCAGCTGAAAGAAACAAGCTTGTCAGGTACAGAAGCAAACTAATTAAGAGATCACAGAGTCGAGCTGTGAATCACCAGTCATTTTAAATATTTTCTTCAGTCAGAATTTTGATTCTTATTTTAAATTTGAAAGTTGTGACAGTGAAGGCAGTGATGTCTAAAATGGTTTAAAAGTTTGTGACAGTGAGCAGCAGTTGGAAAAAGGATTTTTCAGAACTTCGAGGAAAATTGATAGAAAAACAAAATAGAGATGGATGGAAACCATTCTCTGGTGAAGTAATTAAAAAGGGCCAGTTGGATATTATTTCAAAGGAGGTTTATTGATGAGAAAATATAATGCGACGTTGGCTAATGAAGAATGGGCAGAGGTTCATTGGCTTATAGAGCCTACAGCCTATAGAGATGAGATTTTGAACATGGCTCATAAAACACATTTGGGTGGGCACCTTGGGGTAAAGGAAATGATGAAACAATTCTACTGACCAAATTTGGAAAAGGATGGAAAGAGATTTTGTCACACTTGTCAAGTTGCAAGGAAACCTAATGAAGGTCCCACAGTAACATCTTTAAAATCTGTTCTTGGAGAACATTATTCTAAAGTAATTGTGGACTGTCTTGGTCCAATGCCTGAAACAAAAACTGGAAATGAATATCTATTGACCATTATGTGTGCCATTTCCAGGTGTACAGAAGCCATACCACTTGGGAACATTAAAGCAAAAACTGTGTCTGGAGCTCGAGAAAAATTTTTTCAATTGGTTTGGTTTGCCTCAAGAAATAAACTCAGATCAGGGGAAGAATTTTATGTCAGATGTATTTCATGTTAGTTTAAGGAGGTCAACAAATTGCATTGTCAGGATTTAAATATGGCGGTTCGGAAATTATGTAAAGATAAAATGCCCAAGGTTTCTTTGGAGAAATTGACTTGGAAATATGAGTTGGTGGGGGGTGGGGGGTGGGTGGGTGTGGTTTGTGTCTTCCTCATTTTAAGAATTATTAAAAAGCAGCTGAATTGAGATTTATAAATATATTGTATAATTTAGATGATATTCCAGCTTGGGTTTCTGTTGAATTTAATGCAATAGGGAATATGGATCCCCAAGATTTTATTTACAAATGGAATCCTAAGTTTTATTTGGAAGTGGGGAATCATCTATTTTGAAACATTTGATTGAGTTGATAATGAAATTGGCATGAAAGGTTTAATATTGAAATAGGCGTTTTCCTTTTTCAAGAGACAACCAATTCTGGAAGATTTGGAGATGGAAGGGTATTAAGAAAATTAGTTTTGAGGACGTGAGATTGAAACCTTTGAAAGAATTATCTTGTTTTTACCAAGTTAAAGCTTTTTTATCTGTAAAAATAGGTCTTACTTTGATGTTACCTAATCAAAGAGAATTAGAATTACTGATTTGTAATCCTACTGGAAATAAATTTATTTCAGTAATGTATAACTTGCTTCAATCTAAGGCCCCCAAAACTGGAGTGAATAAATCTAGATGAAGATGGGAAATAGATTTAAATTCTCAAATAAGCGAAAAGGATTGGATGGATTTGTGTAAATAATATGACTAAGATATAGGTTGGTTCGATGTAATTTTTTACATCAGTTCTATTTGACTCCACACAAATCAAATAGATTAAATCCTGCCGTATCGGATTAATGTTTTCGACGTGGACCTGAGATTGGAACATTTTTGCATTCAACTTGGCAAATTCCTAAAGTTAGACAGTTTTGGTTTGGGATAGGTAATTTTCACAGGACTTCATGTTATTTTTACTGAGTAATATTAAGGTTATGAGGCCAAAATTAAATTGAAGTATTTATCACATTGAATTTGTGTTAATTGCTTCAGCAGTTGCTATTCAGCAGTTGTATAGCTGTAGCGGCACACATCGAGACGCAGGCGAATCGGCTCTGCACTGTTATGGCCGCTGCAGCAGTGTAGACGTGTCAAGATGGTGCTGCTGGGCGCATCATCTCCCAGGCTCAAACGGGCCATGCAGATGCACTTGGCTGCGTCATAACATCACCGCCCATGTGTGGGCGGGACTTACGGGCCGGGCCGCCTGATAAGGTGGAGCACGGGGATTTTCTAATATAAACTGTTGGAAGTGCAAGTAACTTATAGAGTCGTCTCGTTATTTCACTTCTCCTTGTAGCTACCGCTACAATTGGTAACCCCGACGAGTCCAGACGATTCTGGACTCCACACCATGGATGCTGCAGCAGTCAACGCAGTGGCTATGAAATTGCCAACTTCTGGACGCTTCGCCCACAAACTTGGTTCAGGCAAGCGGAAGCACGATTTCACCTCCGGCAGATCACGTCTGACTCGACAATGTTCCATGTCGTCAGCTCCCTGGACCAAGAGACCGTGGCCAGGGTGGACGACCTGATACACGATCCCCGGAGGAAGGAAATGCCCAGCCCTCAACAATCTCCTCTTGAGAGCTTTCGGCCTGTTCAGACGACAGCGCGCTGCCAGGCTGATGCACTTGCACACCTTAGGAGACAGAGCACCATGTGCCCTGATGGATGAGATGCTGGCACGAGCAGAGGGCCACAAATTATGCCTCATGTCTGAGAAGGCTTTCTTGGAACAGATGCCAGATGACATACAACTGCTGTTGACGGACGAAGATTTCTCAGACCCACGTAAGGTCACGGCCAGAGCTGATGCGATGTGGCACATGAAACACGAAAATGAGTCCGCCATGAACCAATTGACTCATCCCCATGTGGGGCAGCAGAACTGATCCCACCCGAACCGAGCACATCCGCGCCCCACCAAATTAGCAGAGGCACTGAACGTTAGCTGGTGTTTTTATCACCAACACTGCTGGGCTCGAGGTGAAGATGCAGCCAGCCCTGCTCATTTTCAGAAAATGCCCAGGCCAGCCACCGCTAATGGACAAGGTGGATGGCCTCACCAATAACCTCTTGCACATTACTGACAAGGCTAGTGGCCGGCAGTTCTTGGTCGACACGGGTGCTGAACTCAGTGTCATCCCACCAATCGCCCTGAAGACACGAACATACCCACAAGGTCCCACCCTCTGGGCGACAAAAAACACTGCCATCAAGACCTTTGACACGCACAATGTCCAAATACAACTCGGCAGAGAAAATTTCCAGTGGAATTTCACTCGAGCCACTGTGGACACATCGCTTCTCGGCTCAGACTTTCTACGAGCACACAGCCTGCCGTTGGACGTGAAGGCCAAACGCTTGGTCCATTCCCAGACGTCCCAGTAGATATTTCTCCAGGAATGCTTTATGTTCTTGGCATTCTGCGGTTTATTTCTATTTTTAGGAGTGGGGGGGATGTTGGGAGGGTGGGTTGACGGGGATGGGAGGATAAATACCACGTGTTTAATTTTTAAAAATAATTTACAATTGAATGTAATACAATTATTATTGTGGTGAAAAAATTGAGAAATAAAGTATTAAAAAAACCAAATTGCATTGTCTGCAAATCACCCAGAATGTGTGATGTGTGGCCGCTCACCACCAGGCAGATGAACCAGCCCCGCTGGTAAGCCACGCAGCGGGACAACCGGCCAAAATTGCACCGTTATGTGTGTTCCCTTCCTCCCAGCACGGGGCTCAGAAGCCCATGCTGGGGGACCACGTGATGCCCGGGTGACGTCAGCGCCCTCCAGCGTGGTTCTCAGCCAGGACCAGGATGGGAGTATAAGTACAGCTCAGCAGCCTGCAATAAACTAGTCTGCTCACTGAGCTCAAACTGTCTGGTTGTGTGTCTTCTTTCAGGAGCAGGTGTAGCTGATGCTACAATTGGTGACCCTGATTGGATCAAACGTCTTTGAACCCATCATGAGTGAGCCTGGGGTGATCAGCGCTTTAGCCGCGAAACTCCATGAATTCTGGGTTCAGGAGCTGGAGACCTGGGTCGGCCACGTCGAGGCTCAGTTTCACCTCTGCCAGATTTCGTCTGACACAAGCAAATTCTATCATATGGTCGCTGCCCTGGACCTGGCCATCAGCAGACACGTGCTGCACCTTTCTCAGCACCCACCCGCCGAAGACAAATACGAGACCATCAAGCAAGTGCTTACTGGATCCCTCGGACTATCCAGACACCAGCATGCTGCTCAGATGCTACACCTCGACGCCCTGAGGGACAGGTCCCCGATGGAGCTGATGGATGAGATGCTCGCGCTCATGGGTGAGCACACCAACTCCCCACTCTTCGAGTGCATTTTCCGCGACCATATGCCCGGGGACATCCAGCCGCTGCTGGTCCAGGATGGCTTCACTGACCTGAGGAAGGTCCCCCAGAAGGCCCAGGAGCTATGGCTCGCACAATTCCCAGAGGGCTCAGTGGTCCAGCAGGTCACGAGGCACAGACACGAAGCATGCCCAAGCCTGCCCCGAGCGCTGCGTAGAGCATCTGGCACCTGCAGGGGTGCCCAAGAGCACAACCAAGGCCACAGCATCCGCTCCAGGCCTCCCCAGCGCTGGGGAGCCAAGGCTCGGAAGTTTCATCCGTCTGGCTCATTCCAGGGAAATGACCAGGCCTGCCGGTGTTAATGGCTGTGGGGGCTGGCCAAGAACACAGCCTCCTCTACCTGCGGGACTCAGTCAGCAGCCGGCAGTACCTCGTTGACACTGGAGCACAGATCAACGTCATCCTGGCCACGGCCGTCGAGTCCAGGAACTGACCTCCTGGTCCTCCCCTCCATGCAGCCAATGCAACAGCAATCCAGATGTTGGGAGACAAGACAGTCCACTTCCAGATCAGCCAACGAAATTTCACATGGAGGTTCACCGTCTTGTCCTTTCCAACTGCCATCTTGGGTGCAGACTTCCTCCTCGCACATGGGCTTCTGGTAGACATTCGAGGTAGGCGCCTGGTGGACGCCGTACCTTACAGGCCGTCCGCCTCGACGCCTCCAGCTCGGAGCAACCGCAGATGGCCACGATCAGCACACCCAGAGACTCGTTCCAGTGAATCCTGGAAGAGTTCACGACACTCATCAAGCCATAGTTCTCCGCTGCCTCACCGCACCACGGGGTGTTCCACCACATGCCCACGCAGGGCCCACTGGTTCACGCCAAGGCTTGACGGATCCCGCCTGACAAGCTCAAGGAGGAGAAGGAGGTGTTTTCGCACCTGTTGGAACTGGGGATCATTCGGCGGTCTGAAAGCCCATGGGCCTCGCCGCTCCACCTGGTCCTGAAAGCCTCCGGCGTCTGGCGTCCCTGCGGAGACTATCGACGGCTCAATGAGGTAACAGATCCTGACCGTTTCGCCATCCCTCGCATCCAAGGCTTTGCGGCCAACCTGCATGGTGTGAGGGTTTTCTCCAAGGTTGACCTGGTGCGCGGATATCACCAGATCCCGGTGCACCCTGAGGACATACCAAAGACGTCAATCGTCTCCCCGTTTGGCTTGTTCGAATTCCTGCGCATGCCGTGCGGGCTCAAGAATCCCGCTCAGACCTTCAAGCGCCTCATGGACTCTGTGGGCAGGGACTTGGATTTTGGCTTTATTTATTAGGACGACATTCTCGTCGCCAGCAAGGACCAGGCACAGCACAAGTACCACCTATGTGCCCTTTTCTCCAGGCTGGCCGATTTCAGCCTTACCATCAACCTGGCCAAGTGCTAGTTCGGGAAAGAGTCCATGCAGTTCCTGGGCCATACCATCACGACCGAAGGAGCCACGCCCACCACTGCGAAGGTCTCCACTCTCAGGGAGTTACCATGCCCGGACATCCTCAAGGGGCTGCAGGAGTTCGCGGATATGGTCTACTTTTACAACCGCTTCATCCTGGGATTTGATGGTTAGACCCGGTGCTGTATTAAAAATAAATATGACTGATGATGTTAAAAATCCACTGGCTTATGTATCTCAGACATTGAATAAACACTCAAAAGAATTATTCTGCTACTGGAAAATAATTTCTGTCCCTTGTATTAGCTCTGCAACATGTAGAAGAATGAGTTTGCGCTGCTATCAGTTTAGGTATTGATCATAATTTTTGAGTAAGATTAAAAATAAGAATAGATGATGATTCAACTGGAGTTTAATTTTGCAAGAATAGGACTGAAGTATAAGACATTATAATGATATTAAGGGCCAGTGTCATTGAGGATTGCTTATTTAGATGTTGGATTTAGAGGTTTCTGCTATATTTGCTTTTATTCTATTGATTATGGCTGTGAAATCTATTAAGAACAAATCGGAGATTGCAGTTTAACATTTTGACCTTTCAGAAGTCTAAAAATTTCTCCATGGGAAGGAGGTGTAATGGAGTTGTGTTAACCTATAATTTAATATTAAATTATATTCCTCATATATAAGAATGTCTTGGTAAAGTAAATTATAAAGTTAAAATATTGTATCTGTATTCTTGGTGCGTTAGCTTGGATGGTTCAGGGGCACAAGGACAAAGCATTAGCATTTTAAACACACATGGTTCTTGGAGATCGCAGAATGAAGGCAGTTGAGACAAACATGGGTGCTGATTGAAGTTAGAGTCAAGAAGGTGAAACAGATTTATGATGTTCTTGAGATATTGAAAACAATAGGTGTTAGTTCAGAAGCACCTGTATAAATTCTGGCCATTTTAGTTGTGAGGAAAGCAGACTTCTCAGAGGCATAAATGGATTTAAATGCTTTTTAGCACATTCTTGTCAAAGGGTCCTTTCGTCCCAAACATAATTAAAAAGGTTGTTAGTTCATAACATATTTTGGGCTTGTCCTTGTGATTTGGAGTTTTGGGATGTGAAGTCTTTGGAGTTTTTGTGATTTATTAGTAAACTGATTTCCCAAGCTAATTAAAAGGCTTATTGTGTGTGTGGTTAAAGTACAGCGATGGATTTTGGTCCATGTTTGGCAACACCAATCAGTGTCGATTTGAAAGTGGAAACTTTGTTAGTTTCTGTAGAATGTGAATGTTTTAAACCCCAATATGAAGTGAGATTCTTTACAAAGTACAGATGAGTGTGTTTTGGAAACAAAACTTAAGTGTGGGCCAAGTGAACTTGTCCAAATAGAAATTAAAACTGTGTTTGGAATCACCAAACTTTTCAGATCTGAAAAAGGAGGAGTTGTTGCTTATTGCTAAGGGGATGAAACTTCTGGAGGTTAAAAGTTGAACAACGCAAGTTGGCAGTTATGTTGAAAACCTTGGCCAGTGAAGAAGATACTGGACAATTGATTTCAAGAAAGCTTGAGAGATACAGCAGCTGAAAGAAACAAGCTGTCAGGTACAGAAGCAAACTAATTAAGAGATCACAGAGTCGAGCTGTGAATCACCAGTCATTTTAAATATTTTCTTCAGTCAGAATTCTGATTCTTATTTTAAATTTGAAAGTTGTGACAGTGAAGGCAGTTGGAAAAAGGATTTTTCAGAACTTCGAGGAAAATTGATAGAAAAACAAAATGGAGATGGATGGAAACCATTCTCTGGTGAAGGAATTAAAAAGGGCCAGTTGGATATTATTTCAAAGGAGGTTTATTGATGAGAAAATATAATGCGACGTTGGCTAATGAAGAATGGGCAGAGGTTCATTGGCTTATAGAGCCTACAGCCTATAGAGATGAGATTTTGAACATGGCTCATAAAACACATTTGGGTGGGCACCTTGGGGTAAAGGAAATGATGAAACAATTCTACTGACCTAATTTGGAAAAGGATGGAAAGAGATTTTGTCACACTTTTCAAGTTGCAAGGAAACCTAATGAAGGTCCCACAGTAACATCTTTAAAATCTGTTCTTGGAGAACATTATTCTAAAGTAATTGTGGACTGTCTTGGTCCAATGCCTGAAACAAAAACTGGAAATGAATATCTATTAACCATTATGTGTGCCATTTCCAGGTGTACAGAAGCCATACCACTTGGGAACATTAAAGCAAAAACTGTGTCTGGAGCTCGAGAAAAATTTTTTCAATTGGTTTGGTTTGCCTCAAGAAATAAACTCAGATCAGGGGAAGAATTTTATGTCAGATGTATTTCATGTTAGTTTAAGGAGGTCAACAAATTGCATTGTCAGGATTTAAATATGGCGGTTCGGAAATTATGTAAAGATAAAATGCCCAAGGTTTCTTTGGAGAAATTGACTTGGAAATATGAGTTGGTGGGGGGTGGGGGGTGGGTGGGTGTGGTTTGTGTCTTCCTCATTTTAAGAATTATTAAAAAGCAGCTGAATTGAGATTTATAAATATATTGTATAATTTAGATGATATTCCAGCTTGGGTTTCTGTTGAATTTAATGCAATAGGGAATATGGATCCCCAAGATTTTATTTACAAATGGAATCCTAAGTTTTATTTGGAAGTGGGGAATCATCTATTTTGAAACATTTGATTGAGTTGATAATGAAATTGGCATGAAAGGTTTAATATTGAAATAGGCGTTTTCCTTTTTCAAGAGACAACCAATTCTGGAAGATTTGGAGATGGAAGGGTATTAAGAAAATTAGTTTTGAGGACGTGAGATTGAAACCTTTGAAAGAATTATCTTGTTTTTACCAAGTTAAAGCTTTTTTATCTGTAAAAATAGGTCTTACTTTGATGTTACCTAATGTTAGGTCTGCTTTGTTCATGAATGAGTGAGACAAACACCAGGCTGAGTCGAAATCAGGGTTCTTTGTTCTTTATTACCGGATTGTAACACTTGCGACTAACAAAGTTAGTCGGAGAATGCATTCTGCCGTTATCAGCAAAATGGTGATTTTTTTATACCCTTGGATACATGCTTAGAACATCATCATATCATTACTTGTCCAATGACTAAAACTGTTGCTATCCTTTCCCTGCTAGCTTCCTGCCTCTCAATCCATCAATGTCTCTCATATCTTGTAAGTACAAGGATGCATTTACATCTTGTTACAGCCCTGTACATTCCCATCTCATGATGTTTTACCTAACAGGAGTACAAGGACACCTCCCCTTCTTGTTACTGCCCTGTACAGGGTAACTCCCTACACATTCCCATCTCATGATGTTTTACCTTACACTAATCAAAGAGAATTAGAATTACTGATTTGTAATCCTACTGGAAATAAATTTATTTCAGTAATGTATAACTTGCTTCAATCTAAGGCCCCCAAAACTGGAGTGAATAAATCTAGATGAAGATGGGAAATAGATTTAAATTCTCAAATAAGCGAAAAGGATTGGATGGATTTGTGTAAATAATATGACTAAGATATAGGTTGGTTCGATGTAATTTTTTACATCAGTTCTATTTGACTCCACACAAATCAAATAGATTAAATACTGCCGTATCGGATTAATGTTTTCGACGTGGACCTGAGATTGGAACATTTTTGCATTCAACTTGGCAAATTCCTAAAGTTAGACAGTTTTGGTTTGGGATAGGTAATTTTCACAGGACTTCATGTTATTTTTACTGAGTAATATTAAGGTTATGAGGCCAAAATTAAATTGAAGTATTTATCACATTGAATTTGTGTTAATTGCTTCAGCAGTTGCTATTCAGCAGTTGTATAGCTGTAGCGGCACACATCGAGACGAAGGCGAATCGGCTCTGCACTGTTATGGCCGCTGCAGCAGTGTAGACGTGTCAAGATGGTGCTGCTGGGCGCATCATCTCCCAGGCTCAAACGGGCCATGCAGATGCACTTGGCTGCGTCATAACATCACCGCCCATGTGTGGGCGGGACTTACGGGCCGGGCCGCCTGATAAGGTGGAGCACGGGGATTTTCTAATATAAACTGTTGGAAGTGCAAGCAACTTATAGAGTCGTCTCGTTATTTCACTTCTCCTTGTAGCTACCGCTACAATTGGTAACCCCGACGAGTCCAGACGATTCTGGACTCCACACCATGGATGCTGCAGCAGTCAACGCAGTGGCTATGAAATTGCCAACTTCTGGACGCTTCGCCCACGCACTTGGATCAGGCAGGCGGAAGCACGATTTCACCTCCGGCAGATCACGTCTGACTCGACAATGTTCCATGTCGTCAGCTCCCTGGACCAAGAGACCGTGGCCAGGGTGGACGACCTGATACACGATCCCCGGAGGAAGGAAATGGCCAGCCCTCAACAAACTCCTCTTGAGGGCTTTCGGCCTGTTCAGACGACAGCGCGCTGCCAGGCTGATGCACCTGCACAGCTTAGGAGACAGAGCACCATGTGCCCTGATGGATGAGATGCTGGCACGAGCAGAGGGCCACAAATCATGCCTCATGTCTGAGAAGGCTTTCTTGGAACAGATGCCAGATGACATACAACTGCTGTTGACGGACGAAGATTTCTCAGACCCACGTAAGGTCACGGCCAGAGCTGATGCGATGTGGCACATGAAACACGAAAATGAGTCCGCCATGAACCAATTGACTCATCCCCATGTGGGGCAGCAGAACTGATCCCACCCGAACCGAGCACATCCGCGCCCCACCAAATTAGCAGAGGCACTGAACGTTAGCTGGTGTTTTTATCACCAACACTGCTGGGCTCGAGGTGAAGATGCAGCCAGCCCTGCTCATTTTCAGAAAATGCCCAGGCCAGCCACCGCTAATGGACAAGGTGGATGGCCTCACCAATAACCTCTTGCACATTACTGACAAGGCTAGTGGCCGGCAGTTCTTGGTCGACACGGGTGCTGAACTCAGTGTCATCCCACCAATCGCCCTGAAGACACGAACATACCCACAAGGTCCCACCCTCTGGGCGACAAAAAACACTGCCATCAAGACCTTTGACACGCACAATGTCCAAATACAACTCGGCAGAGAAAATTTCCAGTGGAATTTCACTCGAGCCACTGTGGACACATCGCTTCTCGGCTCAGACTTTCTACGAGCACACAGCCTGCCGTTGGACGTGAAGGCCAAACGCTTGGTCCATTCCCAGACGTCCCAGTAGATATTTCTCCAGGAATGCTTTATGTTCTTGGCATTCTGCGGTTTATTTCTATTTTTAGGAGTGGGGGGGATGTTGGGAGGGTGGGTTGACGGGGATGGGAGGATAAATACCACGTGTTTAATTTTTAAAAATAATTTACAATTGAATGTAATACAATTATTATTGTGGTGAAAAAATTGAGAAATAAAGTATTAAAAAAACCAAATTGCATTGTCTGCAAATCACCCAGAATGTGTGATGTGTGGCCGCTCACCACCAGGCAGATGAACCAGCCCCGCTGGTAAGCCACGCAGCGGGACAACCGGCCAAAATTGCACCGTTATGTGTGTTCCCTTCCTCCCAGCACGGGGCTCAGAAGCCCATGCTGGGGGACCACGTGATGCCCGGGTGACGTCAGCGCCCTCCAGCGTGGTTCTCAGCCAGGACCAGGATGGGAGTATAAGTACAGCTCAGCAGCCTGCAATAAACTAGTCTGCTCACTGAGCTCAAACTGTCTGGTTGTGTGTCTTCTTTCAGGAGCAGGTGTAGCTGATGCTACAATTGGTGACCCTGATTGGATCAAACGTCTTTGAACCCATCATGAGTGAGCCTGGGGTGATCAGCGCTTTAGCCGCGAAACTCCATGAATTCTGGGTTCAGGAGCTGGAGACCTGGGTCGGCCACGTCGAGGCTCAGTTTCACCTCTGCCAGATTTCGTCTGACACAAGCAAATTCTATCATATGGTCGCTGCCCTGGACCTGGCCATCAGCAGACACGTGCTGCACCTTTCTCAGCACCCACCCGCCGAAGACAAATACGAGACCATCAAGCAAGTGCTTACTGGATCCCTCGGACTATCCAGACACCAGCATGCTGCTCAGATGCTACACCTCGACGCCCTGAGGGACAGGTCCCCGATGGAGCTGATGGATGAGATGCTCGCGCTCATGGGTGAGCACACCAAATCCCCACTCTTCGAGTGCATTTTCCGCGACCATATGCCCGGGGACATCCAGCCGCTGCTGGTCCAGGAGAGCTTCACTGACCTGAGGAAGGTCCCCCAGAAGGCCCAGGAGCTATGGCTCGCACAATTCCCAGAGGGCTCAGTGGTCCAGCAGGTCACGAGGCACAGACACGAAGCATGCCCAAGCCTGCCCCGAGCGCTGCGTAGAGCATCTGGCACCTGCAGGGGTGCCCAAGAGCACAACCAAGGCCACAGCATCCGCTCCAGGCCTCCCCAGCGCTGGGGAGCCAAGGCTCGGAAGTTTCATCCGTCTGGCTCATTCCAGGGAAATGACCAGGCCTGCCGGTGTTAATGGCTGTGGGGGCTGGCCAAGAACACAGCCTCCTCTACCTGCGGGACTCAGTCAGCAGCCGGCAGTACCTCGTTGACACTGGAGCACAGATCAACGTCATCCTGGCCACGGCCGTCGAGTCCAGGAACTGACCTCGTGGTCCTCCCCTCCATGCAGCCAATGCAACAGCAATCCAGATGTTGGGAGACAAGACAGTCCACTTCCAGATCAGCCAACGAAATTTCACATGGAGGTTCACCGTCTTGTCCTTTCCAACTGCCATCTTGGGTGCAGACTTCCTCCTCGCACATGGGCTTCTGGTAGACATTCGAGGTAGGCGCCTGGTGGACGCCGTACCTTACAGGCCGTCCGCCTCGACGCCTCCAGCTCGGAGCAACCGCAGATGGCCACGATCAGCACACCCAGAGACTTGTTCCAGTGAATCCTGGAAGAGTTCACGACACTCATCAAGCCATAGTTCTCCGCTGCCTCACCGCACCACGGGGTGTTCCACCACATGCCCACGCAGGGCCCACTGGATCACGCCAAGGCTTGACGGATCCCGCCTGACAAGCTCAAGGAGGAGAAGGAGGTGTTTTCGCACCTGTTGGAACTGGGGATCATTCGGCGGTCTGAAAGCCCATGGGCCTCGCCGCTCCACCTGGTCCTGAAAGCCTCCGGCGTCTGGCGTCCCTGCGGAGACTATCGACGGCTCAATGAGGTAACAGATCCTGACCGTTTCGCCATCCCTCGCATCCAAGACTTTGCGGCCAACCTGCATGGTGTGAGGGTTTTCTCCAAGGTTGACCTGGTGCGCGGATATCACCAGATCCCGGTGCACCCTGAGGACATACCAAAGACGTCAATCGTCTCCCCGTTTGGCTTGTTCGAATTCCTGCGCATGCCGTGCGGGCTCAAGAATCCCGCTCAGACCTTCAAGCGCCTCATGGACTCTGTGGGCAGGGACTTGGATTTTGGCTTTATTTATTTGGACGACATTCTCGTCGCCAGCAAGGACCAGGCACAGCACAAGTACCACCTATGTGCCCTTTTCTCCAGGCTGGCCGATTTCAGCCTTACCATCAACCTGGCCAAGTGCTAGTTCGGGAAAGAGTCCATGCAGTTCCTGGGCCATACCATCACGACCGAAGGAGCCACGCCCACCACTGCGAAGGTCTCCACTCTCAGGGAGTTACCATGCCCGGACATCCTCAAGGGGCTGCAGGAGTTCGCGGATATGGTCTACTTTTACAACCGCTTCATCCTGGGATTTGATGGTTAGACCCGGTGCTGTATTAAAAATAAATATGACTGATGATGTTAAAAATCCACTGGCTTATGTATCTCAGACATTGAATAAACACTCAAAAGAATTATTCTGCTACTGGAAAATAATTTCTGTCCCTTGTATTAGCTCTGCAACATGTAGAAGAATGAGTTTGCGCTGCTATCAGTTTAGGTATTGATCATAATTTTTGAGTAAGATTAAAAATAAGAATAGATGATGATTCAACTGGAGTTTAATTTTGCAAGAATAGGACTGAAGTATAAGACATTATAATGATATTAAGGGCCAGTGTCATTGAGGATTGCTTATTTAGATGTTGGATTTAGAGGTTTCTGCTATATTTGCTTTTATTCTATTGATTATGGCTGTGAAATCTATTAAGAACAAATCGGAGATTGCAGTTTAACATTTTGACCTTTCAGAAGTCTAAAAATTTCTCCATGGGAAGGAGGTGTAATGGAGTTGTGTTAACCTATAATTTAATATTAAATTATATTCCTCATATATAAGAATGTCTTGGTAAAGTAAATTATAAAGTTAAAATATTGTATCTGTATTCTTGGTGCGTTAGCTTGGATGGTTCAGGGGCACAAGGACAAAGCATTAGCATTTTAAACACACATGGTTCTTGGAGATCGCAGAATGAAGGCAGTTGAGACAAACATGGGTGCTGATTGAAGTTAGAGTCAAGAAGGTGAAACGGATTTATGATGTTCTTGAGATATTGAAAACAATAGGTGTTAGTTCAGAAGCACCTGTATAAATTCTGGCCATTTTAGTTGTGAGGAAAGCAGACTTCTCAGAGGCATAAATGGATTTAAATGCTTTTTAGCACATTCTTGTCAAACGGTCCTTTCGTCCCAAACATAATTAAAAAGGTTGTTAGTTCATAACATATTTTGGGCTTGTCCTTGTGATTTGGAGTTTTGGGATGTGAAGTCTTTGGAGTTTTTGTGATTTATTAGTAAACTGATTTCCCAAGCTAATTAAAAGGCTTATTGTGTGTGTGGTTAAAGTACAGCGATGGATTTTGGTCCATGTTTGGCAACACCAATCAGTGTCGATTTGAAAGTGGAAACTTTGTTAGTTTCTGTAGAATGTGAATGTTTTAAACCCCAATATGAAGTGAGATTCTTTACAAAGTACAGATGAGTGTGTTTTGGAAACAAAACTTAAGTGTGGGCCAAGTGAACTTGTCCAAATAGAAATTAAAACTGTGTTTGGAATCACCAAACTTTTCAGATCTGAAAAAGGAGGAGTTGTTGCTTATTGCTAAGGGGATGAAACTTCTGGAGGTTAAAAGTTGAACAACGCAAGTTGGCAGTTATGTTGAAAACCTTGGCCAGTGAAGAAGATACTGGACAATTGATTTCAAGAAAGCTTGAGAGATACAGCAGCTGAAAGAAACAAGCTGTCAGGTACAGAAGCAAACTAATTAAGAGATCACAGAGTCGAGCTGTGAATCACCAGTCATTTTAAATATTTTCTTCAGTCAGAATTCTGATTCTTATTTTAAATTTGGAAGTTGTGACAGTGAAGGCAGTGATGTCTAAAATTGTTTAAAAGTTTGTGACAGTGAGCAGCAGTTGGAAAAAGGATTTTTCAGAACTTCGAGGAAAATTGATAGAAAAACAAAATGGAGATGGATGGAAACCATTCTCTGGTGAAGGAATTAAAAAGGGCCAGTTGGATATTATTTCAAAGGAGGTTTATTGATGAGAAAATATAATGCGACGTTGGCTAATGAAGAATGGGCAGAGGTTCATTGGCTTATAGAGCCTTCAGCCTATAGAGATGAGATTTTGAACATGGCTCATAAAACACATTTGGGTGGGCACCTTGGGGTAAAGGAAATGATGAAACAATTCTACTGACCTAATTTGGAAAAGGATGGAAAGAGATTTTGTCACACTTGTCAAGTTGCAAGGAAACCTAATGAAGGTCCCACAGTAACATCTTTAAAATCTGTTCTTGGAGAACATTATTCTAAAGTAATTGTGGACTGTCTTGGTCCAATGCCTGAAACAAAAACTGGAAATGAATATCTATTAACCATTATGTGTGCCATTTCCAGGTGTACAGAAGCCATACCACTTGGGAACATTAAAGCAAAAACTGTGTCTGGAGCTCGAGAAAAATTTTTTCAATTGGTTTGGTTTGCCTCAAGAAATAAACTCAGATCAGGGGAAGAATTTTATGTCAGATGTATTTCATGTTAGTTTAAGGAGGTCAACAAATTGCATTGTCAGGATTTAAATATGGCGGTTCGGAAATTATGTAAAGATAAAATGCCCAAGGTTTCTTTGGAGAAATTGACTTGGAAATATGAGTTGGTGGGGGGTGGGGGGTGGGTGGGTGTGGTTTGTGTCTTCCTCATTTTAAGAATTATTAAAAAGCAGCTGAATTGAGATTTATAAATATATTGTATAATTTAGATGATATTCCAGCTTGGGTTTCTGTTGAATTTAATGCAATAGGGAATATGGATCCCCAAGATTTTATTTACAAATGGAATCCTAAGTTTTATTTGGAAGTGGGGAATCATCTATTTTGAAACATTTGATTGAGTTGATAATGAAATTGGCATGAAAGGTTTAATATTGAAATAGGCGTTTTCCTTTTTCAAGAGACAACCAATTCTGGAAGATTTGGAGATGGAAGGGTATTAAGAAAATTAGTTTTGAGGACGTGAGATTGAAACCTTTGAAAGAATTATCTTGTTTTTACCAAGTTAAAGCTTTTTTATCTGTAAAAATAGGTCTTACTTTGATGTTACCTAATGTTAGGTCTGCTTTGTTCATGAATGAGTGAGACAAACACCAGGCTGAGTCGAAATCAGGGTTCTTTGTTCTTTATTACCGGATTGTAACACTTGCGACTAACAAAGTTAGTCGGAGAATGCATTCTGCCGTTATCAGCAAAATGGTGATTTTTTATACCCTTGGATACATGCTTAGAACATCATCATATCATTACTTGTCCAATGACTAAAACTGTTGCTATCCTTTCCCTGCTAGCTTCCTGCCTCTCAATCCATCAATGTCTCTCTTATCTTGTAAGTACAAGGATGCATTTACATCTTGTTACAGCCCTGTACATTCCCATCTCATGATGTTTTACCTAACAGGAGTACAAGGACACCTCCCCTTCTTGTTACTGCCCTGTACAGGGTAACTCCCTACACATTCCCATCTCATGATGTTTTACCTTACACTAATCAAAGAGAATTAGAATTACTGATTTGTAATCCTACTGGAAATAAATTTATTTCAGTAATGTATAACTTGCTTCAATCTAAGGCCCCCAAAACTGGAGTGAATAAATCTAGATGAAGATGGGAAATAGATTTAAATTCTCAAATAAGCGAAAAGGATTGGATGGATTTGTGTAAATAATATGACTAAGATATAGGTTGGTTCGATGTAATTTTTTACATCAGTTCTATTTGACTCCACACAAATCAAATAGATTAAATCCTGCCGTATCGGATTAATGTTTTCGACGTGGACCTGAGATTGGAACATTTTTGCATTCAACTTGGCAAATTCCTAAAGTTAGACAGTTTTGGTTTGGGATAGGTAATTTTCACAGGACTTCATGTTATTTTTACTGAGTAATATTAAGGTTATGAGGCCAAAATTAAATTGAAGTATTTATCACATTGAATTTGTGTTAATTGCTTCAGCAGTTGCTATTCAGCAGTTGTATAGCTGTAGCGGCACACATCGAGACGCAGGCGAATCGGCTCTGCACTGTTACGGCCGCTGCAGCAGTGTAGACGTGTCAAGATGGTGCTGCTGGGCGCATCATCTCCCAGGCTCAAACGGGCCATGCAGATGCACTTGGCTGCGTCATAACATCACCGCCCATGTGTGGGCGGGACTTACGGGCCGGGCCGCCTGATAAGGTGGAGCACGGGGATTTTCTAATATAAACTGTTGGAAGTGCAAGCAACTTATAGAGTCGTCTCGTTATTTCACTTCTCCTTGTAGCTACCGCTACAATTGGTAACCCCGACGAGTCCAGACGATTCTGGACTCCACACCATCGATGCTGCAGCAGTCAACGCAGTGGCTATGAAATTGCCAACTTCTGGACGCTTCGCCCACGCACTTGGTTCAGGCAAGCGGAAGCACGATTTCACCTCCGGCAGATCACGTCTGACTCGACAATGTTCCATGTCGTCAGCTCCCTGGACCAAGAGACCGTGGCCAGGGTGGACGACCTGATACACGATCCCCGGAGGAAGGAAATGGCCAGCCCTCAACAAACTCCTCTTGAGGGCTTTCGGCCTGTTCAGACGACAGCGCGCTGCCAGGCTGATGCACCTGCACAGCTTAGGAGACAGAGCACCATGTGCCCTGATGGATGAGATGCTGGCACGAGCAGAGGGCCACAAATCATGCCTCATGTCTGAGAAGGCTTTCTTGGAACAGATGCCAGATGACATACAACTGCTGTTGACGGACGAAGATTTCTCAGACCCACGTAAGGTCACGGCCAGAGCTGATGCGATGTGGCACATGAAACACGAAAATGAGTCCGCCATGAACCAATTGACTCATCCCCATGTGGGGCAGCAGAACTGATCCCACCCGAACCGAGCACATCCGCGCCCCACCAAATTAGCAGAGGCACTGAACGTTAGCTGGTGTTTTTATCAACAACACTGCTGGGCTCGCGCGTGACAATGCAGCCAGCCCTGCTCATTTTCAGAAAATGCCCAGGCCAGCCACCGCTAATGGACAAGGTGGATGGCCTCACCAATAACCTCTTGCACATTACTGACAAGGCTAGTGGCCGGCAGTTCTTGGTCGACACGGGTGCTGAACTCAGTGTCATCCCACCAATCGCCCTGAAGACACGAACATACCCACAAGGTCCCACCCTCTGGGCGACAAAAAACACTGCCATCAAGACCTTTGACACGCACAATGTCCAAATACAACTCGGCAGAGAAAATTTCCAGTGGAATTTCACTCGAGCCACTGGGGACACATCGCTTCTCGGCTCAGACTTTCTACGAGCACACAGCCTGCCGTTGGACGTGAATGCCAAACGCTTGGTCCATTCCCAGACGTCCCAGTAGATATTTCTCCAGGAATGCTTTATGTTCTCGGCATTCTGCGGTTTATTTCTATTTTTAGGAGTGGGGGGGATGTTGGGAGGGTGGGTTGACGGGGATGGGAGGATAAATACCACGTGTTTAATTTTTAAAAATAATTTACAATTGAATGTAATACAATTATTATTGTGGTGAAAAAATTGAGAAATAAAGTATTAAAAAAACCAAATTGCATTGTCTGCAAATCACCCAGAATGTGTGATGTGTGGCCGCTCACCACCAGGCAGATGAACCAGCCCCGCTGGTAAGCCACGCAGCGGGACAACCGGCCAAAATTGCACCGTTATGTGTGTTCCCTTCCTCCCAGCACGGGGCTCAGAAGCCCATGCTGGGGGACCACGTGATGCCCGGGTGACGTCAGCGCCCTCCAGCGTGGTTCTCAGCCAGGACCAGGATGGGAGTATAAGTACACCTCAGCAGCCTGCAATAAACTAGTCTGCTCACTGAGCTCAAACTGTCTGGTTGTGTGTCTTCTTTCAGGAGCAGGTGTAGCTGATGCTACAATTGGTGACCCTGATTGGATCAAACGTCTTTGAACCCATCATGAGTGAGCCTGGGGTGATCAGCGCTTTAGCCGCGAAACTCCATGAATTCTGGGTTCAGGAGCTGGAGACCTGGGTCGGCCACGTCGAGGCTCAGTTTCACCTCTGCCAGATTTCGTCTGACACAAGCAAATTCTATCATATGGTCGCTGCCCTGGACCTGGCCATCAGCAGACACGTGCTGCACCTTTCTCAGCACCCACCCGCCGAAGACAAATACGAGACCATCAAGCAAGTGCTTACTGGATCCCTCGGACTATCCAGACACCAGCATGCTGCTCAGATGCTACACCTCGACGCCCTGAGGGACAGGTCCCCGATGGAGCTGATGGATGAGATGCTCGCGCTCATGGGTGAGCACACCAACTCCCCACTCTTCGAGTGCATTTTCCGCGACCATATGCCCGGGGACATCCAGCCGCTGCTGGTCCAGGAGAGCTTCACTGACCTGAGGAAGGTCCCCCAGAAGGCCCAGGAGCTATGGCTCGCACAATTCCCAGAGGGCTCAGTGGTCCAGCAGGTCACGAGGCACAGACACGAAGCATGCCCAAGCCTGCCCCGAGTGCTGCGTAGAGCATCTGGCACCTGCAGGGGTGCCCAAGAGCACAACCAAGGCCACAGCATCCGCTCCAGGCCTCCCCAGCGCTGGGGAGCCAAGGCTCGGAAGTTTCATCCTTCTGGCTCATTCCAGGGAAATGACCAGGCCTGCCGGTGTTAATGGCTGTGGGGGCTGGCCAAGAACACAGCCTCCTCTACCTGCGGGACTCAGTCAGCAGCCGGCAGTACCTCGTTGACACTGGAGCACAGATCAACGTCATCCTGGCCACGGCCGTCGAGTCCAGGAACTGACCTCCTGGTCCTCCCCTCCATGCAGCCAATGCAACAGCAATCCAGATGTTGGGAGACAAGACAGTCCACTTCCAGATCAGCCAACGAAATTTCACATGGAGGTTCACCGTCTTGTCCTTTCCAACTGCCATCTTGGGTGCAGACTTCCTCCTCGCACATGGGCTTCTGGTAGACATTCGAGGTAGGCGCCTGGTGGACGCCGTACCTTACAGGCCGTCCGCCTCGACGCCTCCAGCTCGGAGCAACCGCAGATGGCCACGATCAGCACACCCAGAGACTCGTTCCAGTGAATCCTGGAAGAGTTCACGACACTCATCAAGCCATAGTTCTCTGCTGCCTCACCGCAGCACGGGGTGTTCCACCACATGCCCACGCAGGGCCCACTGGTTCACGCCAAGGCTTGACGGATCCCGCCTGACAAGCTCAAGGAGGAGAAGGAGGTGTTTTCGCACCTGTTGGAACTGGGGATCATTCGGCGGTCTGAAAGCCCATGGGCCTCGCCGCTCCACCTGGTCCTGAAAGCCTCCGGCGTCTGGCGTCCCTGCGGAGACTATCGACGGCTCAATGAGGTAACAGATCCTGACCGTTTCGCCATCCCTCGCATCCAAGACTTTGCGGCCAACCTGCATGGTGTGAGGGTTTTCTCCAAGGTTGACCTGGTGCGCGGATATCACCAGATCCCGGTGCACCCTGAGGACATACCAAAGACGTCAATCGTCTCCCCGTTTGGCTTGTTCGAATTCCTGCGCATGCCGTGCGGGCTCAAGAATCCCGCTCAGACCTTCAAGCGCCTCATGGACTCTGTGGGCAGGGACTTGGATTTTGGCTTTATTTATTAGGACGACATTCTCGTCGCCAGCAAGGACCAGGCACAGCACAAGTACCACCTATGTGCCCTTTTCTCCAGGCTGGCCGATTTCAGCCTTACCATCAACCTGGCCAAGTGCTAGTTCGGGAAAGAGTCCATGCAGTTCCTGGGCCATACCATCACGACCGAAGGAGCCACGCCCACCACTGCGAAGGTCTCCACTCTCAGGGAGTTACCATGCCCGGACATCCTCAAGGGGCTGCAGGAGTTCGCGGATATGGTCTACTTTTACAACCGCTTCATCCTGGGATTTGATGGTTAGACCCGGTGCTGTATTAAAAATAAATATGACTGATGATGTTAAAAATCCACTGGCTTATGTATCTCAGACATTGAATAAACACTCAAAAGAATTATTCTGCTACTGGAAAATAATTTCTGTCCCTTGTATTAGCTCTGCAACATGTAGAAGAATGAGTTTGCGCTGCTATCAGTTTAGGTATTGATCATAATTTTTGAGTAAGATTAAAAATAAGAATAGATGATGATTCAACTGGAGTTTAATTTTGCAAGAATAGGACTGAAGTATAAGACATTATAATGATATTAAGGGCCAGTGTCATTGAGGATTGCTTATTTAGATGTTGGATTTAGAGGTTTCTGCTATATTTGCTTTTATTCTATTGATTATGGCTGTGAAATCTATTAAGAACAAATCGGAGATTGCAGTTTCACATTTTGACCTTTCAGAAGTCTAAAAATTTCTCCATGGGAAGGAGGTGTAATGGAGTTGTGTTAACCTATAATTTAATATTAAATTATATTCCTCATATATAAGAATGTCTTGGTAAAGTAAATTATAAAGTTAAAATATTGTATCTGTATTCTTGGTGCGTTAGCTTGGATGGTTCAGGGGCACAAGGACAAAGCATTAGCATTTTAAACACACATGGTTCTTGGAGATCGCAGACAGAAGGCAGTTGAGACAAACATGGGTGCTGATTGAAGTTAGAGTCAAGAAGGTGAAACGGATTTATGATGTTCTTGAGATATTGAAAACAATAGGTGTTAGTTCAGAAGCACCTGTATAAATTCTGGCCATTTTTGTTGTGAGGAAAGCAGACTTCTCAGAGGCATAAATGGATTTAAATGCTTTTTAGCACATTCTTGTCAAAGGGTCCTTTCGTCCCAAACATAATTAAAAAGGTTGTTAGTTCATAACATATTTTGGGCTTGTCCTTGTGATTTGGAGTTTTGGGATGTGAAGTCTTTGGAGTTTTTGTGATTTATTAGTAAACTGATTTCCCAAGCTAATTAAAAGGCTTATTGTGTGTGTGGTTAAAGTACAGCGATGGATTTTGGTCCATGTTTGGCAACACCAATCAGTGTCGATTTGAAAGTGGAAACTTTGTCAGTTTCTGTAGAATGTGAATGTTTTAAACCCCAATATGAAGTGAGATTCTTTACAAAGTACAGATGAGTGTGTTTTGGAAACAAAACTTAAGTGTGGGCCAAGTGAACTTGTCCAAATAGAAATTAAAACTGTGTTTGGAATCACCAAACTTTTCAGATCTGAAAAAGGAGGAGTTGTTGCTTATTGCTAAGGGGATGAAACTTCTGGAGGTTAAAAGTTGAACAACGCAAGTTGGCAGTTATGTTGAAAACCTTGGCCAGTGAAGAAGATACTGGACAATTGATTTCAAGAAAGCTTGAGAGATACAGCAGCTGAAAGAAACAAGCTGTCAGGTACAGAAGCAAACTAATTAAGAGATCACAGAGTCGAGCTGTGAATCACCAGTCATTTTAAATATTTTCTTCAGTCAGAATTCTGATTCTTATTTTAAATTTGAAAGTTGTGACAGTGAAGGCAGTGATGTCTAAAATGGTTTAAAAGTTTGTGACAGTGAGCAGCAGTTGGAAAAAGGATTTTTCAGAACTTCGAGGAAAATTGATAGAAAAACAAAATGGAGATGGATGGAAACCATTCTCTGGTGAAGTAATTAAAAAGGGCCAGTTGGATATTATTTCAAAGGAGGTTTGTTGATGAGAAAATATAATGCGACGTTGGCTAATGAAGAATGGGCAGAGGTTCATTGGCTTATAGAGCCTACAGCCTATAGAGATGAGATTTTGAACATGGCTCATAAAACACATTTGGGTGGGCACCTTGGGGTAAAGGAAATGATGAAACAATTCTACTGACCTAATTTGGAAAAGGATGGAAAGAGATTTTGTCACACTTGTCAAGTTGCAAGGAAACCTAATGAAGGTCCCACAGTAACATCTTTAAAATCTGTTCTTGGAGAACATTATTCTAAAGTAATTGTGGACTGTCTTGGTCCAATGCCTGAAACAAAAACTGGAAATGAATATCTATTAACCATTATGTGTGCCATTTCCAGGTGTACAGAAGCCATACCACTTGGGAACATTAAAGCAAAAACTGTGTCTGGAGCTCGAGAAAAATTTTTTCAATTGGTTTGGTTTGCCTCAAGAAATAAACTCAGATCAGGGGAAGAATTTTATGTCAGATGTATTTCATGTTAGTTTAAGGAGGTCAACAAATTGCATTGTCAGGATTTAAATATGGCGGTTCGGAAATTATGTAAAGATAAAATGCCCAAGGTTTCTTTGGAGAAATTGACTTGGAAATATGAGTTGGTGGGGGGTGGGGGGTGGGTGGGTGTGGTTTGTGTCTTCCTCATTTTAAGAATTATTAAAAAGCAGCTGAATTGAGATTTATAAATATATTGTATAATTTAGATGATATTCCAGCTTGGGTTTCTGTTGAATTTAATGCAATAGGGAATATGGATCCCCAAGATTTTATTTACAAATGGAATCCTAAGTTTTATTTGGAAGTGGGGAATCATCTATTTTGAAACATTTGATTGAGTTGATAATGAAATTGGCATGAAAGGTTTAATATTGAAATAGGCGTTTTCCTTTTTCAAGAGACAACCAATTCTGGAAGATTTGGAGATGGAAGGGTATTAAGAAAATTAGTTTTGAGGACGTGAGATTGAAACCTTTGAAAGAATTATCTTGTTTTTACCAAGTTAAAGCTTTTTTATCTGTAAAAATAGGTCTTACTTTGATGTTACCTAATGTTAGGTCTGCTTTGTTCATGAATGAGTGAGACAAACACCAGGCTGAGTCGAAATCAGGGTTCTTTGTTCTTTATTACCGGATTGTAACACTTGCGACTAACAAAGTTAGTCGGAGAATGCATTCTGCCGTTATCAGCAAAATGGTGATTTTTTATACCCTTGGATACATGCTTAGAACATCATCATATCATTACTTGTCCAATGACTAAAACTGTTGCTATCCTTTCCCTGCTAGCTTCCTGCCTCTCAATCCATCAATGTCTCTCTTATCTTGTAAGTACAAGGATGCATTTACATCTTGTTACAGCCCTGTACATTCCCATCTCATGATGTTTTACCTAACAGGAGTACAAGGACACCTCCCCTTCTTGTTACTGCCCTGTACAGGGTAACTCCCTACACATTCCCATCTCATGATGTTTTACCTTACACTAATCAAAGAGAATTAGAATTACTGATTTGTAATCCTACTGGAAATAAATTTATTTCAGTAATGTATAACTTGCTTCAATCTAAGGCCCCCAAAACTGGAGTGAATAAATCTAGATGAAGATGGGAAATAGATTTAAATTCTCAAATAAGCGAAAAGGATTGGATGGATTTGTGTAAATAATATGACTAAGATATAGGTTGGTTCGATGTAATTTTTTACATCAGTTCTATTTGACTTCACACAAATCAAATAGATTAAATCCTGCCGTATCGGATTAATGTTTTCGACGTGGACCTGAGATTGGAACATTTTTGCATTCAACTTGGCAAATTCCTAAAGTTAGACAGTTTTGGTTTGGGATAGGTAATTTTCACAGGACTTCATGTTATTTTTACTGAGTAATATTAAGGTTATGAGGCCAAAATTAAATTGAAGTATTTATCACATTGAATTTGTGTTAATTGCTTCAGCAGTTGCTATTCAGCAGTTGTATAGCTGTAGCGGCACACATCGAGACGCAGGCGAATCGGCTCTGCACTGTTACGGCCGCTGCAGCAGTGTAGACGTGTCAAGATGGTGCTGCTGGGCGCATCATCTCCCAGGCTCAAACGGGCCATGCAGATGCACTTGGCTGCGTCATAACATCACCGCCCATGTGTGGGCGGGACTTACGGGCCGGGCCGCCTGATAAGGTGGAGCACGGGGATTTTCTAATATAAACTGTTGGAAGTGCAAGCAACTTATAGAGTCGTCTCGTTATTTCACTTCTCCTTGTAGCTACCGCTACAATTGGTAACCCCGACGAGTCCAGACGATTCTGGACTCCACACCATCGATGCTGCAGCAGTCAACGCAGTGGCTATGAAATTGCCAACTTCTGGACGCTTCGCCCACGCACTTGGTTCAGGCAAGCGGAAGCACGATTTCACCTCCGGCAGATCACGTCTGACTCGACAATGTTCCATGTCGTCAGCTCCCTGGACCAAGAGACCGTGGCCAGGGTGGACGACCTGATACACGATCCCCGGAGGAAGGAAATGGCCAGCCCTCAACAAACTCCTCTTGAGGGCTTTCGGCCTGTTCAGACGACAGCGCGCTGCCAGGCTGATGCACCTGCACAGCTTAGGAGACAGAGCACCATGTGCCCTGATGGATGAGATGCTGGCACGAGCAGAGGGCCACAAATCATGCCTCATGTCTGAGAAGGCTTTCTTGGAACAGATGCCAGATGACATACAACTGCTGTTGACGGACGAAGATTTCTCAGACCCACGTAAGGTCACGGCCAGAGCTGATGCGATGTGGCACATGAAACACGAAAATGAGTCCGCCATGAACCAATTGACTCATCCCCATGTGGGGCAGCAGAACTGATCCCACCCGAACCGAGCACATCCGCGCCCCACCAAATTAGCAGAGGCACTGAACGTTAGCTGGTGTTTTTATCAACAACACTGCTGGGCTCGCGCGTGACAATGCAGCCAGCCCTGCTCATTTTCAGAAAATGCCCAGGCCAGCCACCGCTAATGGACAAGGTGGATGGCCTCACCAATAACCTCTTGCACATTACTGACAAGGCTAGTGGCCGGCAGTTCTTGGTCGACACGGGTGCTGAACTCAGTGTCATCCCACCAATCGCCCTGAAGACACGAACATACCCACAAGGTCCCACCCTCTGGGCGACAAAAAACACTGCCATCAAGACCTTTGACACGCACAATGTCCAAATACAACTCGGCAGAGAAAATTTCCAGTGGAATTTCACTCGAGCCACTGGGGACACATCGCTTCTCGGCTCAGACTTTCTACGAGCACACAGCCTGCCGTTGGACGTGAATGCCAAACGCTTGGTCCATTCCCAGACGTCCCAGTAGATATTTCTCCAGGAATGCTTTATGTTCTCGGCATTCTGCGGTTTATTTCTATTTTTAGGAGTGGGGGGGATGTTGGGAGGGTGGGTTGACGGGGATGGGAGGATAAATACCACGTGTTTAATTTTTAAAAATAATTTACAATTGAATGTAATACAATTATTATTGTGGTGAAAAAATTGAGAAATAAAGTATTAAAAAAACCAAATTGCATTGTCTGCAAATCACCCAGAATGTGTGATGTGTGGCCGCTCACCACCAGGCAGATGAACCAGCCCCGCTGGTAAGCCACGCAGCGGGACAACCGGCCAAAATTGCACCGTTATGTGTGTTCCCTTCCTCCCAGCACGGGGCTCAGAAGCCCATGCTGGGGGACCACGTGATGCCCGGGTGACGTCAGCGCCCTCCAGCGTGGTTCTCAGCCAGGACCAGGATGGGAGTATAAGTACACCTCAGCAGCCTGCAATAAACTAGTCTGCTCACTGAGCTCAAACTGTCTGGTTGTGTGTCTTCTTTCAGGAGCAGGTGTAGCTGATGCTACAATTGGTGACCCTGATTGGATCAAACGTCTTTGAACCCATCATGAGTGAGCCTGGGGTGATCAGCGCTTTAGCCGCGAAACTCCATGAATTCTGGGTTCAGGAGCTGGAGACCTGGGTCGGCCACGTCGAGGCTCAGTTTCACCTCTGCCAGATTTCGTCTGACACAAGCAAATTCTATCATATGGTCGCTGCCCTGGACCTGGCCATCAGCAGACACGTGCTGCACCTTTCTCAGCACCCACCCGCCGAAGACAAATACGAGACCATCAAGCAAGTGCTTACTGGATCCCTCGGACTATCCAGACACCAGCATGCTGCTCAGATGCTACACCTCGACGCCCTGAGGGACAGGTCCCCGATGGAGCTGATGGATGAGATGCTCGCGCTCATGGGTGAGCACACCAACTCCCCACTCTTCGAGTGCATTTTCCGCGACCATATGCCCGGGGACATCCAGCCGCTGCTGGTCCAGGAGAGCTTCACTGACCTGAGGAAGGTCCCCCAGAAGGCCCAGGAGCTATGGCTCGCACAATTCCCAGAGGGCTCAGTGGTCCAGCAGGTCACGAGGCACAGACACGAAGCATGCCCAAGCCTGCCCCGAGTGCTGCGTAGAGCATCTGGCACCTGCAGGGGTGCCCAAGAGCACAACCAAGGCCACAGCATCCGCTCCAGGCCTCCCCAGCGCTGGGGAGCCAAGGCTCGGAAGTTTCATCCGTCTGGCTCATTCCAGGGAAATGACCAGGCCTGCCGGTGTTAATGGCTGTGGGGGCTGGCCAAGAACACAGCCTCCTCTACCTGCGGGACTCAGTCAGCAGCCGGCAGTACCTCGTTGACACTGGAGCACAGATCAACGTCATCCTGGCCACGGCCGTCGAGTCCAGGAACTGACCTCCTGGTCCTCCCCTCCATGCAGCCAATGCAACAGCAATCCAGATGTTGGGAGACAAGACAGTCCACTTCCAGATCAGCCAACGAAATTTCACATGGAGGTTCACCGTCTTGTCCTTTCCAACTGCCATCTTGGGTGCAGACTTCCTCCTCGCACATGGGCTTCTGGTAGACATTCGAGGTAGGCGCCTGGTGGACGCCGTACCTTACAGGCCGTCCGCCTCGACGCCTCCAGCTCGGAGCAACCGCAGATGGCCACGATCAGCACACCCAGAGACTCGTTCCAGTGAATCCTGGAAGAGTTCACGACACTCATCAAGCCATAGTTCTCTGCTGCCTCACCGCAGCACGGGGTGTTCCACCACATGCCCACGCAGGGCCCACTGGTTCACGCCAAGGCTTGACGGATCCCGCCTGACAAGCTCAAGGAGGAGAAGGAGGTGTTTTCGCACCTGTTGGAACTGGGGATCATTCGGCGGTCTGAAAGCCCATGGGCCTCGCCGCTCCACCTGGTCCTGAAAGCCTCCGGCGTCTGGCGTCCCTGCGGAGACTATCGACGGCTCAATGAGGTAACAGATCCTGACCGTTTCGCCATCCCTCGCATCCAAGACTTTGCGGCCAACCTGCATGGTGTGAGGGTTTTCTCCAAGGTTGACCTGGTGCGCGGATATCACCAGATCCCGGTGCACCCTGAGGACATACCAAAGACGTCAATCGTCTCCCCGTTTGGCTTGTTCGAATTCCTGCGCATGCCGTGCGGGCTCAAGAATCCCGCTCAGACCTTCAAGCGCCTCATGGACTCTGTGGGCAGGGACTTGGATTTTGGCTTTATTTATTAGGACGACATTCTCGTCGCCAGCAAGGACCAGGCACAGCACAAGTACCACCTATGTGCCCTTTTCTCCAGGCTGGCCGATTTCAGCCTTACCATCAACCTGGCCAAGTGCTAGTTCGGGAAAGAGTCCATGCAGTTCCTGGGCCATACCATCACGACCGAAGGAGCCACGCCCACCACTGCGAAGGTCTCCACTCTCAGGGAGTTACCATGCCCGGACATCCTCAAGGGGCTGCAGGAGTTCGCGGATATGGTCTACTTTTACAACCGCTTCATCCTGGGATTTGATGGTTAGACCCGGTGCTGTATTAAAAATAAATATGACTGATGATGTTAAAAATCCACTGGCTTATGTATCTCAGACATTGAATAAACACTCAAAAGAATTATTCTGCTACTGGAAAATAATTTCTGTCCCTTGTATTAGCTCTGCAACATGTAGAAGAATGAGTTTGCGCTGCTATCAGTTTAGGTATTGATCATAATTTTTGAGTAAGATTAAAAATAAGAATAGATGATGATTCAACTGGAGTTTAATTTTGCAAGAATAGGACTGAAGTATAAGACATTATAATGATATTAAGGGCCAGTGTCATTGAGGATTGCTTATTTGGATGTTGGATTTAGAGGTTTCTGCTATATTTGCTTTTATTCTATTGATTATGGCTGTGAAATCTATTAAGAACAAATCGGAGATTGCAGTTTCACATTTTGACCTTTCAGAAGTCTAAAAATTTCTCCATGGGAAGGAGGTGTAATGGAGTTGTGTTAACCTATAATTTAATATTAAATTATATTCCTCATATATAAGAATGTCTTGGTAAAGTAAATTATAAAGTTAAAATATTGTATCTGTATTCTTGGTGCGTTAGCTTGGATGGTTCAGGGGCACAAGGACAAAGCATTAGCATTTTAAACACACATGGTTCTTGGAGATCGCAGACAGAAGGCAGTTGAGACAAACATGGGTGCTGATTGAAGTTAGAGTCAAGAAGGTGAAACGGATTTATGATGTTCTTGAGATATTGAAAACAATAGGTGTTAGTTCAGAAGCACCTGTATAAATTCTGGCCATTTTTGTTGTGAGGAAAGCAGACTTCTCAGAGGCATAAATGGATTTAAATGCTTTTTAGCACATTCTTGTCAAAGGGTCCTTTCGTCCCAAACATAATTAAAAAGGTTGTTAGTTCATAACATATTTTGGGCTTGTCCTTGTGATTTGGAGTTTTGGGATGTGAAGTCTTTGGAGTTTTTGTGATTTATTAGTAAACTGATTTCCCAAGCTAATTAAAAGGCTTATTGTGTGTGTGGTTAAAGTACAGCGATGGATTTTGGTCCATGTTTGGCAACACCAATCAGTGTCGATTTGAAAGTGGAAACTTTGTCAGTTTCTGTAGAATGTGAATGTTTTAAACCCCAATATGAAGTGAGATTCTTTACAAAGTACAGATGAGTGTGTTTTGGAAACAAAACTTAAGTGTGGGCCAAGTGAACTTGTCCAAATAGAAATTAAAACTGTGTTTGGAATCACCAAACTTTTCAGATCTGAAAAAGGAGGAGTTGTTGCTTATTGCTAAGGGGATGAAACTTCTGGAGGTTAAAAGTTGAACAACGCAAGTTGGCAGTTATGTTGAAAACCTTGGCCAGTGAAGAAGATACTGGACAATTGATTTCAAGAAAGCTTGAGAGATACAGCAGCTGAAAGAAACAAGCTGTCAGGTACAGAAGCAAACTAATTAAGAGATCACAGAGTCGAGCTGTGAATCACCAGTCATTTTAAATATTTTCTTCAGTCAGAATTCTGATTCTTATTTTAAATTTGAAAGTTGTGACAGTGAAGGCAGTGATGTCTAAAATGGTTTAAAAGTTTGTGACAGTGAGCAGCAGTTGGAAAAAGGATTTTTCAGAACTTCGAGGAAAATTGATAGAAAAACAAAATGGAGATGGATGGAAACCATTCTCTGGTGAAGTAATTAAAAAGGGCCAGTTGGATATTATTTCAAAGGAGGTTTGTTGATGAGAAAATATAATGCGACGTTGGCTAATGAAGAATGGGCAGAGGTTCATTGGCTTATAGAGCCTACAGCCTATAGAGATGAGATTTTGAACATGGCTCATAAAACACATTTGGGTGGGCACCTTGGGGTAAAGGAAATGATGAAACAATTCTACTGACCTAATTTGGAAAAGGATGGAAAGAGATTTTGTCACACTTGTCAAGTTGCAAGGAAACCTAATGAAGGTCCCACAGTAACATCTTTAAAATCTGTTCTTGGAGAACATTATTCTAAAGTAATTGTGGACTGTCTTGGTCCAATGCCTGAAACAAAAACTGGAAATGAATATCTATTAACCATTATGTGTGCCATTTCCAGGTGTACAGAAGCCATACCACTTGGGAACATTAAAGCAAAAACTGTGTCTGGAGCTCGAGAAAAATTTTTTCAATTGGTTTGGTTTGCCTCAAGAAATAAACTCAGATCAGGGGAAGAATTTTATGTCAGATGTATTTCATGTTAGTTTAAGGAGGTCAACAAATTGCATTGTCAGGATTTAAATATGGCGGTTCGGAAATTATGTAAAGATAAAATGCCCAAGGTTTCTTTGGAGAAATTGACTTGGAAATATGAGTTGGTGGGGGGTGGGGGGTGGGTGGGTGTGGTTTGTGTCTTCCTCATTTTAAGAATTATTAAAAAGCAGCTGAATTGAGATTTATAAATATATTGTATAATTTAGATGATATTCCAGCTTGGGTTTCTGTTGAATTTAATGCAATAGGGAATATGGATCCCCAAGATTTTATTTACAAATGGAATCCTAAGTTTTATTTGGAAGTGGGGAATCATCTATTTTGAAACATTTGATTGAGTTGATAATGAAATTGGCATGAAAGGTTTAATATTGAAATAGGCGTTTTCCTTTTTCAAGAGACAACCAATTCTGGAAGATTTGGAGATGGAAGGGTATTAAGAAAATTAGTTTTGAGGACGTGAGATTGAAACCTTTGAAAGAATTATCTTGTTTTTACCAAGTTAAAGCTTTTTTATCTGTAAAAATAGGTCTTACTTTGATGTTACCTAATCAAAGAGAATTAGAATTACTGATTTGTAATCCTACTGGAAATAAATTTATTTCAGTAATGTATAACTTGCTTCAATCTAAGGCCCCCAAAACTGGAGTGAATAAATCTAGATGAAGATGGGAAATAGATTTAAATTCTCAAATAAGCGAAAAGGATTGGATGGATTTGTGTAAATAATATGACTAAGATATAGGTTGGTTCGATGTAATTTTTTACATCAGTTCTATTTGACTCCACACAAATCAAATAGATTAAATCCTGCCGTATCGGATTAATGTTTTCGACGTGGACCTGAGATTGGAACATTTTTGCATTCAACTTGGCAAATTCCTAAAGTTAGACAGTTTTGGTTTGGGATAGGTAATTTTCACAGGACTTCATGTTATTTTTACTGAGTAATATTAAGGTTATGAGGCCAAAATTAAATTGAAGTATTTATCACATTGAATTTGTGTTAATTGCTTCAGCAGTTGCTATTCAGCAGTTGTATAGCTGTAGCGGCACACATCGAGACGCAGGCGAATCGGCTCTGCACTGTTACGGCCGCTGCAGCAGTGTAGACGTGTCAAGATGGTGCTGCTGGGCGCATCATCTCCCAGGCTCAAACGGGCCATGCAGATGCACTTGGCTGCGTCATAACATCACCGCCCATGTGTGGGCGGGACTTACGGGCCGGGCCGCCTGATAAGGTGGAGCACGGGGATTTTCTAATATAAACTGTTGGAAGTGCAAGCAACTTATAGAGTCGTCTCGTTATTTCACTTCTCCTTGTAGCTACCGCTACAATTGGTAACCCCGACGAGTCCAGACGATTCTGGACTCCACACCATGGATGCTGCAGCAGTCAACGCAGTGGCTATGAAATTGCCAACTTCTGGACGCTTCGCCCACAAACTTGGTTCAGGCAAGCGGAAGCACGATTTCACCTCCGGCAGATCACGTCTGACTCGACAATGTTCCATGTCGTCAGCTCCCTGGACCAAGAGACCGTGGCCAGGGTGGACGACCTGATACACGATCCCCGGAGGAAGGAAATGCCCAGCCCTCAACAATCTCCTCTTGAGGGCTTTCGGCCTGTTCAGACGACAGCGCGCTGCCAGGCTGATGCACCTGCACACCTTAGGAGACAGAGCACCATGTGCCCTGATGGATGAGATGCTGGCACGAGCAGAGGGCCACAAATTATGCCTCATGTCTGAGAAGGCTTTCTTGGAACAGATGCCAGATGACATACAACTGCTGTTGACGGACGAAGATTTCTCAGACCCACGTAAGGTCACGGCCAGAGCTGATGCGATGTGGCACATGAAACACGAAAATGAGTCCGCCATGAACCAATTGACTCATCCCCATGTGGGGCAGCAGAACTGATCCCACCCGAACCGAGCACATCCGCGCCCCACCAAATTAGCAGAGGCACTGAACGTTAGCTGGTGTTTTTATCACCAACACTGCTGGGCTCGAGGTGAAGATGCAGCCAGCCCTGCTCATTTTCAGAAAATGCCCAGGCCAGCCACCGCTAATGGACAAGGTGGATGGCCTCACCAATAACCTCTTGCACATTACTGACAAGGCTAGTGGCCGGCAGTTCTTGGTCGACACGGGTGCTGAACTCAGTGTCATCCCACCAATCGCCCTGAAGACACGAACATACCCACAAGGTCCCACCCTCTGGGCGACAAAAAACACTGCCATCAAGACCTTTGACACACACAATGTCCAAATACAACTCGGCAGAGAAAATTTCCAGTGGAATTTCAATCGAGCCACTGTGGACACATCGCTTCTCGGCTCAGACTTTCTACGAGCACACAGCCTGCCGTTGGACGTGAAGGCCAAACGCTTGGTCCATTCCCAGACGTCCCAGTAGATATTTCTCCAGGAATGCTTTATGTTCTTGGCATTCTGCGGTTTATTTCTATTTTTAGGAGTGGGGGGGATGTTGGGAGGGTGGGTTGACGGGGATGGGAGGATAAATACCACGTGTTTAATTTTTAAAAATAATTTACAATTGAATGTAATACAATTATTATTGTGGTGAAAAAATTGAGAAATAAAGTATTAAAAAAACCAAATTGCATTGTCTGCAAATCACCCAGAATGTGTGATGTGTGGCCGCTCACCACCAGGCAGATGAACCAGCCCCGCTGGTAAGCCACGCAGCGGGACAACCGGCCAAAATTGCACAGTTATGTGTGTTCCCTTCCTCGCAGCACGGGGCTCAGAAGCCCGTGCTGGGGGACCACGTGATGCCCGGGTGACGTCAGCGCCCTCCAGCGTGGTTCTCAGCCAGGACCAGGATGGGAGTATAAGTACAGCTCAGCAGCCTGCACTAAACTAGTCTGCTCACTGAGCTCAAACTGTCTGGTTGTGTGTCTTCTTTCAGGAGCAGGTGTAGCTGATGCTACAATTGGTGACCCTGATTGGATCAAACGTCTTTGAACCCATCATGAGTGAGCCTGGGGTGATCAGCGCTTTAGCCGCGAAACTCCATGAATTCTGGGTTCAGGAGCTGGAGACCTGGGTCGGCCACGTCGAGGCTCAGTTTCACCTCTGCCAGATTTCGTCTGACACAAGCAAATTCTATCATGTGGTCGCTGCCCTGGACCTGGCCATCAGCAGACACGTGCTGCACCTTTCTCAGCACCCACCCACCGAAGACAAATACGAGACCATCAAGCAAGTTCTTACTGGATCCCTCGGACTATCCAGACACCAGCATGCTGCTCAGATGCTACACCTCGACGCCCTGAGGGACAGGTCCCCGATGGAGCTGATGGATGAGATGCTCGCGCTCATGGGTGAGCACACCAACTCCGCACTCTTCGAGTGCATTTTCCGCGACCATATGCCCGGGGACATCCAGCCGCTGCTGGTCCAGGAGAGCTTCACTGACCTGAGGAAGGTCCCCCAGAAGGCCCAGGAGCTATGGCTCGCACGATTCCCAGAGGGCTCAGTGGTCCAGCAGGTCACGAGGCACAGACACGAAGCATGCCCAAGCCTGCCCCGAGCGCTGCGTAGAGCATCTGGCTCCTGCAGGGGTGGCCAAGAGCACAACCAAGACCACAGCATCCGCTCCAGGCCTCCCCAGCGCTGGGGAGCCAAGGCTCGGAAGTTTCATCCGTCTGGCTCATTCCAGGGAAATGACCAGGCCTGCCGGTGTTAATGGCTGTGGGGGCTGGCCAAGAACACAGCCTCCTCTACCTGCGGGACTCAGTCAGCAGCCGGCAGTACCTCGTTGACACTGGAGCACAGATCAACGTCATCCTGGCCACGGCCGTCGAGTCCAGGAACTGACTTCGTGGTCCTCCCCTCCATGCAGCCAATGCAACAGCAATCCAGATGTTGGGAGACAAGACAGTCCACTTCCAGATCAGCCAACGAAATTTCACATGGAGGTTCACCGTCTTGTCCTTTCCAACTGCCATCTTGGGTGCAGACTTCCTCCTCGCACATGGGCTTCTGGTAGACATTCGAGGTAGGCGCCTAGTGGACGCCGTACCTTACAGGCCGTCCGCCTCGACGCCTCCAGCTCGGAGCAACCGCAGATGGCCACGATCAGCACACCCAGAGACTCGTTCCAGTGAATCCTGGAAGAGTTCACGACACTCATCAAGCCATAGTTCTCTGCTGCCTCACCGCACCACGGGGTGTTCCACCACATGCCCACGCAGGGCCCACTGGTTCACGCCAAGGCTCGACGGATCCCGCCTGACAAGCTCAAGGAGGCGAAGGAGGAGTTTTCGCACCTGTTGGAACTGGGGATCATTCGGCGGTCTGAAAGCCCATGGGCCTCGCCGCTCCACCTGGTCCTGAAAGCCTCCGGCGGCTGGCGTCCCTGTGGAGACTATCGACGGATCAATGAGGTAACAGATCCTGACCGTTTCGCCATCCCTCGCATCCAAGACTTTGCGGCCAACCTGCATGGTGTGAGGGTTTTCTCCAAGGTTGACCTGGTGCGCGGATATCACCAGATCCCAGTGCACCCTGAGGACACACCAAAGACGTCAATCGTCTCCCCGTTTGGCTTGTTCGAATTCTTGCGCATGCCGTTCGGGCTCAAGAATCCCGCTCAGAACTTCAAGCGCCTCATGGACTCTGTGGGCAGGGACTTGGATTTTGGCTTTATTTATTAGGACGACATTCTCGTCGCCAGCAAGGACCAGGCACAGCACAAGTACCACCTATGTGCCCTTTTCTCCAGGCTGGCCGATTTCAGCCTTACCATCAACCTGGCCAAGTGCTAGTTCGGGAAAGAGTCCATGCAGTTCCTGGGCCATACCATCACGACCGAAGGAGCCACGCCCACCACTGCGAAGGTCTCCACTCTCAGGGAGTTACCATGCCCGGACATCCTCAAGGGGCTGCAGGAGTTCGCGGATAAGGTCTACTTTTACAACCGCTTCATCCTGGGATTTGATGGATAGAGCCGGTGCTGTATTAAAAATAAATATGACTGATGATGTTAAAAATCCACTGGTTTATGTATCTCAGACATTGAATAAACACTCAAAAGAATTATTCTGCTACTGGAAAATAATTTCTGTCCCTTGTATTAGCTCTGCAACATGTAGAAGAATGTGTTTGCGCTGCTATCAGTTTAGGTATTGATCATAATTTTTGAGTAAGATTAAAAATAAGACTAGATAATGATTCAACTGGAGTTTAATTTTGCAAGAATAGGACTGAAGTATAAGACATTATAATGATATTAAGGGCCAGTGTCATTGAGGATTGCTTATTTAGATGTTGGATTTAGAGGTTTCTGCTATATTTGCTTTTATTCTATTGATTATGGCTGTGAAATCTATTAAGAAATCGGAGATTGCAGTTTAAAATTTTGACCTTTCAGAAGTCTAAAAATTTCTCCATGGGAAGGAGGTGTAATGGAGTTGTGTTAACCTATAATTTAATATTAAATTATATTCCTCATATATAAGAATGTCTTGGTAAAGTAAATTATAAAGTTAAAATATTGTATCTGTATTCTTGGTGCGTTAGCTTGCATGGTTCAGGGGCACAAGGACAAAGCATTAGCATTTTAAACACACATGGTTCTTGGAGATCGCAGACAGAAGGCAGTTGAGACAAACATGGGTGCTGATTGAAGTTAGAGTCAAGAAGGTGAAACAGATTTATGATGTTCTTGAGATATTGAAAACAATAGGTGTTAGTTCAGAAGCACCTGTATAAATTCTGGCCATTTTAGTTGTGAGGAAAGCAGACTTCTCAGAGGCATTAATGGATTTAAATGCTTTTTAGCACATTCTTGTCAAACGGTCCTTTCGTCCCAAACATAATTAAAAAGGTGGTTAGTTCATAACATATTTTGGGCTTGTCCTTGTGATTTGGAGATTTGGGATGTGAAGTCTTTGGATTTTTGTGATTTATTAGTAAACTGAGTTCCCAAGCTAATTAAAAGGCTTATTGTGTGTGTGGTTAAAGTACAGCGATGGATTTTGGTCCATGTTTGGCAACACCAATCAGTGTCGATTTGAAAGTGGAAACTTTGTCAGTTTCTGCACAATGTGAATGTTTTAAACCCCAATATGAAGTGAGATTCTTTACAAAGTACAGATGAGTGTGTTTTGGAAACAAAACTTAAGTGTGGGCCAAGTGAACTTGTCCAAATAGAAATTAAAACTGTGTTTGGAATCACCAAACTTTTCAGATCTGAAAAAGGAGGAGTTGTTGCTTATTGCTAAGGGGATGAAACTTCTGGAGGTTAAAAGTTGAACAACGCAAGTTGGCAGTTATGTTGAAAACCTTGGCCAGTGAAGAAGATACTGGACAATTGATTTCAAGAAAGCTTGAGAGATACAGCAGCTGAAAGAAACAAGCTGTCAGGTACAGAAGCAAACTAATTAAGAGATCACAGAGTCGAGCTGTGAATCACCAGTCATTTTAAATATTTTCTTCAGTCAGAATTCTGATTCTTATTTTAAATTTGGAAGTTGTGACAGTGAAGGCAGTGATGTCTAAAATTGTTTAAAAGTTTGTGACAGTGAGCAGCAGTTGGAAAAAGGATTTTTCAGAACTTCGAGGAAAATTGATAGAAAAACAAAATGGAGATGGATGGAAACCATTCTCTGGTGAAGGAATTAAAAAGGGCCAGTTGGATATTATTTCAAAGGAGGTTTATTGATGAGAAAATATAATGCGACGTTGGCTAATGAAGAATGGGCAGAGGTTCATTGGCTTATAGAGCCTTCAGCCTATAGAGATGAGATTTTGAACATGGCTCATAAAACACATTTGGGTGGGCACCTTGGGGTAAAGGAAATGATGAAACAATTCTACTGACCTAATTTGGAAAAGGATGGAAAGAGATTTTGTCACACTTGTCAAGTTGCAAGGAAACCTAATGAAGGTCCCACAGTAACATCTTTAAAATCTGTTCTTGGAGAACATTATTCTAAAGTAATTGTGGACTGTCTTGGTCCAATGCCTGAAACAAAAACTGGAAATGAATATCTATTAACCATTATGTGTGCCATTTCCAGGTGTACAGAAGCCATACCACTTGGGAACATTAAAGCAAAAACTGTGTCTGGAGCTCGAGAAAAATTTTTTCAATTGGTTTGGTTTGCCTCAAGAAATAAACTCAGATCAGGGGAAGAATTTTATGTCAGATGTATTTCATGTTAGTTTAAGGAGGTCAACAAATTGCATTGTCAGGATTTAAATATGGCGGTTCGGAAATTATGTAAAGATAAAATGCCCAAGGTTTCTTTGGAGAAATTGACTTGGAAATATGAGTTGGTGGGGGGTGGGGGGTGGGTGGGTGTGGTTTGTGTCTTCCTCATTTTAAGAATTATTAAAAAGCAGCTGAATTGAGATTTATAAATATATTGTATAATTTAGATGATATTCCAGCTTGGGTTTCTGTTGAATTTAATGCAATAGGGAATATGGATCCCCAAGATTTTATTTACAAATGGAATCCTAAGTTTTATTTGGAAGTGGGGAATCATCTATTTTGAAACATTTGATTGAGTTGATAATGAAATTGGCATGAAAGGTTTAATATTGAAATAGGCGTTTTCCTTTTTCAAGAGACAACCAATTCTGGAAGATTTGGAGATGGAAGGGTATTAAGAAAATTAGTTTTGAGGACGTGAGATTGAAACCTTTGAAAGAATTATCTTGTTTTTACCAAGTTAAAGCTTTTTTATCTGTAAAAATAGGTCTTACTTTGATGTTACCTAATGTTAGGTCTGCTTTGTTCATGAATGAGTGAGACAAACACCAGGCTGAGTCGAAATCAGGGTTCTTTGTTCTTTATTACCGGATTGTAACACTTGCGACTAACAAAGTTAGTCGGAGAATGCATTCTGCCGTTATCAGCAAAATGGTGATTTTTTATACCCTTGGATACATGCTTAGAACATCATCATATCATTACTTGTCCAATGACTAAAACTGTTGCTATCCTTTCCCTGCTAGCTTCCTGCCTCTCAATCCATCAATGTCTCTCTTATCTTGTAAGTACAAGGATGCATTTACATCTTGTTACAGCCCTGTACATTCCCATCTCATGATGTTTTACCTAACAGGAGTACAAGGACACCTCCCCTTCTTGTTACTGCCCTGTACAGGGTAACTCCCTACACATTCCCATCTCATGATGTTTTACCTTACACTAATCAAAGAGAATTAGAATTACTGATTTGTAATCCTACTGGAAATAAATTTATTTCAGTAATGTATAACTTGCTTCAATCTAAGGCCCCCAAAACTGGAGTGAATAAATCTAGATGAAGATGGGAAATAGATTTAAATTCTCAAATAAGCGAAAAGGATTGGATGGATTTGTGTAAATAATATGACTAAGATATAGGTTGGTTCGATGTAATTTTTTACATCAGTTCTATTTGACTCCACACAAATCAAATAGATTAAATCCTGCCGTATCGGATTAATGTTTTCGACGTGGACCTGAGATTGGAACATTTTTGCATTCAACTTGGCAAATTCCTAAAGTTAGACAGTTTTGGTTTGGGATAGGTAATTTTCACAGGACTTCATGTTATTTTTACTGAGTAATATTAAGGTTATGAGGCCAAAATTAAATTGAAGTATTTATCACATTGAATTTGTGTTAATTGCTTCAGCAGTTGCTATTCAGCAGTTGTATAGCTGTAGCGGCACACATCGAGACGCAGGCGAATCGGCTCTGCACTGTTACGGCCGCTGCAGCAGTGTAGACGTGTCAAGATGGTGCTGCTGGGCGCATCATCTCCCAGGCTCAAACGGGCCATGCAGATGCACTTGGCTGCGTCATAACATCACCGCCCATGTGTGGGCGGGACTTACGGGCCGGGCCGCCTGATAAGGTGGAGCACGGGGATTTTCTAATATAAACTGTTGGAAGTGCAAGCAACTTATAGAGTCGTCTCGTTATTTCACTTCTCCTTGTAGCTACCGCTACAATTGGTAACCCCGACGAGTCCAGACGATTCTGGACTCCACACCATCGATGCTGCAGCAGTCAACGCAGTGGCTATGAAATTGCCAACTTCTGGACGCTTCGCCCACGCACTTGGTTCAGGCAAGCGGAAGCACGATTTCACCTCCGGCAGATCACGTCTGACTCGACAATGTTCCATGTCGTCAGCTCCCTGGACCAAGAGACCGTGGCCAGGGTGGACGACCTGATACACGATCCCCGGAGGAAGGAAATGGCCAGCCCTCAACAAACTCCTCTTGAGGGCTTTCGGCCTGTTCAGACGACAGCGCGCTGCCAGGCTGATGCACCTGCACAGCTTAGGAGACAGAGCACCATGTGCCCTGATGGATGAGATGCTGGCACGAGCAGAGGGCCACAAATCATGCCTCATGTCTGAGAAGGCTTTCTTGGAACAGATGCCAGATGACATACAACTGCTGTTGACGGACGAAGATTTCTCAGACCCACGTAAGGTCACGGCCAGAGCTGATGCGATGTGGCACATGAAACACGAAAATGAGTCCGCCATGAACCAATTGACTCATCCCCATGTGGGGCAGCAGAACTGATCCCACCCGAACCGAGCACATCCGCGCCCCACCAAATTAGCAGAGGCACTGAACGTTAGCTGGTGTTTTTATCAACAACACTGCTGGGCTCGCGCGTGACAATGCAGCCAGCCCTGCTCATTTTCAGAAAATGCCCAGGCCAGCCACCGCTAATGGACAAGGTGGATGGCCTCACCAATAACCTCTTGCACATTACTGACAAGGCTAGTGGCCGGCAGTTCTTGGTCGACACGGGTGCTGAACTCAGTGTCATCCCACCAATCGCCCTGAAGACACGAACATACCCACAAGGTCCCACCCTCTGGGCGACAAAAAACACTGCCATCAAGACCTTTGACACGCACAATGTCCAAATACAACTCGGCAGAGAAAATTTCCAGTGGAATTTCACTCGAGCCACTGGGGACACATCGCTTCTCGGCTCAGACTTTCTACGAGTACACAGCCTGCCGTTGGACGTGAATGCCAAACGCTTGGTCCATTCCCAGACGTCCCAGTAGATATTTCTCCAGGAATGCTTTATGTTCTCGGCATTCTGCGGTTTATTTCTATTTTTAGGAGTGGGGGGGATGTTGGGAGGGTGGGTTGACGGGGATGGGAGGATAAATACCACGTGTTTAATTTTTAAAAATAATTTACAATTGAATGTAATACAATTATTATTGTGGTGAAAAAATTGAGAAATAAAGTATTAAAAAAACCAAATTGCATTGTCTGCAAATCACCCAGAATGTGTGATGTGTGGCCGCTCACCACCAGGCAGATGAACCAGCCCCGCTGGTAAGCCACGCAGCGGGACAACCGGCCAAAATTGCACCGTTATGTGTGTTCCCTTCCTCCCAGCACGGGGCTCAGAAGCCCATGCTGGGGGACCACGTGATGCCCAGGTGACGTCAGCGCCCTCCAGCGTGGTTCTCAGCCAGGACCAGGATGGGAGTATAAGTACACCTCAGCAGCCTGCAATAAACTAGTCTGCTCACTGAGCTCAAACTGTCTGGTTGTGTGTCTTCTTTCAGGAGCAGGTGTAGCTGATGCTACAATTGGTGACCCTGATTGGATCAAACGTCTTTGAACCCATCATGAGTGAGCCTGGGGTGATCAGCGCTTTAGCCGCGAAACTCCATGAATTCTGGGTTCAGGAGCTGGAGACCTGGGTCGGCCACGTCGAGGCTCAGTTTCACCTCTGCCAGATTTCGTCTGACACAAGCAAATTCTATCATATGGTCGCTGCCCTGGACCTGGCCATCAGCAGACACGTGCTGCACCTTTCTCAGCACCCACCCGCCGAAGACAAATACGAGACCATCAAGCAAGTGCTTACTGGATCCCTCGGACTATCCAGACACCAGCATGCTGCTCAGATGCTACACCTCGACGCCCTGAGGGACAGGTCCCCGATGGAGCTGATGGATGAGATGCTCGCGCTCATGGGTGAGCACACCAACTCCCCACTCTTCGAGTGCATTTTCCGCGACCATATGCCCGGGGACATCCAGCCGCTGCTGGTCCAGGAGAGCTTCACTGACCTGAGGAAGGTCCCCCAGAAGGCCCAGGAGCTATGGCTCGCACAATTCCCAGAGGGCTCAGTGGTCCAGCAGGTCACGAGGCACAGACACGAAGCATGCCCAAGCCTGCCCCGAGCGCTGCGTAGAGCATCTGGCACCTGCAGGGGTGCCCAAGAGCACAACCAAGGCCACAGCATCCGCTCCAGGCCTCCCCAGCGCTGGGGAGCCAAGGCTCGGAAGTTTCATCCGTCTGGCTCATTCCAGGGAAATGACCAGGCCTGCCGGTGTTAATGGCTGTGGGGGCTGGCCAAGAACACAGCCTCCTCTACCTGCGGGACTCAGTCAGCAGCCGGCAGTACCTCGTTGACACTGGAGCACAGATCAACGTCATCCTGGCCACGGCCGTCGAGTCCAGGAACTGACCTCCTGGTCCTCCCCTCCATGCAGCCAATGCAACAGCAATCCAGATGTTGGGAGACAAGACAGTCCACTTCCAGATCAGCCAACGAAATTTCACATGGAGGTTCACCGTCTTGTCCTTTCCAACTGCCATCTTGGGTGCAGACTTCCTCCTCGCACATGGGCTTCTGGTAGACATTCGAGGTAGGCGCCTGGTGGACGCCGTACCTTACAGGCCGTCCGCCTCGACGCCTCCAGCTCGGAGCAACCGCAGATGGCCACGATCAGCACACCCAGAGACTCGTTCCAGTGAATCCTGGAAGAGTTCACGACACTCATCAAGCCATAGTTCTCTGCTGCCTCACCGCAGCACGGGGTGTTCCACCACATGCCCACGCAGGGCCCACTGGTTCACGCCAAGGCTTGACGGATCCCGCCTGACAAGCTCAAGGAGGAGAAGGAGGTGTTTTCGCACCTGTTGGAACTGGGGATCATTCGGCGGTCTGAAAGCCCATGGGCCTCGCCGCTCCACCTGGTCCTGAAAGCCTCCGGCGTCTGGCGTCCCTGCGGAGACTATCGACGGCTCAATGAGGTAACAGATCCTGACCGTTTCGCCATCCCTCGCATCCAAGACTTTGCGGCCAACCTGCATGGTGTGAGGGTTTTCTCCAAGGTTGACCTGGTGCGCGGATATCACCAGATCCCGGTGCACCCTGAGGACATACCAAAGACGTCAATCGTCTCCCCGTTTGGCTTGTTCGAATTCCTGCGCATGCCGTGCGGGCTCAAGAATCCCGCTCAGACCTTCAAGCGCCTCATGGACTCTGTGGGCAGGGACTTGGATTTTGGCTTTATTTATTAGGACGACATTCTCGTCGCCAGCAAGGACCAGGCACAGCACAAGTACCACCTATGTGCCCTTTTCTCCAGGCTGGCCGATTTCAGCCTTACCATCAACCTGGCCAAGTGCTAGTTCGGGAAAGAGTCCATGCAGTTCCTGGGCCATACCATCACGACCGAAGGAGCCACGCCCACCACTGCGAAGGTCTCCACTCTCAGGGAGTTACCATGCCCGGACATCCTCAAGGGGCTGCAGGAGTTCGCGGATATGGTCTACTTTTACAACCGCTTCATCCTGGGATTTGATGGATAGAGCCGGTGCTGTATTAAAAATAAATATGACTGATGATGTTAAAAATCCACTGGCTTATGTATCTCAGACATTGAATAAACACTCAAAAGAATTATTCTGCTACTGGAAAATAATTTCTGTCCCTTGTATTAGCTCTGCAACATGTAGAAGAATGTGTTTGCGCTGCTATCAGTTTAGGTATTGATCATAATTTTTGAGTAAGATTAAAAATAAGAATAGATGATGATTCAACTGGAGTTTAATTTTGCAAGAATAGGACTGAAGTATAAGACATTATAATGATATTAAGGGCCAGTGTCATTGAGGATTGCTTATTTAGATGTTGGATTTAGAGGTTTCTGCTATATTTGCTTTTATTCTATTGATTATGGCTGTGAAATCTATTAAGAACAAATCGGAGATTGCAGTTTCACATTTTGACCTTTCAGAAGTCTAAAAATTTCTCCATGGGAAGGAGGTGTAATGGAGTTGTGTTAACCTATAATTTAATATTAAATTATATTCCTCATATATAAGAATGTCTTGGTAAAGTAAATTATAAAGTTAAAATATTGTATCTGTATTCTTGGTGCGTTAGCTTGGATGGTTCAGGGGCACAAGGACAAAGCATTAGCATTTTAAACACACATGGTTCTTGGAGATCGCAGACAGAAGGCAGTTGAGACAAACATGGGTGCTGATTGAAGTTAGAGTCAAGAAGGTGAAACGGATTTATGATGTTCTTGAGATATTGAAAACAATAGGTGTTAGTTCAGAAGCACCTGTATAAATTCTGGCCATTTTTGTTGTGAGGAAAGCAGACTTCTCAGAGGCATAAATGGATTTAAATGCTTTTTAGCACATTCTTGTCAAAGGGTCCTTTCGTCCCAAACATAATTAAAAAGGTTGTTAGTTCATAACATATTTTGGGCTTGTCCTTGTGATTTGGAGTTTTGGGATGTGAAGTCTTTGGAGTTTTTGTGATTTATTAGTAAACTGATTTCCCAAGCTAATTAAAAGGCTTATTGTGTGTGTGGTTAAAGTACAGCGATGGATTTTGGTCCATGTTTGGCAACACCAATCAGTGTCGATTTGAAAGTGGAAACTTTGTCAGTTTCTGTAGAATGTGAATGTTTTAAACCCCAATATGAAGTGAGATTCTTTACAAAGTACAGATGAGTGTGTTTTGGAAACAAAACTTAAGTGTGGGCCAAGTGAACTTGTCCAAATAGAAATTAAAACTGTGTTTGGAATCACCAAACTTTTCAGATCTGAAAAAGGAGGAGTTGTTGCTTATTGCTAAGGGGATGAAACTTCTGGAGGTTAAAAGTTGAACAACGCAAGTTGGCAGTTATGTTGAAAACCTTGGCCAGTGAAGAAGATACTGGACAATTGATTTCAAGAAAGCTTGAGAGATACAGCAGCTGAAAGAAACAAGCTGTCAGGTACAGAAGCAAACTAATTAAGAGATCACAGAGTCGAGCTGTGAATCACCAGTCATTTTAAATATTTTCTTCAGTCAGAATTCTGATTCTTATTTTAAATTTGAAAGTTGTGACAGTGAAGGCAGTGATGTCTAAAATGGTTTAAAAGTTTGTGACAGTGAGCAGCAGTTGGAAAAAGGATTTTTCAGAACTTCGAGGAAAATTGATAGAAAAACAAAATGGAGATGGATGGAAACCATTCTCTGGTGAAGTAATTAAAAAGGGCCAGTTGGATATTATTTCAAAGGAGGTTTGTTGATGAGAAAATATAATGCGACGTTGGCTAATGAAGAATGGTCAGAGGTTCATTGGCTTATAGAGCCTACAGCCTATAGAGATGAGATTTTGAACATGGCTCATAAAACACATTTGGGTGGGCACCTTGGGGTAAAGGAAATGATGAAACAATTCTACTGACCTAATTTGGAAAAGGATGGAAAGAGATTTTGTCACACTTGTCAAGTTGCAAGGAAACCTAATGAAGGTCCCACAGTAACATCTTTAAAATCTGTTCTTGGAGAACATTATTCTAAAGTAATTGTGGACTGTCTTGGTCCAATGCCTGAAACAAAAACTGGAAATGAATATCTATTGACCATTATGTGTGCCATTTCCAGGTGTACAGAAGCCAAACCACTTGGGAACATTAAAGCAAAAACTGTGTCTGGAGCTCGAGAAAAATTTTTTCAATTGGTTTGGTTTGCCTCAAGAAATAAACTCAGATCAGGGGAAGAATTTTATGTCAGATGTATTTCATGTTAGTTTAAGGAGGTCAACAAATTGCATTGTCAGGATTTAAATATGGCGGTTCGGAAATTATGTAAAGATAAAATGCCCAAGGTTTCTTTGGAGAAATTGACTTGGAAATATGAGTTGGTGGGGGGTGGGGGGTGGGTGGGTGTGGTTTGTGTCTTCCTCATTTTAAGAATTATTAAAAAGCAGCTGAATTGAGATTTATAAATATATTGTATAATTTAGATGATATTCCAGCTTGGGTTTCTGTTGAATTTAATGCAATAGGGAATATGGATCCCCAAGATTTTATTTACAAATGGAATCCTAAGTTTTATTTGGAAGTGGGGAATCATCTATTTTGAAACATTTGATTGAGTTGATAATGAAATTGGCATGAAAGGTTTAATATTGAAATAGGCGTTTTCCTTTTTCAAGAGACAACCAATTCTGGAAGATTTGGAGATGGAAGGGTATTAAGAAAATTAGTTTTGAGGACGTGAGATTGAAACCTTTGAAAGAATTATCTTGTTTTTACCAAGTTAAAGCTTTTTTATCTGTAAAAATAGGTCTTACTTTGATGTTACCTAATCAAAGAGAATTAGAATTACTGATTTGTAATCCTACTGGAAATAAATTTATTTCAGTAATGTATAACTTGCTTCAATCTAAGGCCCCCAAAACTGGAGTGAATAAATCTAGATGAAGATGGGAAATAGATTTAAATTCTCAAATAAGCGAAAAGGATTGGATGGATTTGTGTAAATAATATGACTAAGATATAGGTTGGTTCGATGTAATTTTTTACATCAGTTCTATTTGACTCCACACAAATCAAATAGATTAAATCCTGCCGTATCGGATTAATGTTTTCGACGTGGACCTGAGATTGGAACATTTTTGCATTCAACTTGGCAAATTCCTAAAGTTAGACAGTTTTGGTTTGGGATAGGTAATTTTCACAGGACTTCATGTTATTTTTACTGAGTAATATTAAGGTTATGAGGCCAAAATTAAATTGAAGTATTTATCACATTGAATTTGTGTTAATTGCTTCAGCAGTTGCTATTCAGCAGTTGTATAGCTGTAGCGGCACACATCGAGACGCAGGCGAATCGGCTCTGCACTGTTACGGCCGCTGCAGCAGTGTAGACGTGTCAAGATGGTGCTGCTGGGCGCATCATCTCCCAGGCTCAAACGGGCCATGCAGATGCACTTGGCTGCGTCATAACATCACCGCCCATGTGTGGGCGGGACTTACGGGCCGGGCCGCCTGATAAGGTGGAGCACGGGGATTTTCTAATATAAACTGTTGGAAGTGCAAGCAACTTATAGAGTCGTCTCGTTATTTCACTTCTCCTTGTAGCTACCGCTACAATTGGTAACCCCGACGAGTCCAGACGATTCTGGACTCCACACCATGGATGCTGCAGCAGTCAACGCAGTGGCTATGAAATTGCCAACTTCTGGACGCTTCGCCCACAAACTTGGTTCAGGCAAGCGGAAGCACGATTTCACCTCCGGCAGATCACGTCTGACTCGACAATGTTCCATGTCGTCAGCTCCCTGGACCAAGAGACCGTGGCCAGGGTGGACGACCTGATACACGATCCCCGGAGGAAGGAAATGCCCAGCCCTCAACAATCTCCTCTTGAGGGCTTTCGGCCTGTTCAGACGACAGCGCGCTGCCAGGCTGATGCACCTGCACACCTTAGGAGACAGAGCACCATGTGCCCTGATGGATGAGATGCTGGCACGAGCAGAGGGCCACAAATTATGCCTCATGTCTGAGAAGGCTTTCTTGGAACAGATGCCAGATGACATACAACTGCTGTTGACGGACGAAGATTTCTCAGACCCACGTAAGGTCACGGCCAGAGCTGATGCGATGTGGCACATGAAACACGAAAATGAGTCCGCCATGAACCAATTGACTCATCCCCATGTGGGGCAGCAGAACTGATCCCACCCGAACCGAGCACATCCGCGCCCCACCAAATTAGCAGAGGCACTGAACGTTAGCTGGTGTTTTTATCACCAACACTGCTGGGCTCGAGGTGAAGATGCAGCCAGCCCTGCTCATTTTCAGAAAATGCCCAGGCCAGCCACCGCTAATGGACAAGGTGGATGGCCTCACCAATAACCTCTTGCACATTACTGACAAGGCTAGTGGCCGGCAGTTCTTGGTCGACACGGGTGCTGAACTCAGTGTCATCCCACCAATCGCCCTGAAGACACGAACATACCCACAAGGTCCCACCCTCTGGGCGACAAAAAACACTGCCATCAAGACCTTTGACACACACAATGTCCAAATACAACTCGGCAGAGAAAATTTCCAGTGGAATTTCAATCGAGCCACTGTGGACACATCGCTTCTCGGCTCAGACTTTCTACGAGCACACAGCCTGCCGTTGGACGTGAAGGCCAAACGCTTGGTCCATTCCCAGACGTCCCAGTAGATATTTCTCCAGGAATGCTTTATGTTCTTGGCATTCTGCGGTTTATTTCTATTTTTAGGAGTGGGGGGGATGTTGGGAGGGTGGGTTGACGGGGATGGGAGGATAAATACCACGTGTTTAATTTTTAAAAATAATTTACAATTGAATGTAATACAATTATTATTGTGGTGAAAAAATTGAGAAATAAAGTATTAAAAAAACCAAATTGCATTGTCTGCAAATCACCCAGAATGTGTGATGTGTGGCCGCTCACCACCAGGCAGATGAACCAGCCCCGCTGGTAAGCCACGCAGCGGGACAACCGGCCAAAATTGCACAGTTATGTGTGTTCCCTTCCTCGCAGCACGGGGCTCAGAAGCCCGTGCTGGGGGACCACGTGATGCCCGGGTGACGTCAGCGCCCTCCAGCGTGGTTCTCAGCCAGGACCAGGATGGGAGTATAAGTACAGCTCAGCAGCCTGCACTAAACTAGTCTGCTCACTGAGCTCAAACTGTCTGGTTGTGTGTCTTCTTTCAGGAGCAGGTGTAGCTGATGCTACAATTGGTGACCCTGATTGGATCAAACGTCTTTGAACCCATCATGAGTGAGCCTGGGGTGATCAGCGCTTTAGCCGCGAAACTCCATGAATTCTGGGTTCAGGAGCTGGAGACCTGGGTCGGCCACGTCGAGGCTCAGTTTCACCTCTGCCAGATTTCGTCTGACACAAGCAAATTCTATCATGTGGTCGCTGCCCTGGACCTGGCCATCAGCAGACACGTGCTGCACCTTTCTCAGCACCCACCCACCGAAGACAAATACGAGACCATCAAGCAAGTTCTTACTGGATCCCTCGGACTATCCAGACACCAGCATGCTGCTCAGATGCTACACCTCGACGCCCTGAGGGACAGGTCCCCGATGGAGCTGATGGATGAGATGCTCGCGCTCATGGGTGAGCACACCAACTCCGCACTCTTCGAGTGCATTTTCCGCGACCATATGCCCGGGGACATCCAGCCGCTGCTGGTCCAGGAGAGCTTCACTGACCTGAGGAAGGTCCCCCAGAAGGCCCAGGAGCTATGGCTCGCACGATTCCCAGAGGGCTCAGTGGTCCAGCAGGTCACGAGGCACAGACACGAAGCATGCCCAAGCCTGCCCCGAGCGCTGCGTAGAGCATCTGGCTCCTGCAGGGGTGCCCAAGAGCACAACCAAGACCACAGCATCCGCTCCAGGCCTCCCCAGCGCTGGGGAGCCAAGGCTCGGAAGTTTCATCCGTCTGGCTCATTCCAGGGAAATGACCAGGCCTGCCGGTGTTAATGGCTGTGGGGGCTGGCCAAGAACACAGCCTCCTCTACCTGCGGGACTCAGTCAGCAGCCGGCAGTACCTCGTTGACACTGGAGCACAGATCAACGTCATCCTGGCCACGGCCGTCGAGTCCAGGAACTGACTTCGTGGTCCTCCCCTCCATGCAGCCAATGCAACAGCAATCCAGATGTTGGGAGACAAGACAGTCCACTTCCAGATCAGCCAACGAAATTTCACATGGAGGTTCACCGTCTTGTCCTTTCCAACTGCCATCTTGGGTGCAGACTTCCTACTCGCACATGGGCTTCTGGTAGACATTCGAGGTAGGCGCCTAGTGGACGCCGTACCTTACAGGCCGTCCGCCTCGACGCCTCCAGCTCGGAGCAACCGCAGATGGCCACGATCAGCACACCCAGAGACTCGTTCCAGTGAATCCTGGAAGAGTTCACGACACTCATCAAGCCATAGTTCTCTGCTGCCTCACCGCACCACGGGGTGTTCCACCACATGCCCACGCAGGGCCCACTGGTTCACGCCAAGGCTCGACGGATCCCGCCTGACAAGCTCAAGGAGGCGAAGGAGGAGTTTTCGCACCTGTTGGAACTGGGGATCATTCGGCGGTCTGAAAGCCCATGGGCCTCGCCGCTCCACCTGGTCCTGAAAGCCTCCGGCGGCTGGCGTCCCTGTGGAGACTATCGACGGATCAATGAGGTAACAGATCCTGACCGTTTCGCCATCCCTCGCATCCAAGACTTTGCGGCCAACCTGCATGGTGTGAGGGTTTTCTCCAAGGTTGACCTGGTGCGCGGATATCACCAGATCCCAGTGCACCCTGAGGACACACCAAAGACGTCAATCGTCTCCCCGTTTGGCTTGTTCGAATTCTTGCGCATGCCGTTCGGGCTCAAGAATCCCGCTCAGAACTTCAAGCGCCTCATGGACTCTGTGGGCAGGGACTTGGATTTTGGCTTTATTTATTAGGACGACATTCTCGTCGCCAGCAAGGACCAGGCACAGCACAAGTACCACCTATGTGCCCTTTTCTCCAGGCTGGCCGATTTCAGCCTTACCATCAACCTGGCCAAGTGCTAGTTCGGGAAAGAGTCCATGCAGTTCCTGGGCCATACCATCACGACCGAAGGAGCCACGCCCACCACTGCGAAGGTCTCCACTCTCAGGGAGTTACCATGCCCGGACATCCTCAAGGGGCTGCAGGAGTTCGCGGATAAGGTCTACTTTTACAACCGCTTCATCCTGGGATTTGATGGATAGAGCCGGTGCTGTATTAAAAATAAATATGACTGATGATGTTAAAAATCCACTGGTTTATGTATCTCAGACATTGAATAAACACTCAAAAGAATTATTCTGCTACTGGAAAATAATTTCTGTCCCTTGTATTAGCTCTGCAACATGTAGAAGAATGTGTTTGCGCTGCTATCAGTTTAGGTATTGATCATAATTTTTGAGTAAGATTAAAAATAAGACTAGATAATGATTCAACTGGAGTTTAATTTTGCAAGAATAGGACTGAAGTATAAGACATTATAATGATATTAAGGGCCAGTGTCATTGAGGATTGCTTATTTAGATGTTGGATTTAGAGGTTTCTGCTATATTTGCTTTTATTCTATTGATTATGGCTGTGAAATCTATTAAGAAATCGGAGATTGCAGTTTAAAATTTTGACCTTTCAGAAGTCTAAAAATTTCTCCATGGGAAGGAGGTGTAATGGAGTTGTGTTAACCTATAATTTAATATTAAATTATATTCCTCATATATAAGAATGTCTTGGTAAAGTAAATTATAAAGTTAAAATATTGTATCTGTATTCTTGGTGCGTTAGCTTGCATGGTTCAGGGGCACAAGGACAAAGCATTAGCATTTTAAACACACATGGTTCTTGGAGATCGCAGACAGAAGGCAGTTGAGACAAACATGGGTGCTGATTGAAGTTAGAGTCAAGAAGGTGAAACAGATTTATGATGTTCTTGAGATATTGAAAACAATAGGTGTTAGTTCAGAAGCACCTGTATAAATTCTGGCCATTTTAGTTGTGAGGAAAGCAGACTTCTCAGAGGCATTAATGGATTTAAATGCTTTTTAGCACATTCTTGTCAAACGGTCCTTTCGTCCCAAACATAATTAAAAAGGTGGTTAGTTCATAACATATTTTGGGCTTGTCCTTGTGATTTGGAGATTTGGGATGTGAAGTCTTTGGATTTTTGTGATTTATTAGTAAACTGAGTTCCCAAGCTAATTAAAAGGCTTATTGTGTGTGTGGTTAAAGTACAGCGATGGATTTTGGTCCATGTTTGGCAACACCAATCAGTGTCGATTTGAAAGTGGAAACTTTGTCAGTTTCTGCACAATGTGAATGTTTTAAACCCCAATATGAAGTGAGATTCTTTACAAAGTACAGATGAGTGTGTTTTGGAAACAAAACTTAAGTGTGGGCCAAGTGAACTTGTCCAAATAGAAATTAAAACTGTGTTTGGAATCACCAAACTTTTCAGATCTGAAAAAGGAGGAGTTGTTGCTTATTGCTAAGGAGATGAAACTTCTGGAGGTTAAAAGTTGAACAACGCAAGTTGGCAGTTATGTTGAAAACCTTGGCCAGTGAAGAAGATACTGGACAATTGATTTCAAGAAAGCTTGAGAAATACAGCAGCTGAAAGAAACAAGTTGTCAGGTACAGAAGCAAACTAATTAAGAGCTGACAGAGTCGAGCTGTGAATCACCTGTCATTTTAAATATTTTCTTCAGTCAGAATTCTGATTCTGATTTTAAATTTGAAAGTTGTGACAGTGAAGGCAGTGATGTCTAAAATGGTTTAAAAGTTTGTGACAGTGAGCAGCAGTTGGAAAAAGGATTTTTCAGAACTTCGAGGAAAATTGATAGAAAAACAAAATGGAGATGGATGGAAACCATTCTCTGGTGAAGGAATTAAAAAGGGCCAGTTGGATATTATTTCAAAGGAGGTTTATTGATGAGAAAATATAATGCGACGTTGGCTAATGAAGAATGGGCAGAGGTTCATTGGCTTATAGAGCCTACAGCCTATAGAGATGAGATTTTGAACATGGCTCATAAAACACATTTGGGTGGGCACCTTGGGGTAAAGGAAATGATGAAACAATTCTACTGACCTAATTAGGAAAAGGATGGAAAGAGATTTTGTCACACTTGTCAAGTTGCAAGGAAACCTAATGAAGGTCTCATAGTAACATCTTTAAAATCTGTTCTTGGAGAACATTATTCTAAAGTAATTGTGGACTGTCTTGGTCCAATGCCTGAAACAAAAACTGGAAATGAATATCTATTGACCATTATGTGTGCCATTTCCAGGTGTACAGAAGCCATACCACTTGGGAACATTAAAGCAAAAACTGTGTCTGGGGCTCGAAAAAATTTTTTCAATTGGTTTGGTTTGCCTCAAGAAATAAACTCAGATCAGGGGAAGAATTTTATGTCAGGTGTATTTTATGTTAGTTTAAGGAGGTCAACAAATTGCATTGTCAGGATTTAAATATGGCGGTTCGGAAATTATGTAAAGATAAAATGCCCAGGGTTTCTTTGGAGAAATTGACTTGGAAATATGAGTTGGTGGGGGGTGGGGGGTGGGTGGGTGGGTGGGTGTGGTTTGTGTCTTCCTCATTTTAAGAATTATTAAAAAGCAGCTGAATTGAGATTTATAAATATATTGTATAATTTAGATGATATTCCAGCTTGGGTTTCTGTTGAATTTAATGCAATAGGGAATATGGATCCCCAAGATTTTATTTACAAATGGAATCCTAAGTTTTATTTGGAAGTGGGGAATCATCTATTTTGAAACATTTGATTGAGTTGATAATGAAATTGGCATGAAAGGTTTAATATTGAAATAGGCATTTTCCTTTTTCAAGAGACAACCAATTCTGGAAGATTTGGAGATGGAAGGGTATTAAGAAAATTAGTTTTGAGGACGTGAGATTGAAACCTTTGAAAGAATTATCTTGTTTTTACCAAGTTAAAGCTTTTTTATCTGTAAAAATAGGTCTTACTTTGATAGATAAAAAATAGGTCTTACTTTGATGTTACCTAATCAAAGAGAATTAGAATTACTGATTTGTAATCCTACTGGAAATAAATTTATTTCAGTAATGTATAACTTGCTTCAATCTAAGGCCCCCAAAACTGGAGTGAATAAATCTAGATGAAGATGGGAAATAGATTTAAATTCTCAAATAAGCGAAAAGGATTGGATGGATTTGTGTAAATAATATGACTAAGATATAGGTTGGTTCGATGTAATTTTTTACATCAGTTCTATTTGACTCCACACAAATCAAATAGATTAAATCCTGCCGTATCGGATTAATGTTTTCGACGTGGACCTGAGATTGGAACATTTTTGCATTCAACTTGGCAAATTCCTAAAGTTAGACAGTTTTGGTTTGGGATAGGTAATTTTCACAGGACTTCATGTTATTTTTACTGAGTAATATTAAGGTTATGAGGCCAAAATTAAATTGAAGTATTTATCACATTGAATTTGTGTTAATTGCTTCAGCAGTTGCTATTCAGCAGTTGTATAGCTGTAGCGGCACACATCGAGACGCAGGCGAATCGGCTCTGCACTGTTACGGCCGCAGCAGCAGTGTAGACGTGTCAAGATGGAGCTGCTGGGCGCATCATCTCCCAGGCTCAAACGGGCCATGCAGATGCACTTGGCTGCGTCATAACATCACCGCCCATGTGTGGGCGGGACTTACGGGCCGGGCCGCCTGATAAGGTGCAGCACGGGGATTTTCTAATATAAACTGTTGGAAGTGCAAGCAACTTATAGAGTCGTCTCGTTATTTCACTTCTTCTTGTAGCTACCGCTACAATTGGTAACCCCGACGAGTCCAGACTATTCTGGACTCCACACCATGGATGCTGCAGCAGTCAACGCAGTGGCTATGAAATTGCCAACTTCTGGACGCTTCGCCCACGCACTTGGTTCAGGCAAGCGGAAGCACGATTTCACCTCCGGCAGATCACGTCTGACTCGACAATGTTCCATGTCGTCAGCTCCCTGGACCAAGAGACCGTGGCCAGGGTGGACGACCTGATACACGATCCCCGGAGGAAGGAAATGCCCAGCCCTCAACAAACTCCTCTTGAGGGCTTTCGGCCTGTTCAGACGACAGCGCGCTGCCAGGCTGATGCACCTGCACAGCTTAGGAGACAGAGCACCATGTGCCCTGATGGATGAGATGCTGGCACGAGCAGAGGGCCACAAATCATGCCTCATGTCTGAGAAGGCTTTCTTTGAACAGATGCCAGATGACATACAACTGCTGTTGACGGACGAAGATTTCTCAGACCCACGTAAGGTCACGGCCAGAGCTGATGCGATGTGGCACATGTAACACGAAAATGAGTCCGCCATGAACCAATTGACTCATCCCCATGTGGGGCAGCAGAACTGATCCCACCCGAACCGAGCACATCCGCGCCCCACCAAATTAGCAGAGGCACTGAACGTTAGCTGGTGTTTTTATCACCAACACTGCTGGGCTCGAGGTGAAGATGCAGCCAGCCCTGCTCATTTTCATAAAATGCCCAGGCCAGCCACCGCTAATTGACAAGGTGGATGGCCTCACCAATAACCTCTTGCACATTACTGACAAGGCTAGTGGCCGGCAGTTCTTGGTCGACACGGGTGCTGAACTCAGTGTCATCCCACCAATCGCCCTGAAGACACGAACATACCCACAAGGTCCCACCCTCTGGGCGACAAAAAACACTGCCATCAAGACCTTTGACACGCAAAATGTCCAAATACAACTCGGCAGAGAAAATTTCCAGTGGAATTTCACTCGAGCCACTGTGGACACATCACTTCTCGGCTCAGAATTTCTACGAGCACACAGCCTGCCGTTGGACGTGAAGGCCAAATGCTTGGTCCATTCCCAGACGTCCCAATAGATATTTCTCCAGGAATGCTTTATGTTCTTGGCATTCTGCGGTTTATTTCTATTTTTAGGAGTGGGGGGGATGTTGGGAGGGTGGGTTGACGGGGATGGGAGGATAAATACCACGTGTTTAATTTTTAAAAATAATTTACAATTGAATGTAATACAATTATTATTGTGGTGAAAAATTGAGAAATAAAGTATTAAAAAAACCAAATTGCATTGTCTGCAAATCACCCAGAATGTGTGATGTGTGGCCGCTCACCACCAGGCAGATGAACCAGCCCCGCTGGTAAGCCACGCAGCGGGACAACCGGCCAAAATTGCACCGTTATGTGTGTTCCCTTCCTCCCAGCACGGGGCTCAGAAGCCCATGCTGGGGGACCACGTGATGCCCGGGTGACGTCAGCGCCCTCCAGCGTGGTTCTCAGCCAGGACCAGGATGGGAGTATAAGTACAGCTCAGCAGCCTGCACTAAACTAGTCTGCTCACTGAGCTCAAACTGTCTGGTTGTGTGTCTTCTTTCAGGAGCAGGTGTAGCTGATGCTACAATTGGTGACCCTGATTGGATCAAACGTCTTTGAACCCATCATGAGTGAGCCTGGGGTGATCAGCGCTTTAGCCGCGAAACTCCATGAATTCTGGGTTCAGGAGCTGGAGACCTGGGTCGGCCACATCGAGGCTCAGTTTCACTTCTGCCAGATTTCGTCTGACACAAGCAAATTCTATCATGTGGTCGCTGCCCTGGACCTGGCCATCAGCAGACACGTGCTGCACCTTTCTCAGCACCCACCCGCCGAAGACAAATACGAGACCATCAAGCAAGTGCTTACTGGATCCCTCGGACTATCCAGACACCAGCATGCTGCTCAGATGCTACACCTCGACGCCCTGAGGGACAGATCCCCGATGGAGCTGATGGATGAGATGCTCGCGCTCATGGGTGAGCACACCAACTCCCCACTCTTCGAGTGCATTTTCCGCGACCATATGCCCGGGGACATCCAGCCGCTGCTGGTCCAGGAGAGCTTCACTGACCTGAGGAAGGTCCCCCAGAAGGCCCAGGAGCTATGGCTCGCACGATTCCCAGAGGGCTCAGTGGTCCAGCAGGTCACGAGGCACAGACACGAAGCATGCCCAAGCCTGCCCTGAGCGCTGAGTAGAGCATCTGGCTCCTGCAGGGGTGCCCAAGAGCACAACCAAGGCCACAGCATCCGCTCCAGGCCTCCCCAGCGCTGGGGAGCCAAGGCTCGGAAGTTTCATCCGTCTGGCTCATTCCAGGGAAATGACCAGGCCTGCCGGTGTTAATGGCTGTGGGGGCTGGCCAAGAACACAGCCTCCTCTACCTGCGGGACTCAGTCAGCAGCCGGCAGTACCTCGTTGACACTGGAGCACAGATCAACGTCATCCTGGCCACGGCCGTCGAGTCCAGGAACTGACCTCCTGGTCCTCCCCTCCATGCAGCCAATGCAACAGCAATCCAGATGTTGGGAGACAAGACAGTCCACTTCCAGATCAGCCAACGAAATTTCACATGGAGGTTCACCGTCTTGTCCTTTCCAACTGCCATCTTGGGTGCAGACTTCCTCCTCGCACATGGGCTTCTGGTAGACATTCGAGGTTGGCGCCTGGTGGACGCCGTACCTTCCAGGCCGTCCGCCTCGACGCCCCCAGCTCGGAGCAACCGCAGATGGCCACGATCAGCACACCCAGAGACTCGTTCCAGTGAATCCTGGAAGAGTTCACGACACTCATCAAGCCATAGTTCTCCGCTGCCTCACCGCACCACGGGGTGTTCCACCACATGCCCACGCAGGGCCCACTGGTTCACGCCAAGGCCCGACGGATCCCGCCTGACAAGCTCAAGGAGGCGAAGGAGGAGTTTTCGCACCTGTTGGAACTGGGGATCATTCGGCG